>NW_006494611.1:5211337-5251610 GCF_000325575.1 Pteropus alecto | reverse complement strand
GCTGTCTGGAGCAGGTCTTCTGTCTGAATACTTCTCCTGCCTTCTCTGGGCATCTTGAGTTTCATTGAGGGTCCTAGACCTACGTGTCACTATGGGATCTTCCTTCTGTGTGGGCTGTAGGTCTGTCCTTCTTGTGGCCTGAAGACCTACTCCTTGTGTGGCTTGTGAGCATGCTTTCTGTGTTATCTGTTGGCCTGAACACCTTAGAACCTGAGAGTATGCCCTCCGGGGGGCTTGCGGTCCTCCTCCTGGGGTGGATTGTGAATCTGCCTGCCCTGAAGGTAATGGGACTACTGCTCGTGTGGGCTGTGGGTCTGTCCGCCCTAAAGGAAGTGATCCTTCTACTTGGATGGGCTGCAGCCCTGTTCCCCGTTTAGCCTGCTGGTTTGCCCCTGGTGTGGGTTGTCGGCCTGTCTCCTGTTTGGGCTGAGGACCTGCCCCAGGCACTTGGGTTCCAGCAGTGGCATGGCTGGGTGTTGACTTCTTAGGGACACAGGAATACCCACTCCCCTGAGCCTCCCTTGCCTTACCTGACTGGTTCCCAGCTTGGTTTTGGCTGCTCATGTCACCTGTGTGAGGTGAGGAGCTCCCAATCTCCCTATAGGAGAGAGGGGATTCAGGTGGGTTTGTTATGCAGTTTTGGAAGCCCCATACACAGAAGCCCAGAGTGCATGCCTCACAATTGGCTGTGTCATGAGACCCGTCCAAAGGCACCTCCGGGACCACCGGCATCTCAGAAAACTTCCTGATGCCGTCTCCGTAGTATCTCTCCTGAATACGCCGCACCAGGTTCTTCAAAATCCTCATGGTACTCTCTGGGGAGAACTCAGGCTTCTCAAATTGAGACTGGATACACCTCCGGCACCTCTGGGCAAAGAGTCGCATAAGCACCTGGCCCTGAGACTTCCGGGTTTCCAGGTACATGTGACATAGTATTTGCACTTGGGCGGAAGCCCAAAATCGCTTGCATGAGGAACACCGGAACCTAAAAAGAGAACAAAGAAGCCCATTGTTCCCTCTGCTGATTGGTTTCCTGAGGGAAATGATTGGTCTCTAAGATCCCTTTCAATTTAAGAAAGTGCATGTGATATTGATAAATTGTCAAATAGAAATGAGAGACTGTTTCAAATTAAGTTTTTTTCCTGTGACCCACTGAGCTTAGTTCCAATCTGCCTCTTTGCCAGTAAAACATTTTTAGGTGTCTCAGAGGGAAAAATATTTCTGCCATCTCTAGAAAAATTTGGCCCTCACAATGGTCACAGAAAACTCTTATAAAACCCTGGATAGTGCCGTATAAAACACCTTTTCTCCCCTATACACACACATCTATAATAAAGTGTAATTTCAAAATTAGACACAGAGATTAACCATAGTAACTAATAATAAAATAGAACAATTATAACAACACTCTCCAGTAACTTTTATATTTTTTTAGCCCAAACCTATTTCTGAATCTATGTAACCATCCCTTACTTTCAGGAAATGGCTTGGTGTCCTTCGTTTCAGGAATCCCTTGCTGAAGTCTTCTTTATAAGCTCAATGCTTTCCGGTGCAACATACAACACATTGCGGTCAATCAAAATATGTTTTCTGTTCTTGTTTTCCACCCACAAATGTAATGCCCTTTCCATCTGAAGTTAGCAGTTATCATATCCTGTGGTTATAAGTTTTGTAGTTTGAGGCGGGACAGTCAAACTAGTACAAATTTTCCTTCTTTACAATTTCGTGGACAGAAGATTCGTTCTTACCCTAGATCTTAGCAAGCTCGGCATACAATTTTTTTTTCCTTTCTCTATTAGGTCATGAACTTTTACTTTTTTACTTAAAGGAAGCACTTTACATTTTCTCTTTGGCATATCCAAATTGCCGAAGTCACTACTATTCTGCTTTGGAGCCATTATTAAGTGAAATAAGAGTTACTTGAATACAAGTGCTGCGATACCACGACAGTCAGTCTGGTAACTGAGAGGCCTGCTAAGTGACTAATGGGCAGGGAGGGTATTCAGTGTGCATAGGCTAAACAAAAAGACAATTCACCTCTCAGGCGGGTTGGAACAGAAATACATGAGATTTCATCATGAAACTCAGAATGGCACACAATTTAAAACTTATACATTTTTTTTTTTTCTGGAATTTTCCACTGAATATTTTAGATCTCAGTTGACTGCTGGCAACTGCAATGACAAAAAGTGAAACGACAGAGAAGAGGAAACTACTGTCCCTTTTTTGAGGCAGGCACTGTAATTGGTGCTTGACAATGTGGTACTATTTCAACTTTAAAGCCTCTCTCTGACACAGGCATCACTGAGGCCAAGGTCCATGTGAAAAAACTAAGTAATAACGGAATGCACAATTTGCTTGGGAATATACAAGGTAAGTAGTAGTAGAGTCATACTTCCGATCTTGGGCCATTTGAAACCGATCTTGTTTATCTACCTACTATACCACATCACCTCTAATGAGCAACGTGTAGTCTTGTACCTAGAGAAACCAACTTAGAACTTGGGGCCCTAATACTTGTGTTGGATACCCCAGTCCGTAGTTTACATCAGAGAAAAAGTACTTTTCTACTCTAAGCCTCAATTTTTATATCCATCAACTGAAAAATACTCAAGGATTATATTGTCATTATTAAATGAGATAGTGTATGTGAAAGCACTTTATAAACTACAAAATACTTTCCAAAAACTGGTTGATATTTTTCCTTCTGAGAAAGACTATTAAATCAATCCACTTGAACAAGAGAAGCACCTTCCTGTTTGAGGAGTGCCTCAAGGAGCTCTGGCTGGTGTGAAGAGAGGTATTTACACAACTCACTGGCTTACAAAACAGAACAGATTGACTGCTACATGGAACTCGGGCCAGTGCATTGAAAACTGTTCGGAAGATTCTGCTAAAAATATTATCTATAAATATATATGTTCCATATATGTGATATATAAACATACATGTATTATAAATAAATTAAATATAACATGTTAATATAACTATAATACATTCAAAATACAAAATATTTATATTAACATAAATTATATATATACAAACATACACACGCACACACACACACACATACATACATGCACACATGCAAGATCTTGTAGGAATTGGGAAGAAAGAACACTTATTTCGCCTAGGAAGACCAGAGAATGCTCTAAGGAGACAGTGGCACTGGAATTGGTTCTTGAAAGAAGAACAAGGAAAGAGGGAGAAAAGGGCCTGCCACACAGGCAGAAATCCTGGACAAGGGAATAGGAGTCTGAAAACGCATGCCATGGCTAATAATAATAATGCATGCCATGGAGCAAAGAGAATCAGACGCAGGATAGGGGCAGGTAGAGAAGCAGGATAACAGGTGCAATGGAAATCAGAGTGAAGGTCCCTGGGTACCATACTAAAAGAAAAGACTTAAGGAATATTACTCAGCCATAAGAAGAGATGAAATGCTGCCATTTGTGACAACCTGGATGGACCTAAGTGAAATAAGCCAGGCTGAAAAAGTTGTAAATCACATGATATCACGTATATGTGAGATATAAACCTAAAAGCAACAAATGAACAGGACAAACAGAGACTCAGGGACATGGACAATGGACTAGTGATTACCAGAGGGTAGGGGGTGGGGAAGGAGGGAAGAGGTAGACGGGGTAAAGGGGGTCAATTATAGGGGATTTGGGGGAGGGTGAAGTGGGTAAAGGGGATCAAATATATGGTAGCTAAAGGAAACTGAACTTTGGGTGGTAATCACACAATAGAATATATAGATGTCAAATTATAATGTACAGCTGAAAATTATATAATTGTATTAACCAATGTTACCCCCAATAAACTTAAAAAAAAAAAAAGACTTAATTGTTTAAGTCAGCAAATCTCACCCTCCTGACATGGGCAATGAAACTGGTTCCTGCAACTTGGAGGCTTGCCTGGGGTTAAAGGAGGAAAAGGACAGTAAGAAAGGGGCATTACTTAAGGGCTCCAGAAATTAAGTTTCCTTCTTGCATCATCCCCTCTTATTATCCATAGGCCTTCAGTAAAGTAATATTCAAAGTGATTGTGTGGTATTTGCCGATTCTTGGGGCTTTAAAGGAAGGCTCCAGCCCCAGGCTGGTACCTAGTAGGGCTAGCAGAGCTGCTATAACCTGGGGGAGCCCATCAGAACCAAGGGGGGAGATAGAGAAGATACTAGATAAAGGCAGTTTAGAACAAATAAAGTGATGAGGGAATAGAGGACAGATTTGTGGAACATGGAAGCATTCTTTGGAGATTTCCAGAAATATTTAGAGAAGAAACTTAAAAAATATATATTTAGAGAAGAAACTTAAAAAAAAAAAAAAAAGTAAGCAAAATGGAGGTTGGAGTCTTATTTAGATCCTGAAAAACACTGTGCCCACAAAAGGATGGAAAGCCTGGTGACAGTTATTCTTTTATCAAGCTCTCAAAAGAATCCATCAATGCTAAGCTGAGCCTCTGTGCCCAGGAAGGCCCAATTGCCAGGCAAATCCTCACCTACCTGCCAAATGCTCTCTGCTGGTATTGCTTCCACCCTTGGGCCACACAGTCTGGCCGAATATTCTTATCCAACTTCAGGGTCCATTTGGCCCTGGGTTTCACCTCCTGCATCAGTTCTTGAAATGTCTGCTCCCATGTCTCCACATTGGAAACAATTTTCTCCTGAGACTGAGAGTCCATGTTTAGTGCGTAGCTTTTAGTCTCTCTTGATGCCTAGCAAGAGAAAAAAAGCAGTTTCGGTTTCCGTGCCCTGATGTCAGCTCTTTTCTTTTTAACTTTCGTTTCAGATATTTGAATACACAGAACAAGTCTTTCTTCCGAGGACAGGGGGCAGCAGAGTTTTGCTGGTTTGTGAACATGCCTTGCTAAGAGACATCTGAGTACAGAGCTATTCTAAATTCACCGATAAGTTAGCTTTTACTTTAGTTTTCTATTTTCACACTAAGCAAAGAACTATGCTCTGCACTAGGGCACATACCGTTGACTAAGAAACAGTTCCTACCCCCACAGATGCTCACACCCTCATGCAGACACAGAGGGTGGGTAGGGGGAGCAAGTGTCCAGCACTCATCTCATGCACCTGATGAATCTTCACCACAGTTTTCTGAGTGGGATTATTACTATTATTTTGCAGGTGAGTGTTACATAGAGCTGGGGTTCCTTGATCAAAGCCACCCAGCTAGTAAGCAGCATAGGTGAGACTTGAACCGGGATCTGTGTGACTCCAAAACCTGTGAGGTCTCCACTCACCGCCCTCCCCGAGGAGAAGCTTAAAATGGTGTTTCACATTCCAGGCTGGCACTCTGGAGCCAGTGTGAGAGGAACCATCCTGAAAATCTGACCTAGTGGTTTGGTCTAGTGTGATCTCCTGGGTCCTGGGACAGGACACTAGACTGAATGAAAGGATTATTTAACTCTGTCATTCTCTGTGTAAATTATCTTGGGGGCAGTATACAAGCAGGTATGAGAACCATATTTTGGTGGTAAGATAGAGAGAATTCCCATTTGTGGGGTGAGGGATTAGGACTAGATGATCTTTAAAGTCACTTCTAACTTAAAGAGTCTGAGATTCTAGCAAGTGAGCTCTGTCCCTCTGGAGTTTTAATTCAAATGGAGGAGATAAGACAAACAGGACACTTATGTCCTTGGAAGCCCCACTACAGTTACCACATCCCAGATAGGATCAGCCTGTCTTCTCAGGCTTTTGAGACTTTAATGTGCTCTGTTTGGGAGGCAGAAACACCCTCCACTTCTGTCCTCCCTCCCAGGATAGTCTGTTCCGTACAAACTCTTTGCTCTCATAACTTTACACATTGAAGGCACCTATGTCTACACAGACAATATAGAAAACTCTTGTCTACATAATCATAGAAACTTGGAATTGGACCCACAGAATATTATAACTGGAACGCCTTTAGGAATAAACTTGTTCTCGTTTCCTCTGATTATTATACATAAGAAAACTGAGACGCAGAAGAAAGAGGTCTCCTGCTCAAGGTCACACAGCAAATTAGTGCCAGTACTGGATCAAAATCCAGACATCCTATGTTCGAGCTCCGAGCTCTGCTCATCTGCCCCAGTCACACATAGTCCCTTTTCCTGACCCTTTTTCTTCTACTTTCTCCTGGGTCTAAGAACCCAAGTTCATACTTTTTATCCTTTATCTTCAAAGCATGGCCATATACTCCACCTCCTCAAATGGCCTTTTTTCCCTGAAATGTAACCTTGACTGGTACATTGCACTCTCTGCCGATTTCCTTCTGCCTCTGCTTTGTGTTTTTCCTTTAACATACACACCTGCTTCAGGCCAGCCTGGACATGAACAGGTGACAGGGGAGACTAAGGGTATGATTTGAGATTTGCGGGCTGGAAGAAACCCGTTACCTTTCCCACCTGTACAAAGGAAAAGAAGAGAAGGAAATTACGGCTCTTTTAAAACCCCATGGATCCACCGTAAGCCACTTGTTCCTTTGTATATCCAGGATAATGGATTCATGGAATTCGATATTTAAAAGAGACCTTAGACAACATTTTGTAATCCCCTCCTCCCACGTCACTGAGAACCAAGGTGCGGAAGTGACTTACCCAAGTCACACAATGTGATGGTAGTGACCTTTAGGTTTTCATCAATGGTTGGTGCCATATCATAGATTGGTTAAAGAGTTCCTGAAAAGACATAGAGAAAGGATTCCCCAAAGCAGTAAAGCACAGGTTAATTTTGAAAAAGAGGAGGGACAGAAAAATTTATATTCTCAACAGTTCAGAGCTGGAATGAAACTACAGGATCATCTATCCTAGAATGGTAAGTGACAATTCTCCCCTGTTCTTGCCCAAGACACACTTTGCTAATCAATGCTTGCACCCTTCTCTCTGGGTCTGGGTGTAACTTCAGAATCCTTTTGTCACAGTGTTCTGAGTAGCCACTACCAACTGATTGATGCATGAGACTTTTTTGCCAATCCTGAAATTGTTCAGCTTCCTTATTTTACAAGTTGCAGAAGCCAGAGCCAAGATAGATTTGCAACAAATAGAGCTGAAGTCCAGTTTCATAATCTTAGATACATACCCATTTTCAGAACATCATATGACTTTTCACAGATAGATCTAGTATAAGGCTAATAACAGAGATGTGTTCTTCGTGAGGGTATTTTAGGCTTGGAAATAAAGGAAGGTAGGCATGAGTGGTAGGGACTGAAGTGGTGAAACTGTAAAAGGAGGTGGAGGCCATATCTATGGTCATCATCCACTTGATAATTTATCTCTATAGTTACATTAGCTTAGAGTGGTAGGGATGGAGGGACTTGGTTTGATTAAAGGAGAGAAACAAGAAACAAGAAATGTAGCCCTTAATACAGCAAGAATTTTACTTATGTTTTAAACATCTTTTCAACTAGTTAGGATAAACTCTGAAGGTAAATACAGAACAGAAAATTTTAAGGTAATTGATCTGGGGAATAATGAAATTGGATGATCCCTAACTTAAGTCCTTTGCCCCTGCTTCAAGACTTCAGATTAGGGAGAAATGAAGTTTGGATTAGGAGTCCCTGCTGCGTTGGCAATGGTAGACATATCATCACCTCCTGGACCCCAAGATGACCTCTAATAAGTGGCAGAGTCAGGATTCAAATTTCTAATGCTATACTAAATCTCATGAAAGCACGGGCATGTCTGAAGAAAGAATGGGTTGCTAACGGTCAAGGAACAGGCAGGAGGCACAGGGAGCAATTTTGAGAAATCTGAGGGGGAGAGGGTCTTCATGCTGTTCCTCTAAGGATTGTACACCTGGGCTCGGGCCTCTGAGCACATCTTAAGAAGGACCACTGCCTCAGTTAAACTACCTCTCAGCATAAGGTCAGCATGGAGGGGAAGGGAGGTGTTGAGAACATATTGTCCTGAAATGTGTGTATATATGTATGTATGTATGTGTGTGTGTGTGTGGTGTGTGTGTGTATGTGTGGGGTGTGTGTGGGGGGGTGTGTGTGTGTATGTGTATAATTATAGTACAGGACGAAAAAAACTACAAATTAGTATTTGTATAAGGACTCAGAGAGCAGAACAGTCACTCAAGAATCCAGACCGGGCACATGTACATTCCTATCGTACCTTTCTACCTAACCCCCAACTCGACTCTGTGCACCTCCCTGGAAAAGGCCAGCTCCCCCCGAGGACACATGTACAGCCTCTGTCTTGATAACCAATCACCCTGTAAAAAGTAACATGGAGTCCAGAGCCAGCTGCTGCTCAGACCTAGGATTGGCCTGCTTAGAGCACCATTCTGGAGAGCAAAGATCTCACTAAAATGACAAAAAGAACTAGAAGAAATTTGGAAAATCAAAAGAACTAAAACAAAACCTCACAAGTTTTCAAAGGGGTAGGTTGTTTCACAATTTCTGTGAAAACCTGCTTGGCTTCAGGCCTCACCCAGTCCATCTGGGATGCCGGGCTTTGCCTCCATAGACAACCATTTGGATAATTTCGGGGTGGAAAGATCTTCTGGGAGCTTAAAGAAAGCTGAGCCCCAGAGCGGAGAGTGACCCAGGACGCCCAGCCCATCATAGCCACCAGTAAATGGGAGCCTCTGAACTCCCATTCTTGACAGTCATTTCCTCTTTTTCAGCACAAGTGGTCTGAAAACCAGGGTTGGAACTATTAGTCTATGTTCCAAGGTTGTTGTGAAGATATGTTAAAGCAGTGTCTTTAACCACCCCACCTTTCCACCCCCACAAGCAGCCTAAAGCTATACCTTTAACTGTTTTTTCTCCCATCTCTGACTCACTTTACCCAATCCCCTTCTCCTGCTCCAAGAAATTTCCTCTCACAATAACTGCCTGCACCAAATTCTTGTCCCCGGTGGTGCTTTTAGAAGAACTCCAACTAAGACAAAGAGCAACTTAAGTTTTCTTCATCTCCTTCCCACTATAAAGCTCCCATCTTCACAACAAGAAGAAAGCTGAACAAACTAAAAATCAACACCTCTTCTTAGATCCATCAGAGAATTAGGGTCGCGGAGCAAACTGCTACCCTGAAAATGGGAGAGACAGATGATGAATACAGAGAATCACAGCTTATCAGAGCTAAATGCCCAGGAGCAGGAGCCACCACTGGAACCAGTTTCGGTAGGAAAAATTTTAAACTGTGTTACTGGCCAATTGCTGGAGGCTCAGTGAGGCAAAGCTTGAGAATTAAAAAATCGGGGTCTTAAGGGGGTTCTCACCCATTTGTGAGTTTTCCCTCCAGAAGCACCACCAGATTTTCACTATAAAGATGGAGAAAAATCTTCCTGTGCTCCTGACCAGAAGAGGAGAAAAATAACCATGTTTTAAAAACACTCAGAACTCTCTGTTCTTAACAAGGTCTGCCCTCAAGGAAAACTATTTTGCGGGAGCATAACACACTTGGGTATTACAAAAGTATAACTGACCTGGGGGATGGGAACGACCCCACTCCTTCCCATGTGTGCCTCCCTTTCTACCTGGTAATGAAGACAAAGTCCACCATGCTTACAGTGACAAGAGAGGAGAGCAGGGCATATGCTCAAGGTGGCAGGGCCATCTCTGTTCTTCTCTGAAAGAGGAACCAGGTCTCACACAGGTCAGACTAATTCTCTACTCCTCTCATAATAGCTGTGAGAGGAATAAAGAATTCTATCAGCCATCCAGATTTCTCCACACACAATTAGAATCACTTAACCACCAAGCCATGGGAGAGATTTTAAAGATTCTCTAAGTTCCATTCTTTACTTTCTTGCTTTGTAATGGTTAACATTTGAATTATAAGTAAAAATTCAGATGTTATTCCTAGAGTGACTCAGGAACAAAAGCACTGGACTTAAAATTAGAAGCCAAGGGTATCTATTCCACCTCCAGCATTTACTGAGCTACTTAATACTTAAGCTCTTTGAACCTTAATGTACTCATCTATAAACAAGAAATAAGACTACCCATCCCATTAGATATAATGATATGTGTACTATTATGATATAGATATAAACCATAACTACAAAATGTCAAATAATGTTATTTTATAAAGGAAAGAATATATAAAGGTTTGAAATAGTAGCACTAGAATGGAATAGAGCATTTGAACTCAGTATTTAAAAAGTAAAGAGGTAAGTCCCCACATATAGAAAGGAGAAGGATATTTAGAAACCAAGAAAGTGTGTCTATGTGTTATGGAGAAGAAAAGCAGAAGGTAAAAAGAATCAATTTCAGAGCACTTTATCTCTTAGACTGTACCTTTAACCCTTATCTATGTCGTCCCTACAATAACTCAATAGCTTATCACTCTTAATAAAGAATGTTTCAGAATGGAGACATCTAATGGAGCTTTCTAAAATACGATGTCCAGGTCCACCTCTGGAAATTGTGATTGAAAAACAGATCTGGGGCTGGGGAGAGGATGTATCTTTAAAAAGCTCCAAGAATGATACCGAAATACACTTCTGTATAAAAATCACTCTAAATTAAAAATCTGAAGCTCGGGAATATCGAGCCACTGACTCAGATCGAACACATGAGTGGCAGAGGTAGGAGGTGAAGCCAGGGGCTTTACCACCCGGGTGTTTTTTGCCACCCTGGACTCTGGAAGGCGAGGTCTGCCTTCATTAGCCCAGCCATTATAGCTGAGTTGACTTGGCATCAGGAAGCAGCTTGCTCTCTGGAGGATGGACTCCAGAAGATAGCCACAGTCATAATGTATGAATTTAATTAACAGCACTGCACACTGAAATCCAGGGAGGAGAGCTACGAGAAATGGAGACAGATCACTCAGGACCATTGCGATGTGAGGCTGGGGAGACTGTGTGCAGTCAGCTGACGGTCACAGAAATCAGCAGAATTTGGCTTTTTACCTCTGCAGCTTCAGTCTGGCCATGAGAGTGCAGCTCGGGTCTTGGTGGGATCCTCATAACTGTCTTGTTGTCAGTAAGAATTTTTAACCCGTGCAAAGAGCAACCAACACCCCAGACCAGTAGCGAGAAACGAGCAGGCTCAAAGCCAGAGACCCATAGAAGGGTGGCCTATTGAGTGTTTTAAAGGACTCTTGATTTGACCTCAGTGTAGCTGTTTTGCAAAGGTTCAGAATAGTGCCCCCAGGGATAGTTCAAGAAATTCAGGCAGGCGTACTTTCACAGTCTGACCCAGAGTCTCCCATTGAAATTATTGTTTTCTCCTGAGTTCATTCCAACAGGTCATTTTCACAGCCTGTTTCATGTACCTCTCTGTGGGGCACTCTTTATTCTTGGCCACAGGATAAAAGATTAGGTTTTCCATTGTCGTTGGGGGAAAAAGAGGTCAAGTCTCTCTCTCTCCCTGCCAACTCTTCAGAGATTTTTTTTTTCATTTTTAAAATCCAGATACATTATAATCCTGTTTCAATAAAGAGGGGCTTGGCTGTCCCTGTGAGCACCTTTAATTATTAGGTATCGGTCAGATGTGTCAGGTCTGCAGAGAGAGATCAGTGAGGGCTCCTGCTTCCGAACAAAACCCACTGTGCACACGACACACTCCGAAAATGGAGAGGCTCGGAGATTACAGGTGATGAATGCTGCTTGAGGTGTCAGTGCTATTACACTATTTTCTCGCCTTGCTCTTCCTTTACAGACCCACGATTTATAATGCTCTGTCATGTCCAATTTCAGTCACAGCCTGATGGATGTCATAAGGCTGTAAACACTCTGAGGTTTTACTTTTCTGTATATTTTCTCCTACTTTGTACTTGTTAAAATCCATGTCACCCAATAATGGATTAATTTTTGGATACATTTTTTTGTTCTTTTTAAGCTCCTGAGGTTTGGGAAACAAATTTTCTGAGGGCTAATATGCGGAACTGAGCTGAAAAATTATTCTGTCACAGATATTTAGGGAGCAGAAAATGAGATGCTGTCCCAGGGAATTTGATAAACATAAAGAGGATCAGCCTCAGGGTGAGAGGACCTGGACTTGGATCCAGGCTGAGCCAGCAGTCGACTGCCATGATCGGGACAATTCGTTTCACCTCCTCGTCTCGGCTTCCCTTTCTGCTTAAAAAAACATTGGACTAGATGGTCGCTGGGTTCATTTCCAGTTCTGGCATCCTATGGGTGGATTAGGGCCCTGGATCTAGATTAAAGAATGCAAAGAAGTCCTCCTGTATCACCTGTTAGTGCTGGTGACACCATCAGGTTGTCCCAAGTATGTAGTGGAGTAGTGAACTTGAGTGCAGTCTTCTGGAAGGTCAAAAGTCTACCTCCTGGTAAACTTGCTTTTCCCTCAGGTAAAACTGAGGACAAGATCTAGAAAGTACCTGCTAGAAGAGGAGAAGAACAGTATGTATAAGTCAGTGCCTAAGAAGACGGAAGAGTGGTGTAGTAAATGGGACCACTTACCGCGAGAAAGGGAAGATGCAGGAGATAGATGGCTGCCTGGAATTATCAAAGACCTTTCACTTTCAAGAGGATGCAAGGTTATCCCTGATAACGCCAAAGAGCTGAACTGCATACAGGAGAGAAAAAGCTACAAGGAGAGCTTTTCATTCAGCATAAAGGATAACTGAACAAAACTGCCATTCCAAGCTGAATAAAGATGGTGTGGGTTGCCCCACCCACCAGCTCCCTCTCTCTAGCATCCTGGGAATTTCAATGTAACATAAAGAGGACCGCATTAGGAACTAAAGACCTGGGTTGGAATCCAAGCTCTTCCAGGAATGGGTTGTGGTGACTGGGCAGGGTGACCCCATGGTGAAGACATTGAATAGTTCAGCACCAAAGTTCGACTGGAGGACATGACTTTAAGGCTTATTATGATGTAGTTCCCATTCTTTCATAGATGGAAGCACAAAGAATGTAAATAATTTCTTCACTATCACGCAACTGCTAAGTGCCCGTGCCTGGGTTTTAAACCAAGTACTCTAGCTCTAGAATCTTGTTCTGATGCCCTTCTCACTTCAGGCCTTTTCACATGCTGTTCTGTCTGGCTAGGAGGTTCTTCCATCTCTTCTCCCTGGCAACTCCTTTCCATCCCTTAAGTCTTAGCTCAGATATCTTTTTCTCTAATAAATAAGCTTTTACTGCTTCCCCACATTTAGATTTGGTGCCCGTCCTGTGTGGCCCCCTAGCAGCTGATATTTCTTTATCTATAACAATTTCACACTTATAAATGCATTGACTTTGCTATCACTCTTGATGACTTAAGTTCTTCGAGAGCAAGAACATTTTCTAGCTGGTACAACATTAGACAGAGTTTAAATGGAAAAATTCAAGGCTGAATAAGCTAGTCAAGTTATTTTCACTTGCAAGGAAGGGAAAAGATATTCTTATGAAGTAAGAACTCAGATAGTACATATATCTGCACTTCCCAGAAACCATATTAAAATTGTGCCCTGAAAGATAAAATAAAAACTCTAGGTTGGAAATGTCTTTAGTGCTTCAATATTAAAATTTGCTGTTGGCATTTGACAAGTAATTTTTTTTTACCATATTTATGATGTGAACCATTATGATGTGAACCATCATAAATATGGTAAAAAAATTACTTGTCAAATATTCTTATTATTTTGCATAGAGATTTAATCGGTAATATGTAACTTTCACAAGGCAGAGAGTTTTGCACATTTTGATCACTCCAAATCCAGTGACTAGAAAAGTGTTTCATGCATAGCTGGTGTTCAAGAAATATTTGTCAGAGAATGAATCAATTAACTAGAAATAGATGCTGAATCAAGTCCAATGCCTTTTCTCCGCCTAATTATTCTTTTTTAATAGTTAATGTTCTGATTTGCATTCATCAATTTCCTAATATTGACCACCCTTGCGTACCTAAAATTAACTCTTCTAATTGACTGTATAACATTCCTTGAATACATAGCTACACTTGTTTTGCTAAGATTTTATAACTATCTTACATTAGATGTTGTTGTTTTATATTTTGTTTGTTGTGTGTCTATGTTTGTTTTATTTTTGTTTTGCCTACCCAGAATTAATTCTCCTTTCTCTTAGTAAGAGGCTCGATTTTTTTTCTTTTTTCTTTTTTTTAAGAATTACTGCTTCCTCACTATCAGCACATAAGGTTCAGGTCAGGCTAACTTTACCCTTGTTCTAAGAATGGACACATAATCTACTCCTGGCCATTTGGGATCTGGCCACAATTAACGGTTCAGTGATTGGTGTGAGAACCAAGCCAGACCAATGAGATCCTGTCTCAGGGTGTATGCTGCAGTTGTCAGTAGAGAGATGTTCTTATTCTGCTGGAGTTCTAAGCTGATAAAATATCAGCTTGTACCTGCTGGTGAACGCCTTGCCACAGCCAGATGAGAGTGTCTGGAGATGAAACCATTACAAAGGAAGGTTTAAGTATTTGTTTTCAGCATACCAAAGGACATATTCCCATATTTTTTTTGGTAGCATGCACAAATAAGCTCCTTTTTTTTCTTGTCAGTTGACACAATTATTATAATATTAATAAATTAGAATTGTGTGTGCATGTATGAATATATGTTTTTTGTGCTTTCTTTATCAAGTTTGGCATCAGGTCTATGTTAGCCTCATAAAAAAGTTTGGAAAATTTTATATTTTGTTTATACTCTGCAATATGTTGGAAAGCTAACTACTTACACCTTCTCCACTTGTATTCAGAACACATTGAAAAGTAAGGTAAACACTAGAGCTAGGAGTGAATGAAAATACAGTATACTCTTTATTACTGGCAAAGCTGTACTGAAGAACATAGTAAGCTCTGCAGAAGAAATGGGTCCCCTGAACTCAACTTTCTAATCACTGGAACGACGGCCTCTTTCACTGACATTTCTAAGCCCACATATACAAGGTGGAGAGGGTCAGAGAGTCCTGTCTTAAGTCAATTTTGGTCATTTCAACGTTCCTAAAGAATTATATATTTCACTTAGATTCTTCATGTAGTTACACATTTCTCATTCTTAATGCTTTATATTTTTATCTTCTCCCTTTATCCAAAGCTTAAATTTCTACCATTTACTGAAATAACTGTCTTTTCTCTACTGCTCTGCATTTTTACCTAGATTACATGTCAGATACCCATATATATTGGGAGTCAGCTTCTGGCTTCTACATTTTAGTCCATTGGTTTATATTTCTGTGCTAACACCGCACTGCTTTAATAACTGTGCCCTTATAACAAATCTTCATATCTCATATAGCATGTCTTCTTACCTTGGTTTCTTCTTCAAAAGTATTATGTCTATGCTTGACTCTGTGTATCTCCACATAAATTTGATACTCAGCTAATTAAGTTACAAAAAAAAATATCTTTGAGATTTTGATTGAGATCATATTGAATTTTTAGATCAATTTGGAAGAAAAGCTGTATTTATAATACTAAGTCTTTCAGTCCATGAGCATATTATGTCTCTCCACTTGGTTTGGTCTTTCTTAATGTCTCTCAACAATTTTTTATGGCTGTGTGCAGGGAGGCTTTACTCATCTTTTGTCAGATTCGAGCCTAGATATTTAATATTTTTTATACTCTAATGAATTTTATGTTTTAACTGCTTGTTGCAGGTATACATAAATACATTTGATTTTTGTGTAAAGGTTTTACGTATAGAAAATATACAAAATTTTTGTAATGAAGTCAATTGAATGTAATGCATTATCCTTTTAATATATTGCTGAAATCCATTTGTTACTTTTCTTTTAGGACTTTGTATATATATCTGTAAGTGAAATTTACCTATAATATTTCTTTTTTATGCCATCCTTATCAGATTTGGGTATCTAGACCAGGTTGATCTTAAAAAACAAATTAGAAGGTGCTCCCTCTTTCTATTACCTGGGATAGTTTGTGTAAGATTGGCATTATTTCTTTCTTAAATGCTCAGTGGAATTACTCAATGAACCATTCTGAACTTGAGTTTTTTTTATTTTGTGTTTCCCATTTATATGATTTTTTATTGTTTACTCTTTTTTCATTTCCTTACATTATCTGATTTAACTGTCTTTTTTATTCTATTATTTCTCTCTTGTGATTTTTTTTTTTTTAGTTCTACTATGCATTTATATTTTCCTAATGGTTAGTTTCATATCTTTAACAAATTGACTCAAACATATCTAAATACAAATTTTAAAAGTTAGATGCTAATTATGCTTATATTCCCTCAATCAGAGACTCCAGGAATGCTTTTCCCCACTCCATTCTTCTCTTGCTTGTTAACATGATTGAAAGTTTTACTCTTAGTTGTTAAAATATTTATTTTGATATCCCTCTTCTATTTTAAGAAATTTGGTTTATATTTAAAAATGAAATTTACTGTATTAATTGAATATCAGTACTTTTCTTATATATTTTATCTTCCCCAATTTAATTTATTTTTCCTGATTAAATTTAATTTAGAAGGCATATTTCTTTAAGTCTTTTGTAAGATGTCGATGGGTGCATACTTTTTGAGTTCTTAAAGTCTTTGGTTGAAAAACCAAAGGAAGCACAGTTTTTTTCTATTGATATTCTTTAAGTATTTCTCAACATCTTCTAGCTTCCAGTGTTGCAGATAAGAACTTTAATGTCAAAATCATTCTCTTTCCCCTGCAAGTAACCTATTCTCTCTTTTTAGAAGAGATACTGAAATAGAACCAAAGGCTTCCAAGGACTACTTTTAAGAATCAAGGCTTAACAAGGCAGCAACCTATAAAAAATCTAAATATCAATCTGTACCTTGGGACAATTTTGTAAAATATCAGAGTAAAAAATGTTCAATTTCTAATTTTACTCATTAATTTTTTAAATAATTTTTAAATATTTTGGTAAAATATAGAACATAAAATTTACCATCTTAAAAATTTTTAAATGCCATTTCAGTAGAATCAAGTACAGATTATTATGCAACCAATCTTCATAACTCTGAATTCTTTTTCTCTTGCTCAGTTGAAACTCTAGACCATTAAACAACAACTACCCATTCCTCCCTCCCCTAGTTCTGGGCAACCACCATTCTACTTTCTGTCTCTATAGAATTTGACTACTCTAGATACCTCATAGAAGTGGAATCATACAGTATGTGCCTTTTTGTGACTGGTTTATTTCACTTAGCATAACGTCCTTATGGGTCATCCATGTTGTAGCAAATGTCAGAATTTCCTTCTTTTCTAAGATTGGATAATAATCCACTATATGTATGTACATTTTGTTTATCCATTTGTCCATTGGATAATAATCCACTATATGTATGTACATTTTGTTTATCCATTTGTCCATTGATGGACACTAGGATTGCTTCCACCTTTTGGCTATGAATAATGCTGTTATGAACATGGGTGTACAAATATCTCTTTGAGGCCCCACTTTCAATTTTTTGGGATGTATACCCAGAAATGGAACGGCCATGCTGTTTTCCACTTCAGCTGCAGAATTTCACATTCCTGCCAACAGTGCACAACACAAGAGTTCCAATATTTCCATATCCTGGCCAATATCTGTTATTTTCTGTTTTTTGGGATTTTTTGTTTGTTCGTTTGTTTGTTTTTGATAGTAGTCATTCTGATGGATATAAAGTATTATCTCACTTCAGTTTGGATTTACACTCCCTAATGTTTAATGCTGTTGAGCATTTTTCATGTGTCTTGTGGCCATTTCTTTGGAGAAAAGTCTATTTAAGTCCTTTGTTCATGTTTTTACATCTATTTACATCTTTGGAGAAAGTCTATTTAAGTCCTTTGTTCATGTTTTTAGTCAGGTTGTTTGATTTTTGTTGTTGAGTTGTAGGAGTTCTTTATATATTCTGCATATTGTACAACATGTTTTTTATTCCTGGAAATTAAAATTTCACCAAAAAAAATGTTTATTTGTCTTACTTTTGGTAATTATGTATATAATTCTGTGCTTTTAATCCAAAAATGTTTATTTTTAATCAGCTCCAGAAAATTTTTTTAAAAATTTTAATTGTTTTTCCATTCTTTCTTTTTTTCTCCTCTGGAATGCTTATCTTTGCCAATTATATATTCTGAATCTATCCTCCACTTCTCTTTTATTTTCAGCAATAATTTTTATTGATTTGTCTTTTTTGCTCTATATTTTGGAGTATTATCTTTTAAGTCTATTTTTTAGATCTATAATTCAATTTTCAGTCCCTTCATGTTTTTTCACTCCTTCTACAGATTGTTTTAATTTCATAAATTGTTTTTAAATTACTTTTTCTAATTTTTTATTTTTTTCTTATTATCAGCTTTCTCTTTTATAATATCTTCCTGAATCTCATTGAAATTGTATACCAGAGAGTCCTCTTTCTTGCTTTCTCTTTTCTCCTTTCTTATTTAAACAGGCTTTACTCTATTTTGACTTGTCAACATTATACCTCTCCCTCTAGGTTTCTCATTTGCTAAATTTTCAGTATATGTTTCTTCTCCTTCTTTCCCCCTCATCCTTCTCTTCCTCTTCTTCTTCCTTCTCCTCCTCCTCCTTCTCCTCCTTTTCTTGTATTTTTATTCTTTCAAACATAGTCCTAGACCTGCCAGCACCATCAGCCAGTGTAAGTTCCCTCAACACTATTAAGGCTGGGCTTTTGGGAACTTCCAGGCATTTGTCCCTTTCCAGGTAGATCAACAGCAACTGGTAGACAGGCTAGAATTCTTGAATTAAGGAAGAGGGAGGGCCGTTATGTCTACGAACTTGTACCAGGTACATGAGAGGGAAAAGCGGACACTGGAAAAGAGTACTGTCCCTCAGCAGGACTGGGCCACCCAGGAAAGCTGATGCCAGAAGGACCAAGCTCCTCCTGGAGCTGCGAACAACACACTAAAGGTCAGCTGGCTCCTCTCAGGCTTTGCTCCTTTCCCTCTGAGGCGCAAGCCATCACCCACTGCAAGCAGATCTCAGGAAGTTGCCTGAATCATCTCTACATGGACACCGATGTTGCAATAAGTCAGGTCAGACCTCTTCCAGGCTTCCTTTATTCCTTGGCTTCTGTCCCATGGTTAATCTATCTCCAAGGAGTACTGACTGAGACAGGGAGTGAGTTCAAAACATGTTGTTAGAATATTTCATTTTTCCTCTACGTTTTCAAAAAATATACTGTTATTTAAAAACTGATGAGAACTTATGGCATAGTGGAAATCATTTCACGTGTGGAGTCAGAGACCCCACACAAGATTCATAGCCCGAAGCCAGCCAGCCTGTATTCTTCATCGGTGAAGAAGGGGTGATGGAGTGGGCCTGAGCCTCTTCCCAACAACCTTGTGAAAATCAAACATTATGGATGTGAAAATACTTTCTTGGAAGCAAATCACTATGAGAATGAAAGCCGATGTTATGACTAATGTCAGTAAGAATTAGAGTTGTAATAAAAAAGGAATGGTTTGCCTCAAGTATCAACAGACCTCCCTGTCACTGGAAGCATTCATGAGGAAGTCGCACAGCCCTCTCTTAGAGATGTTTGGGGAGGTGAATGCAACAGACATTAGAAGCATTAATCTCCAAGTCCCTTTTCAATTTTCTAGAAGTCTGTAATTCATCCAGCACTTGGAACTATCATAGGCCTGGAAACCACAATCTCCCTGAAGTTAAACTCAACTCCATGAATTTAAATCCAGTAGGAGTAAATTTGTATTTTAAATCGGGATAAAGCGTGGCCTCGATATGTGGCTAATGCACACAGACTTCTCTTTCACTAATAACAGAAAACAAATTACAGTGGGAATTCTCTAGGAAAATAACCAGCTACAGCCTATTGTCATCTTTCTGCCCGGTTGAGGGAGAGGGGGATCCCAGACTTAATTAGCAAAATTTGACAAAGTCTCTCTCGAGCCCTGGGCTTCAGGCCCACCTGCTCCTGTTTCCTCCTTGGCTCAGAACTTCAAGTCTCCAGACTGTGCCTAGATATGATATAAATGGATGAGCTCATAGGCTACAAGTTATCAGGAAAAACCATCCACCCCTGATCAAATAAAATCTTAGCAAAAATTGTATCTCTGTCAGTTTTTATATCCAACATGTTTTAAAAACTAATGAGCCCTTCTGGACTTCCACTGGAAACTAACATTAAGCCCCATCCTCATAAAACCAAACTACCAGAATGCAAAATGAAAGGGACAATCAATCTAGCTGTTGAGGCTTTGCTTGATTTACTCGATTCATTAATTTAACCAGCACTTACCAAGAATCCTTCATGTGCTGAGGCACTTGGCACAGCACCATGGAGGGTATCCAGAAAAGAACTGGTGACATGTTCTATCTCTAAGATATTTATGGTAATACGTGCCAACAAACTATGACAAAGTAGAAACTAACAATGATAAGTAGAAGTAGAGGTTCAGTTAAGGGGTGAGTGGAACATGGGAAGGTTATTTCTTTTCAAGAGAGTTGGGGAAATTTTCCTGGCCAGTTAGTATTTAAACTCAATCTCGAGGAATGGAAAGCACATAGATGTGCCAGAATGAAAGTGAGCCAAGGCCTAGAGACAGGAATACTCATAGGACAAGAAGCTAATACATGGCATTTATCAAGTGCTTATTGTGTGCCAGGTGATGTGCAAAGCTCTTTAATCAAATTATTTCATTTGACTGAGAAAACCGAGGCACAGAGAGGTTGAGTAGCTTCTTTGAAGTCACACAGCCTAGAAGTGATTGAATTGATACAATGTCTAGTGGTGGTTATAGGAGGCTGTGTAAAAGCCACTGACTCTAGATGAAGAGACATTTGATGCCAAGCTTAAGAGACCAATGTGTCCAGTTCTTGAGATATTAACTCTCTAGATCTTAATATTGAAAAGATTCAATGAATTTGTCATTGACTAAATTTTCCATGAATCATAGTGGTTTGAGAAATCTTGAAAATCTAGACTTGACAGAAGTGAGAATGGTCCACTGCTATTATTTACCTCTCCACATAGTTCTTAGCTCCTAATTCAGCAGAATTCTAAGATGACCTGAGAAAAATTTTATTATTAGTTGGAACCACCTGATCCTGGCAGAGGAGTCGGGAGACTTGGGAAAGACCCTTCATGAAATAGACTGGTACAGAATGAAGTTCACTACTCACTTTTGACCGAATAAGAAGTCCTATTATGTGGAGGATAGATAGAATAGACTAGAACAAGAGTCAGCAAATCAGAGGTCAGCAAACCAAATTCAGCTTGCCACTTGTTTTGTAAATAATGTTTTATTTAAACAAAGCCACTCTTAAAATATCTGGCCCTTTACAGAAGAAGTTTGCTGATTTCTGAAATAGAAATATCAAAGAATTCTAATATATTCGTATTGGAAGGAAGAATGAAGATCATTTAATTCATTCTCTTCTCCCCTTCCCCCAGCCTTTCCCTGTCCCCGACACCCACCCCACTGCCTGTCCCACCCTGCCTCCGCGCACACCCACATAAAGAGCTGAGCCCCAGAGAGAGAAAGAGATTTACCTAAACTCACAAAACTGTTAAGGGACCATAACTGGGGTCATTAACCATTAGACTCATGTTCTTTCTACCACACTAATTCTGAAAGAACAACCAACTTGTTTTCTAAACAATTACTCAGTAACTAATTCTTAGCACCATCCTTTTTCAGGATGTTGTGGGGGAATGAGAGTAGCAGACACATGGTACCTTCCCATCATACGGTCTACATTAGAAGTGGTGACAGACCTCATACAATAAAGTTGTACCTTAACATCCACTAAAGTTGGCGTATAAGAGAAAATCAAACAGCACCAAAATTTCCCTTTAAAGTCCCTCAGGAAGGTCCCACAACAGAAACTGACTTAATGTCTCATTGAGTCCCACACCACTAGCTGGCCCTTCTGGACTGGCACTGATTTCTGCTTTTTGGTGATGTCTTAAATGAAGTAGCTGGGTTGCATTTAGCAGTCACGTAATTCAAGATGCCTTACAACTTTGAGTAGCACACAGAGAATGAGACACAGTGAGGATGTGGTAGGCCCTCACCTTCCATTACACACTCTGCTTGGCCTGGGGCCTCTGCTTATATAGTGGAAGGCCAGGTGGCCTTCTCACATCATTCGAATTATCTTCCTGCTCTTCTTTCCCTTTCAGTTCGTGTAGTTGAATGAATGTAAGATGTGCCTCCACCAGATATTTGAAACAATTTAAGACAATGTGAGGTAAAGTTCTCTGTGACTAGTAGAGATTGCCCATGTTGAAGCATGTGTGGAGTATGTGCCTATACGTGATTCAGGCACAAATGAGTAGAGAGGTGAGAGATTTTCTCGAACAGGAAAGTCTTTGTGGAAATAGCAAAACGATGTGGATTTTGTATCAGAGATATACAGAATCCTGGAATTAGAATGTCATAGGCTCCCAGACTATGCCCAGTAAATGAACTGCACCTGCATCATCTTGGGCAGACGGCCTTTGCCTGAACCCTCCAAGTGGCACACTCACTATTACCTAGGGGAGCTCACTTTGCGCTTACACAGCTTCAATTGTTGAATAATTATTCTGCATATTCAAATTAATTTAATAGCTTCCAGTCCTATGTCCCAAAGCTATATAACATGAGCCTCTTTTTCCTTTCCTCATTATAGTTCTTAGGGTGCTTGTTCAATCAGATCCTCTTCCTTCCCCATTTTTTTCCTCATCATAAAGCAGCATGGATATATATATATACTGCATGTGTGTGTATGCATGCACATGTACATACATGTTGGGATGTGTAAGGGAGAGAGGGGAGGAGAGAATTACAGCAGTTCAGAATTAATGGAGTATAAAAACCACGTGAAAGAGGGACTTGAAACACAGCCGAGCCATACTACACAAGGCTTTATATGCCACACTGAAAAAGTTGGGCTTTAGGTAGGAGAGTAACACAGCCTGATTGGCAGTTTAGAAAGATTTTTCTGCCTATATTAAAGCAAAGACATTTGCAACACCAGCATGGGAAAGCCCATTAAGAAAATACTTTTGGAGACCAAAGAATGAGGCCTGAGCAAATCAGAGGGTGCAAAGATGGAGAAACAAAGATGCATTCAGGATGTGGTGATGGAAAGGAATCTAACCGTGGGTGGTGAACACAAAATAAAATATGTACGTGACTTATCGTTGAATTATACACTTGAAACTTATGAGATTTTATTGATAAATGTTACTCCAATAAAAAATAAATTAAAATTAAAAGTTTTTAAAAAGAAAGAAACATTCAGGAGAGAACCAAAGACTTGGTGACTTATGTAGACTTTGAAATGGAGAGAGATGAGGGATGATGCCAAGGGGCGGTGGGACAGCCAGCAGATGGAATATCTCCAAAAGGCTGCCACTATCAGAAATTTTATTCCATGGCTTCGAAGTCCTCCCAGTGGGCTCTCTGCAGAGGGAGAAATGATACATTAACTGCTGGAGTTGGCAAGGGACAAGGAATAGGAAACACTAATTACAGGCCAAGATAATTAACCAGCAGGTCTGGGATCAGCTGCATGTAACCTCAGCTCATCTGTTTCTGAAAATGACCAAGGGAGGATATGAGGGGAAGAGTGTGGGCAGGACATTTTGCAAATGCTAAGGGAGCAGCTGAGCTCAGACCTTGGTGACACTTGAATTTAATGTGCTTGGAACTTTGGCTCCAGTTTCTGGAGCCCTTGGGGTACCGAATGCACTGCAGCCAGCCGGTCAGTTGTCCAAACATTATGCCTCTAGGCCCCTAATTACTGGGCTCCCCTTTAGCTTTATTGCTACACTCCATTAAGGGCTTGTTGGTGACATGCACAGGAAATGGATTGGAGGCCATTAGACTGTCCAGGTTGAGAAAGGTCAGGTCTCGCCTCCTGAGAGAAAAGCCTAAACTCTAGCTTTGTAATTTGGTGGTTGAAGCAGAAGTCTCAGGACTAGAAAAGAAGAACATGTTCTTCTCCCAGCCCATCCATAATAGCTTTGAGCAAGCAAATTGTTGCACTTCACATAGGCTTCGTTTACTTATCTGTTACCTGGGACATAAATGATCTCTCGTTGGAAAAATCAGATTATATCAGAGGCATGAGAATATGCATTTAAGGAGCTGTTGTCACTGCTGTTAGTGTTAACTGCTAACCTGAACATTTGGGTACATTGGACGGGAAACAAAGAAACCAGAGTTTTAGTTCTATTTCCGCTAGTATGTTGTATGCCCTTGGGCAAGTCACTTCTTCTCTCTAGGCCTGTTTCTTCATCTGAAAACTGAAGAGATTGGTCTAGATCGGTGATTCTTAACAAGAAATGTATATTAGAATTGCCTGTGGAAATTCATAAAAACCAGGTGTCCATACTCTACCCCAGATAATCTATTAAAGTAGATTCTCAGAGAATATTAGAATCTCGTGCTGGCTGAGAACCATTGGAATGAACAGTCAAGCCCTGCCTGCCTCCTATGTCTGCATACCCATTTCCCTCATGCGTGGAATTATTTGATCCTCGGCCTCAGGATAAGCCTGCACACAGCCTCTAGCATTGATGCTGTCTTCAAGCCAGAGCTCTGGAGCTCAGCACCAAGTCCCCTGGTGCTAAGCTGGCTCTGACCTCTTGTTTTAGTCTGGCCTCTGAGCCCCGGCCAGCAATCAAGACGTGGCCTCACCTTGTTTCCTGGAGGAGCTGCATTGTTGGACTTGTCCAGCCCTGACTGATAGGACATTGTCTTGCTTTTCTTAGAGTCTAGGGTCCTATTCCTGAACTCCAGGCTAATGGGAGGAGACCTGATACCGGTTCAAAGATTGCCTTGCTCTGGACCCCCTTCTGGGCTCATTCAAATACCCCCTGCTGTTGGATCCCTCCTTTTGTTTTGTCACATGTCTCTGCCACACAGAGAATCCTAACTTCATCCAAGATTCATGCTGGACACCGATGTGTCTTCCTTCCCAGGACTACATGTGGCCCCCTCACCCACCCAAGGAGGTGTCATTTTCTGCCTACAGCCTGCCTTCAGCCTATGGCTTCATTCTTTACCTACTCCAACCTGATTCCACTCTGTCTGGCCACAGCCAAGGTCATCTTGATCAGTTCTGCTCCACTGTGAAATTTCAGTGGTTTTTAAAACCCTTCCCAGGTGAACGTCAGGACCAAGCTGGTTGCTTTGGACCTAAGGAAAACACTGCACCTATCAGGGCCTCAGTTTTCCAACATCTGCCTTATAAGAGCATTATCTCTGACTCAAATGCTCCTCCCCATCTAACTAAACTAGTTCTACCTGTCCTTGGGCCTTAGGTCTTAGACATTGCTTTATAACACAGATTTTCTTATCAACATTCTTCAACCACTGTTATGTGCTCTGATAGAAACCTGTACTTTTCCTATGCAAGTCCTTAAACTCATGTAATTATCAGCTTAAAGCCTCTTTCCCCTACTAGACCATAACGTCCAAGAGGGCAGAAACTGCCTTGCTCACCAACATTAAATCCCCCATGCCTGGAACATACTAGGTGTGAAACATGTGTCTGATGACCAACAGAGGAAATGTTGGATATGCCTGGCACAAAGCAGGTGCTCAGTGAATATTATTCCCTCCTCTCTGTTCCTAAAGAATATCGCGAAGCCCATCCCGGGATGTGAGCCCCCAGCACAGTAGGGTACCAGGGCAGAGCTGAGCTTGTTCTTGAGGTCCGTGTTGGCCCTCTTTCTGGGTTCTGTGTAATCTATAACCCTGGCAGGAGCCACAAGCAACTAGAAGTCTGGTAAGAATGATGCCTATTTCAGAACTTCTCAACATTAAAAGAATCTCATCTGAGGCTTTGTATTGTTCAGTAATTCCTCCAGGTGATCTCAGTATGCAGCCATGAATAAAAATGACTGATCTGGTCCAATCACCATTTTTCGGATATGAAGGTGAAGTAAAGAAGGAAGAAGAATTAGCCCAAGAACCCACAGTAGCTCTAGCAGAACTGGAGCTAGAACTTAGAAGAGCTAACTTTCTACCCACAGCTTTTCCCACTGCACCAAGTAACAAATTGAAATCCCCTTTATTAATCGCAGAGGCGGCTTTCTTGGCATCAGACTACGCTGGGGGCAGAGAGCTTGTTTTTTCCAACCTAGAAAATCTGTTATTAAAAGCCTGTTTATGCAAGAAAGATATAATTAAAAGTGAATGAGTGTAATTTCTTTATCTCAATGAATATTAATTAAAGGTAAACACAGCATCAATATTCATTTAGAGGAAGATGGAAGCTAAAAAGCAGACTGTTCATACCAGGGTTGTATCATATCAGAAAAATAACAGAATGACAGGACTCCAACAGCAAAATGTTGCTCTATTTTCCTCAAATCTTTTTGGATATAGAAATTAGCCAAAATGCAAATCTGTCATCAGGTTGGGCTTCATGACTGTGCATGTCTGTGTGGGCACAGCCCTCAGAAAGTTTTAAGCTGTAAAGACTCTTCTTAATATGAAGTCAGCATGCTGGAGAGACAACTGGCCTCTTCGGCCCTCCGGGAGAGGAAGAGGCCAAGGACCAGCCATGATGTTCTGGGCTGTGAGCACTGGAAGAATGGCAAAAGCACATTACCTCCCCAATGAAGAATTCCCAAAGCCCCAGCAAGTTTCCAGATCTGACAAATCAGACTCAGCTGGGGAGGCCTTTGAAAATGCAGATTGCCAAGCCTCACCCTGGTCCTTCTGAATCAAAATCTTTTTCATACTGAAACTTTGTTAAAAGCATTTTAACAAACTCTCCTGTTAATTCTGTTTTTCATCCAAGCTCAAGATCTTTGTTTTGCCAGGTCAGGTTAGGGTCTTAAAAAATGTCATTCACTAATTCAGTCATTCACCTGATAAGTATTTATTAACCATCAGGCACTGTGCTAGTCACAGGTGAATACAGAGACTGGTAGTCTGTTTTCTAGTTCTTTCTGGTCTAGAAAGAGAAACTAACACATTAGAAATGTAATTATAATACACGGTGATGACTGCCATCACAGAGGGAGGAAAACAATAGTGTGGGAATCGCAGAGGCAGTGAACTCAACTAAGAATGAGAAGTCCAGGAGCACTTCACAGAGAAGATTAATGGAGAGCTCAGAGGAGTAGTGTATTCTCCCAACAGTGAAGGTGTGAACCCTTGGAAACATAGTTGGAAATTGGATTTACTACTGGAAGACAGAGAGAATAGTGTTTTGTGAAGTTGATGAGTCCTGGATTGTGAACAGCATGAACACCATGTAAAGGCATGCGGATTTCACCATGTCAAAGAGGAAAAGAGATTCAGGAGACTAACCTACTCATTGGTGAGCTGTGTTTGGAATGCATTCAGAGACTGCAGATTTAAATACCTCTTCATCACATCAGTCTTAGGATCAAACAAGCATTTGGAAGATTTGAAAAACAAATGCGAAATGGGAGGATGACATCTACTTAGGAGCCAAGACAGTAGGTATTTACTAGATGTTGAAAGAATCAATCAATACCCTCCTAGAGAAGCCAGGTGTGTCCCAAATGGGTGGGGAGAGGAAGAGAAGGTACTTCAGGCTAGGCAAGGCTTGGTACTTGGTCCAGCAGCGGTGCTCAGCAAAGGTGCTAATCATTATCTTAGACCAAGAACGTCTCCACATAGGCTTTTTTTTTTTTTTTTTTTTTAACCTATGATCATGGGCAGCCACCTATCAAGCTCCTAATGCGAAAGGGAACATGCTTGGCTACAACAGTACAAACAACAATGTGGGTGGTAGCTCTGACAACCAGGAGGGGTTGAGCTCTGTACTCATCCTGGTCTCATGTGGTACATTCGAGAAGGGAGTAAACACATTCTCTTCTTTCTGAGAACCTGTCTTCTAGAATCAGAGTTCTTCAGCTCTGGCAAGGCCCATAGAGCTCCTCCATACCAACTCTTAAAGCTCAGAAATGGACAAAATGAATGAACGTCTGAGGGTGCAAGGACCCTCCCACAGTCACTCTTTCATCTAATCCCGCCTGAAGTGTGTGACCTTTTCCCTTGAAGTACCTATCATCTATCCCCTGGTTAACAAACTCAGCTGCACTTTGGAATCACCTGGAGAGCTTTAAAAACTATTGCTGTCTAAGTTCCAGCCCCAGAGATTCTGACCTAATTAATACAGAGTGGGGCCTGGGTTACAAACTCTACCCTAGGGCTGTGCAGCTAAATTTGAAAGCCAACACTCCATTGTTAATCTCAGTCGAATAGTCAACCAGTAGGTGTGAGAATGAAATTAAGCAGTTATTCAGCAATTGTGGTGAATTGCTAAGAATGCTATTCTCATTTTGATCCAGGATTTATTTTTCTTTAATACATATCTCGCTGATTTTCCTTTCAGCTTTTAAAAGTAATTCATACGATTGCTGCAGTCCCAACAACACAATAAATATATTTCTCTATAATCAAAATTTAAACTGTATCTATATTTTCCTTTACTTATAGCAACAAAAATGTTAATGTCCTCTTCCCTGGCATTAACCACAGGAATCATTTTGGATTTGGGATCTAACATAACATTGTTTCTTTCTTTTATAATCAATATTTATTAAGTTTTAATTAGAAATTATCTTTGAAATATTTGCCTATCATTTTTTTTTGTTGTTGAGTTGTATGAGTTCTTTATAAATTTTGGATATCGACCCCTTGGCAAGGTTGATATCCAAAATTTATAAAGAACTCATACAACTCAACAACGAAAAAACAAACAATCCAATTAAAAAATGGGCAAAAGCCTGAATAGATATTTCTCCAAAAAGGACACACAGATGGATAATAGACATATGAAAAGATGCTCAAGGTCACTAATCATCAGAGAAATGCAAATTAAAACCACAATGAGATATCATCTCACACTTGTCAGGTTGGCTATCAAAAAAAAAATTAACAAATGTAGGCAAGGATGTGGAGAAGAGGGAACCATTATACAGTGTTGGTGGGATTGCAAAATGGTAGTACAGCCACTATGGAAAACAGTTTGGAGGTTCCTCAAAAATAAGAATAGAACTACCTTTTTGGTTCAGCAATTGCACTTCTGGGTATTTATCTAAAGAAAACTAAAACACTAGTTTGGAAAGATCTATGAACTCCTATGTTCATGGCAAACACTATTCACAATAGCCAAGATATGGAAGCAAACTAAGTGACCATCAATAGAGGATTGGGTAAAGAAGTAATGGTACATATATACAATAGGATATTACTCAGCCATGAAAAAAATGAAATCTTACCATTTGCAACAACATGGATACTATTCTAAGTGAAATAAGTCAAGCAGAGAAAGATAAATACCATATGATTTCACTTATAAGTAGAATCTAAGAAACAGAAGAAATGAACAAACTAAAGGAAAACAGACTCACAGATAACAGAGAACAAACTGGTGATTGCCAGAGGGGAGGGGGTTGGGGAACTGGGTGAAGGGATGAAGAAGAAGAACAAATTAGTAGTTACAAAACAGTCACAGAGATGTAGAGTACAGCATAGGGAACATAGTATTATTGTAATGGTTGTGTGTAGAGCCAGATGGGTGATAGAGTAATCACGGGGATCAATTCATAAACTACATAAATGTAACCATTGTACTGTATACCTGAAACTAATATAAAATAATAAAAATAAATAAATGAATGAATGAATAAATAAATAAATAAAAATTGTTTTGTTTCTTTACTCAAGAATGTTTCTCTCCGTAATGATTTGCTCTTGTATTTTTTTCATTTGGCTATACAAGACCTTCCAGAAATTCTTATAGTGAGAACTGTTGTATAAACTTTGTATGTTTAAAATGCTGTTATTTTGACTTTACATTTTAACAATAATTTAGGTCATTATAGAATTCTAGACTCAAAATCATTTCCTCTTTTAACCTTAAAAACATTTCATCATTCCATTGTCTCTTGGAGCTATTATTGACAACCAGAAGTTTGTTGTTTATCTAACTCTTTTTTGTAGGTAATCCTTGCTTTTTTTCTGAAAGCTTTTAGATTGTTTTTTTCCCCTTCATTTTCCAAAATTTCACTAGGATACGTCTAGGGTTACTTTTTTTTTTTTTTTTTTTTCATTTATTCTGTTCAGAAGTCTGATGTACCCTTTCAATCTAAAAACATATCCTTCTTCAGCACTGGGATACTTTCTTCTATTATATTTTTGATTTTCTCTCATCTATTTTGTCTATGCTCTCCTTCTTGAGCTCTTTTTACATGAATATTGGACTTTTGATTCTGTCTTCCAAGTATTTTCACTTCCTCTATATGTTTTATTTCTTGGTCTTTCTATTTTAAGAACTGGCAGAATTATTTACTCTGTCTTACAACATACTCATATTCTCTTGTGTCCAATGTGCTCTGTACCTCATTTATTGACTTTTTCTTTTTTAACAAGCTTTTTTTTTTCATTTATAACATTTCTAACTGGTACTTTTTCATAACATCTGCTTCTTGTTTTATAAATGTAAATATTAATTACATTTTCTCCATTTTTATTTATTTCATTTCTTCTTTCCTAGGGTGCTAATTTTTCTGTCTGTTGAGTTTTATTCCTTTCTTATACAATGTTTGTTTTCCTTCGATCTTTGGCAATTCTTGTAACATTCTCTACTTTGTATTAGAGATTGCTTTTGAGGCTGCTTGAAAGTATATTTTCTTTCTCAAAATCTGTCTGTAGTCCTGTGGTGGTGGGGTGGACATGCTCTAAGCAATGAGTTGTGACAGGGCCAGACTTCTGAATGTAGGGGCTCTCAGTTACTCCTGGATGTCACAGGTACTTCCCCACGTTACAGTCCTAGCACTCAGAGGCATTATCCTGTTTTAAGGGCACTCACCCATGCAGCTTGCTGCTTGGCCCAGTAAAGGGAAGAGATGAGGACATACAGCACTAAAGGTTTAGATTTGAAGCCCAGGTCGACTATTAACTGGCTGTGGGGTTTATCTTTTTATTATTCTAAGCCTCATTTTCTTATCTTGAAAATAGGAATAATAATAACTGCCAAGTGGTTGTGGACACAAAATGTAGAAATAAATACAAAAGTATTTTGTGAATATTGAAACATTGTATATATTTAAGGGAGAAAAGGAAGAGAGGATGGGAGGTTAGTAAGAAAACGGATCTCTGTCCTAAATAAAAGAGAATATATGTCAGAATAAAAAAGAGAAGATCCTTCTCTAAAGAGGAGGAAGTCATTGGAATCATGGAATGTCCTGTTACAGGGGACAGGAAAGCCTTGCTTATGTTTACAAGGCCGAGTCAGTGGAGACAATAGTCTCAGAACTCTAATCTTATGCCTTGTCCTTCCTGCCTTTTTCCACCCACATTCCTGGTTCTGTCTCTAAGAACGCATGCTCTGAGCTGCACAGCCTGGGTGTGGATTTCTGCCACTGATGGAAACCCCCAGAGCACTTCACTTTTCTGTTCATCACTTCCTCATGTGTAAAACTGTAGTAATCATAATATCTCCACTTAGGCTCCTCTCTTCCCTCTTATCCAATTTTATTTCCACAGTCTATCATTATAACTTCCTTCGGCATTTACTCTCGACTCACTTGCCCCTCCTACTCCTTTGTGTACTGCAGTTGCTTTGCAAAACCACAACCCTAGTGAACCACAGATCTCCCCACACTCTCTGCCTGCCCCTGTGTGGCTGAGTGGAGCTTGAGAAAAACTCACAGTCACATTGACTGCTCTGTGTAGATCCAGGACCAAGGTCCACAAGTGTGCTCTTGAGGCTACCAGCCCAAACCCAAGAGCTTGCCATAGTTGGTGATATTGAACAAAGGTCAGATAGATTCTGCACAGCTTCTCAGGATATTCCAATGATCAGAGAATACAAATGGCTTTTAAAGTTTTTTTTTTTTTTGATGGAATGATTCACGAGGGAACCAATTTAATGTGACTAGTGGTCCTATAGGACCACTCTGGCTATAATTTTGTATTGTGTTTTCTCAGACAAGTCCCTCTTCCACTCTGCTAGAAATAACTTCAGAACCTCCCCGCTTCTCGTTCTGCCTTTGTTCACTCTCTCAGCAAATGATGTTGCTTTTCACATCTCTGAAGCAATCAGAATAGCATTTCCATGAACTTCCACAAATATATCTATAAACCAGACATCATTTTCAAACGGGCACTCTACCTCCCCTCCTGTTGCTAAATATAAATTGTACATCTGCTATCTAAAGCTACTGTGGGTTAAACTGTACCCTCCAAAAGTGTGTAGGTTGAAATCTTAACCCTCTGCACCTCAGAATGTGACCTGATTTAGAAATAAGGTGATTGTAGATGTAATTACTTAAAATGAGGTCATTAGTGGAGTAGAGTGGGCCCCTAATTTAATATGACTGGTGTCCTTATATAAAGGGAAAATTCGTTCACAGACACACACACAAGAAGAATGTCAAGTGAACAAGAAGGCAAGACATGGGTGATGTGCCTAAAAGCCAAGAAGTGAGAAAGATTTTCAACGAACCACCGGAAGCGAGGGAAGAGGTTGGTAACATATTCTCCTTCACAGACCTCAGAAGGAAGGAACCCCGGCGACACCTTGACCTTGGACTTCTAGCCTCCAGGACGATGAGACATTTCCATTATTTCCACTTTGTTTGTGGCACTTTGTTACGGCAGCCCTAGAAAACTACTACAAAAGCCAATCCCTAGATCACCTAAAGTGACTAGATTCTACCCTGTTTAGACGACCCAGAATACTGTTCCCGCAGTCCTCGCCTTTTCTCCTATAGCATTAGTTTTTCCCTCTCTACTATACCATTCTCATCAGCATCCACACAGGCTGCTATTTGGCCTATCTTTAAAAAAATAGTTTTTAATTTCCTTTGACTCTGCTCATCCTGCCTTCCACCACCTCTTTTCTCTGCAATAATTTGCAGCAAAAATATTTGTGTTGATATATTCACTGTCTTCAAATTCTCTTCTATTTTTTCTTGAAGACACTCAAACTACACTTTACTGCCCATTACTCCACATAAGAGGTTCTTGTCAGGACACCAGTGACTTCCGTACTGCCACCCAATGGCCAATTCGCAATCTTGCTCTTATCTGCACCACCAGTGACATTTGAAGCAGCAGATCACTGCTGCCTCTTTGAGGCGCTTCTTTCCTTTGGTTTCCGGGACGACACACTCTTGGCTTGGTCTTTTCTGGCTATTCCTTCTTATTCTTTTGGGGTGGTTACTCATCCTCTTCTACACTCAAGATGTGGGAGACCCCAGGGCCCTGTCCTTGGTCTCCTCTCTATCTACACACAGTCCCTTCATGAGCTCATCCAAGCTCAAGGTTTTAATTGCCATGTATATGCCAAAGGCTCTGAAACTGATACTTTCAGCCCAACCTCACCCTGAACACCAGACTCACATCCAACTGCCCACTTTAATAGATCGCACAAACTTAACGTGTCCCAAACTAAACTTTTGATTTCCTTCTCAAAGTCTTTTCACTGACAGTCTTCTCCGTCCTGGCTAACAACTCCGTCCTTCCAAGTTCTCAGGCCAAAATCTGGCATTCACTTTTAACTCCTCACTATCTCTCAAGCCACAGATCCAATAAGTCCTATTGACTCTACATTTAAAATATATCTCGAATCTCAAGTCCTCTGGTGGCTCTCTACTTGATTAGAGAGAAAGCTAAGCCCTTATAGTGGCCCCATAGGCTCTTCATGGCCTCTGCCTACTCTTACATCTCTGACCTCATCCCTCTATCCTTCCACCTCCCGTCACTCCAGTCATGGGGCTCCTTGCTGGTCTTAGAACATCCAGGTTGCTCTCACTCAGTGTCTACACTGTCTGGTCCCTCTGCCTAGAATATTGGTGCTTAAGTAATCACATGAATGACTTCCTTGTCACCTCCACCTCTGCTCAGATGTCACTTCCTCAATGAAGCCTACCTGGACCAACCTATCTGCTCCCAAATATATTCTTTCCCTTGCCTTCCCCCATCCTTTCCTAATATATAATATAATTCACTTATTCATTAGGGTTATTATATATTTTCTTGTCTTCCTGTACCAGAATGTAAGTTCTGGAGGGCAGGAATTTATTCGTCTGTTTTACTTACTTACCTATGTAATAAGTGCCCAATAGATATTTGTTGAATTAATGAATGAAAAATGAATGTATAAATATAAAATGTTTAGAATAATGTCTGTCACAAAGTAAGTGCTTAATGATTATTAACCATCATTAATATTACCTCCCATTATTCAGATTGGATTTTGCAACATGAAGATCTAGGAACTTGGTTGGCACAGGGTCCCTTGAAGGAAAGACATTGAGTGAGGGGGGAAAACATGCAGGTTAATGAAGCATGTCCAAGGCTCATTTATTTCCAGTTGACTTTCAAGGGCTCTTTCAGTTTTCCTACAATTGCTTTCTCGCGCCAGCCTTGTACAGATCCCTTAGACCCACCCTGGCAGGGCCCAGCTATAGTCATTGCTCTGCACTTCTCAGGGGACCGTCAGGCCCGATTTAGCTAGCAGGAAATAAAAATTAATAACCTCTAAGAAATCTTAGCCTATTTCTGTTGTTACTTCATTTCCAGGATTTTTTAGTCTTTAAGAGAAAATAAAAGAATTCGGCCCAAACCCAAGAGCTTGTCATAGTTAGTGATACTGAACCAAGGACAGGTAGATTCTGCACAGCCTATCAGGATGTTCCAATGATCAGTAGAAAATACAAATGGTTTTAAAATTTTTTTTCAGTGGAATGATTTGCAAGGGAACCAATTTAAGGAAACTTATAGGACCACTCTGGCTGTAATTTTGAAAATAGAGAGCGGGCGCTAAGGCAAAACTAGGGAGATCACTTAGGAGGAGGCAATTGTGATAATCCTGGTGAGAGATGCTGATAGCTCAGATCACAGTGGTGGCAGTAGAAGATGTGAGAAGTGACTGGGTTCTAGGTCGCTTTTGAAAGTAGCGTCAATAAGATTTCCTGACTGGTTAGATGTGTGGCATGAGAGAAAGAAAGGGGTGGGAAAAAAAAAAACCTAGCATGATTTTAAGACTAGCACCTGGAAGGATGGGAACCTTCACAGCACCTCACAGAACCCATGGGACATCCTTGGTAATCAGAGAACGTGAGGGAAAGGAGAGCAGAAGGAGGGTGTTGCAGTAAGTAAACAGTTGTGTACAATAACATTGCACATATGTCTTCTTTAAAACAAAACAGACAAATGTTATTGTTTTCTCAGAAATAAGAGAGAGGTTCAGAATCCCATTAATTCCTCTTTTCCCTGCTTTTTTACTCTGTCTGGAAAAATCAACTTTATGAATAATTTGCACAGAACAGAGTAGTTCAAGTTTAACATATTCTTCAATAAAAATACAAACTTCAGTGAGTCCAGGCATTCACACCCCGCTGAGTGAACTCAGACCTTCAACAAACAGTTCTTGTCCAAAAGCCCCAGCGTTGATCTAAATCTCACCCAATAAGAGAGTTGGGTCTTCAAATGACCCAAGGGGTACTAGGGAGAGCAGAAGGATTATATTCTACATATGTAAACACTTGGGGTGAGGATGAGCCCCGCTTTCTGGTCCAGAATCATCCAGGCTGTGGATGTCCACCACTGCTCAGCATTAGCCTGTCCACAGACCAGTCCTCATCTGACCCTGAAGCAGAATCCAACTGTAGGAAGGGCCTTATTGGAGGTGAAAAGGTCATAAGAGTGGAAAATGGGGTTCCAGGGTCTCCCACCTCCCCATTACTAATTCATTTAATATATGTAACCTGAAGCAGTAGGATCAAATGGAAACCAAATGGTTAGTTTCAGGAATCACTCTGTCTGGGAGACTTGGGGCATTACGGAGAAGAATGCATATAACATAAAGACAGGGCTGTTGCCAATGCTCAGGACACCCAAAGTGTGTTCATCTGAGGCTGGGGAAGAGTCTGGACTCTGCCCTGCTGCCCCGAGGAAACCAGAGATTTCAAGGGCAGGGCTTTGGCTGTGCTTAGCAGGAAGCTGTTATAAAGAATTTTTCAGTGATTCACTGCTTTCTAAGTCAAGGTACCATCAAGTTTGTTTCTTTAATAATGTCATCTCCTTTCTATTAAAGGAGCAAATGAAGTCGGATTGAAGCTTTAGGCTGGAAACATTTATAACCCTGGGAAGGTGCATGGGAATATATCCAGCAAGTGAGCCTCACAAATCATGAGTGTGGAATCATTAAAAAGGTTAGAAACAGCTTCTCAGGATATAAGAACCAGGCTCTCAGACCCAGAATGGCTCAGAGAACAAACAGAGCAAGGGAAAACAGAAGAAGGGTGGACTGAGTGATGAGGGAAACTGTCATTTTTTAGGGGCGTCACTGGAATTGGGTGCCAGTCAACTCTGACACTTGAGGAGAGACATCTGAATTTTCAAAATACTCCTTAGTGAAAAGAGAGAGTAGACATTTGATACCAGAAAGCTAGCATAGGACGGACACCTCAGAACTTGAGATGGGAGTGAGTTACTCCAACCAGGTAGTAAACTTCCAGTGCAGGGAAAGACCCCAAACACAGAATCCAGAGATTTCGATTCCAGTCTTGGGGCTGACTGGGGCTGCCAATGAGCCTTTGTGATGTAAACAAGTCACTTTCCATCTCTAGGCCTCAGTTTCCTCATCTGTAAAATGGATAAGATGATCCTCATGGCTTCTTCGAGTAATAATTCAGTTCAATCCAGTAGAAACATAAGTAGATCACTCTAAGATCAGAGTGGAGGCTGGATTTAAGAATGTTGGCTATAGGCCAGGAGATGAGTTACCACTGAATTACCAATGAATTACCATAGCCTAAGAAAGACATGATAATGGCCTGAGCAACACTGCTGAGTAACAAATCACCCTAAAACTTACCATCTATTATTTTTTCATAAATCTGCAGGTCACTTGGTGGTTCTGCTGACCACTCAGCCAATCCTGACTGGGCTAACTCATGTGTCTGTAGTTAGTCAGCTGGCAGGTTGGCTGGAGACTCTCTGGTCACCTTTTTTCCATGGATTCATCACATCTTTCCAGCAGCCCAGCCCAGGCATGTTCTCATGGTTCAAGAGAGAAATCAGGCATTTTTTTTAAAAACCTCTGCTTATATTATCAGTTTGTTACTGTTCCATTTTCCAAAGTAAGTATCCTAGACAAGCTGAAATTCCATGAGACAGACATAACCAGGGGGCACAGATACAGAGAAGCATGGAAATCCATCCTAAGAGAGAGGATAAATACAAGAAACGCTAGGAAAAAAGTCAGAAGAAAGTTTCAAATCAGCTGTGACCTCAAGACATCTCAATAATTTTGACCGGGTGACGTGGGTGAGAAGGAAAGGCTTAGTTTCAGGTCATTTGGAGTTTGTTCTTGAATAGGGTCAACTCACTCCGAGCCTGAGTGACCAGGAAACAAGATGGCACCTGGAAACCACTTCATACAGCATCAGCAAGGGGACTTGTGTGGAAGATGCTAGGCCAGATGGAGGTGGGTGCAGGCAAAGGGGATTCAGACCTCCCTGCTACAGATGCAAAATCCTGTTCAAAACCCTGTTCTCTAAAAAATATCTCATTTTATATCTTTATTTAATGACGTTCTTTTCCAACTCCATAGTGAGTCGATTGTCAATTGTGCCAAAAATAAATAAGTAGAAACACAAGTTGAGGGCTCAGGATAAGAGAGGGTATGAAGCTGGATACCTAGCACTATATGTGGTGAGGCAATGGGATCAGACAGAGAAACCCTGGAGGGACATGAGATTTGGAGGATGCCCTGGGACGCAATGTCTTACCTACAACTACTGTGAGATCATACTTGTCTGCCTAAACCGTTACAGGACTTTGAGTTTTGTTTAAATAGTAGAGGTTCCAAACTTATCAACTTATCTTCCGGGAGAAAGACTACAGAAAAGAAATAAGGACAGGCATAGCCAGCCTCATTACAATTCCCACCTACCAGGGTGGAGGTCCTCAACTCTGCTTGGAGGTAACTTCCCAACATTTGCAATGTTTGTAATCCTAAGGCCAAAATAGGCTGCAAAAACATTCAAACAAAAACAGTAGGAAAAGTGTATGTCAGCAGAGCCTTCGTAGTTAACAGGTGTTCAATGCTTTCTGATTTGATTATTAAACTACCCTGGACTGTCAGCTTCATCAGGACAGAGAAATTGTGTCTGTCTCATTTGTTGTCTCCACAGTTCTTGGAGCAGTGAGTGGCACCTAACAGGTGCTCAATGCATATTTGTTTAATAAATGAACCCTATGAAGCAAAAAATAGGAGTCATTATCCCTATATTATAATTAAGGCCAACAGCCTCACACTGAATAAATGTCAGAGCCAGGACTAGACCTATATTCCCAATGCCCAAATCATTGCGATTTATTTTTTCCCGTTATGCTTCTAGGTCACTACCTTCAGGAAACAAAGAACCCCAGAGGCATGAGTGTATGGAGAAGCTGTACAGTGCACAGAAAAGCAGGCAGAATCCTTGGAGTTTTCCAGCACAAAGATTTGAAAAGAAAACCCAGGAATGAGATGTGGATACTAGCTGGCAATAAACTCCTAGCCCTCCCTGCACCCAGGGGACAGGCAGGCACTGGTTGGGACCCTGTGCAGCTCTTTAGCCTCCCCTGCAGCAGAGCTTCAGAATGCAGCCTCTCTATGACATAGAGCGCTCACTGGAAAACCAAGACCCACACACATCACAGTTATGTCTAATCGATACCTGTATGGTCCACTATTTAAGTAGCAGCAATGGTAAGACTCAGGAGTCATCATCCTCACTCACTATTTCTTCTCCAGAAGAAATGACCAAGAGTTTAGTCTTTCTACAAATCAGGGAGCTAACATGTATAGTTGACCATTAGAGTCACTACCTGACATGAGATTTTTAAGGCCGAGAGGAACTCTGAGTGGTCCAGGATGTGGGTCCCCAGAGAGAAGGTCTAAGAAGTTGCTGAAATGACATGCATATCGTGAATATTGTGGAAGGCAAGGTCCCTGGTTTTCATCAGATCCTCACAGGAATTTCTGATTTAAATCAAGCCACACAACCATCTAGAATTACTTCTTCAGCTCCCCAACTGCCCAGCTTTGCTCAAAACCCCAAGGATGGGATGTCAGACGCTTGCAAGGCAGCCCATGATATTTCCTGTGATCAATGCCTGCCCCCAGAGAGGCGGAACAAGTTGTTCCACTTGGACCTGAACTAAATGTCTGTCTCCACATGTCCAGTATATAGAATCAGAACCAGAGCTATAGCATAAGAATTCTGGGACAGCCTTCAAAATGAATCAGCAGGCATCAAAGGGGCTGTTTTTTCAAATTCGTGTATTCAAAGAGAACTAATACATTGTTCCCCAAAGTGAGATTTTTTAATGAGAATTTCTGCTCATATGTCTCCAAGAACCCTTACATAGTGGCCAGACCTGGAGCTGGTGGCATCCATCAGCCCTCAATTCTAGAGGACTACCCGCAAGACGAGGTTTCAGTAATGGAGGCAAAGCCCCAAGTTTCTGCAGAAAGAGATCCTCTAGTGCCATCTGGTGGCTCTCACTTATCAACGCACTTTTTACAACATTTATTTCTGATCTTTTTCAAGGCTTTCCAAACTGAATTCAGTTCAAACTCATCCCTCTACTTACATGTAAGTTGTGCCTCTGGGGTTGTGTAAACATAGTATCAACGTGGCTTACCAGTGGCAGAGCCAAGCTGGAAGCTTAGGCCTTCACACTCTGCTACTGGGGTGCTTTTCCACATTGTGCAATGTTCCCATGTTTAACCTTCCCTAATACTTTACTCCTTCCCTGGACAGGAATTTCCCATTGGGAACTAGAGTCTGAATTGACCGTCTTCCTCTACACACCCACAGTCTCTGAATTTGCTTCTGCAACAGCATCCTCTTCTCAAATTATATCGACTGACTTTTCTGTGCCCTTCACTTAACAGGAGGAGACCCTTGAGAGTAGAGACTGTTCACACTCTGCACCCCAGGGCCCAGCCTGGAGCACAAGATAGTGAGTGAATTTATCCATCACCCAGGTGAGCAGTACGACATGAACCTGGGCCAGGAGCACCCTTTAGGCACCTGTCACGAAGTACTGTCTTTCTGTCCTGTGCAACAGAGCCCCTATGCTTCTGGGGGTCCCAGAGAGAATAAGATATGATCCCCATTGTGCAGAGCTCCAGTCAGGTAGAAGACGCAGAGAGGTCATTCACTGATCACAATACTGTGCGGAGAGTTTTACACGCGGGTGCCCAGTGGGCAAAGAAAAGATATCTCGGTAGGCTGTGAAGTCCAAGGTGGTTTTATAGCAATATGTTCAAGGTAGAGATTTGAAAGTGAATTTGGGTGAATCTTGGTGGAGGGCATTGGGACAGCAGGAACAGCCAGGCCCAGAAATGTGAGCAAGCAAGTGTGTTAAGGGTATACCTGGAGTACAGAGTGCATTGGAGATTTGGGAGTTGGCGGGCGGGGT
>NW_006494611.1:5206374-5211299 GCF_000325575.1 Pteropus alecto | reverse complement strand
AGGGGGGATAGCCCGATTCAAGATCTGCACAGGGACCAAATGACAAAGGCTTTTAAAACCAAGATATAGGAGCTCATTTCTATGGGTAAGATCAATCCAAAGGATTTTAGGGAGACCAACGGGACAGGGTCTGGGCTGCAGTGGAGACAATGAATTAGAATAAAGAGTGTGGCCAAGAAAAAGTCTTTAGAGTCACTGTCCTCAAACTTCAGTGTGCTTTAGAATCTCCAAGAGAGAGAGCTTATAGTGCAGGTTCTCGGGTCCCCTCCAGCAATTCTGATTCAGTAGATCTGAGCTAGGGCCCCAGGAATTTGCATTTTCAGCAAGAATCAAACTCTGTGGTGCTTCTGATACAAATGGCTCAAGGGCCACATTTGGAGAACCACTGGAGAAAAATGAGAGGAGAACAAAGACAAGGACAGATGATGACATGCAAGGAATGAGAAGTGAAGGGATGCCCTGCTGGTCCCCGAGGAGGAATAGCTGGAGGGAGAAGAAGGGAGAAAAGAACAAGCTGTGCCGGAAAAACCAAAGGAAGATTGTTTTAAGGAGGAGAGACTGTTTCCCAAAAGCAAACTCAACAGGAAGGTTAAATTAAGTACAAACTGAAAACGGGTTATTAGATTTGGGCAACCATATGGTCCTTAACGAGCCAGCAGCGGTTTTACTGGAATAGTGGGGACAGAAGCCAGACACCAGAGGGTAAGCAGTAACGCAAGAAGAGAAATACTGACACTCAGGAGATATTCCTCCCTCCAGAGTCTTGACTGGGGAAAAAAGTGAGAAGGGGGATGGAAGCTAGAGGGGCAGAGAACTATCGTGCTAGAGAAAGATTTAGGGTTTTAGATGAGAAAGACTTAACTATCTTTCTATGCTGTGGAGGAGGAGCGGGCTGAGATTATAAGCACAGGGTCTATCTAGTAGAGAGGGGTGGCTTGGGGAGCAAGCGAGAATTGGGAAGATACCCCAAGAACACCATGACAGGAAAAGAACCCTTCTTTCCTTAGGCAGGTGGGGAGAGAAAGAGGAAGAGTATGAGTGAAAATAAGTCTGCAGGTTGATTTAAGCAAAGGACCAAGAAACAAATATCATAAACATATAGACTCACTTTGTCAAAATTAGAGTTGATATAAATCTAAGAGAAATAACGAATTCATTAAGTAACTAAATTAATGTAGAGAGTCAAGAGAACTAAAATGTTAAATATAGCTATGGTCAGAGTCTGCAATATTTGATCAGCCCTACAGCCAGACCACGAGGAAACCTGCAGAGCAAAGGAATATTTCTGCTGAGATTGCTAACAAACCATTTCCTCCCCACACACCGGAAATGGGAAACAGGAAAACAGAGTCCTTAAGTTGTGCCCTACGCAAAATGAAATCATTCATTCCCCGTGGCTAAAAGTATGGGGAACCTACGGATCAAAGGCTGGGAATTGCCAGCAGGCCTTTCGTGCTATATATTCCTACCTTCTCTCACTATATACTCTTACCTTTCACAGTTTATATGCATACAATCAATGGAAAATGGGTAAACAAATTCTTTAGACTGTAATTCCCGGAAACTAAAGAATGATATATAAACTGAATTCCCCGAATACTCGAGGTCCCTCTCAGTGTCTTTTCCCCTATCTTTTTTGGTCTTTTCTCTGTCCCTCTCACTGTCACTGTCTCTGTCTCTCTCTGCAACCCTCTGGGTCTCTCTCTACAACCCTCTGGGTCTCTCTCAGGCTTTCTCGCTCTCTGCTTCAGAGAGGAGATCATGCTCTCTAATAAACTTCTCTAATAAACTTTCTGTTTTGACTCTAACTCTGAAGTCCTTTTGAATCCTTTCTTGCGCTCAGCCAAAAACTCTCTCTCTCAGTGCAAGGCTTGAGGCTGCATCAGATCAAAGAGTCAAAAAGATGTTAAAAGTCTAGAGTAAAGAGCTGAAAACTAGCTGTCATAGTGCAAATGTAAATTCTGCGCTTGTTTTAAAAATTAGCTTTCACAAACACAGGAGGGTAACTTGACCTAATAACAGCCAACAATTTAAAAAATTAATTGATGATATTCTTCATTTTACTAAAAAGAATTATGAGGCCTTTTAAGAGCTAAGAATCTAAAATGATCCTTGAAGTATCCCAGGGGTTTGCAGAATTCTAGCCTACCAACTGTTACTCCACCTCTTTCTAAAGATTTGAAGGCAAAGAATAGTGGGTGGAAGGATTATTGAGATAACTTTTTCTATACTCTGCTTTATAATTATTTTTTAAAAAGTTACTCATTTGCAAACCTTGATATTTAACTATATTAGAAACCAGTTCTTTGTGATTTATCTCAAAACTGATTACACTGATTTCACCATATGAAACTCTCAAATCTCCCTGATACCTGGGAAATCTTTGCAATAAAGAGTCCTAAAATTTCTCCAACTCAGAGATTCTAATCGTGTAGGTCATGGGGCACAGGGGAGGGAGTGCTATCAATGAATCATCCTGATGACCAATTGGGTTTGGAAGCCACTAAACCGTTGAGGAAATCTTTGGAGGTATCTGGTTCCCATCCTAAGCTACCAAAGAGAGAAAAATCATTGTGCCTTGTGCTTCATAAGCATTCAGAAACATTAAATTGTGCTTTTAGTGAATATGACAAATTTACAAGCTTGAAACTGTGGCTAACTATGGCCCCCCAGTGGCACGTATTGGTATTGCATATTAAAATGTTGAAAGATTTGCTTGGATTTATAACCTCCTTTTCTTAGAATTTAGTTTTCAATATATACCTAATCCCTATATATCTATTCTTCCTAATCTTTCCAAATGAGTAGTCATTTATGAGCAATGTGCCTCTGCATAATGATGCCATGGACGTTATAAAGAGAGGCTACTAAGTAATAGAAGGCGTTTTGGAACAAACTCATCATATCCAAAGAACACAACACAAATGAACAAATCATTCATCATCTTTCTTATTTAGGTTTAAGTTTATTAGTTGTCATGTCTCTTTGAGTTATAATTTATATATCATAAAATTCATCCACAGTAAGTGTGCAGTTTGACAGTGTTTAGCAAATTTCTACAGCTGTGCAAACACAGTTTTAGAACACTGCCATAACCTCACGAAGTTCCCTCACACTCTAGCCTGAGTAATAGCCATATAGCCTGAGTAAAACTCTGATCTGATTTCTGTTTCTAACAGTTTACCTTTTCTAGAAATTTTATGTAGGTCTTTTATGTTTGGCTTCTTTCTCTTGGCATATGTTTGTGAGGATCATTCTTTTTGTTACATGAATGCCTTATTTTAGTTATTACATTTCAGTCTTTGAGCCATTTTTAATTCATTTTTGTGTATAATATAAAGGAGGAGTCTAAGTCTACGTGTTTTTGTATGTATGTATGTATTTTTGCATATAGATATCCAATCGTGCCACCACCATTTTGAAATGCTCTCTTTCCCCCTCCCCAGCCCCCACTGAAATGCCTTGACACATTTGTTGGAAATCAGTTGACCATAAATGTTTACTTCTGGACTCTTTCTTCTGTTCCGCTGATGTGCATGTCTATCCCTGTAGGAAGGGTAATCTTTGTTTTAGTTATATATAGTAGGTTACTTTGTAAAATGCATTTTTTACTGAGGATTGTGGTAAAAACATTTTCTTGAAAAATATTTATCTAAATAGTGCCAGATAATATTAACAGTAAGGCACACACACAAAAAAAGGAGTTCTAAAATAGGCTATGGGGACCCACAAGGATTACGGAACAGAGTGCAACCTCACTCTCTGCAGAAGGGGAAACTGAGGCCCATGGGGATGAAGTAACTTATCCAAGGTTATACCAGAATGCCCTTCCTGGAAACCTTATCTTTCCACTGTGCCACCTGTCCCTCCCTGCTCTTGGGTGACTCCTGAAGCTATTTCCACCTCTCCCCCCTCCACTGAGGTCCTGCTGGCAGCAGTCGCCAGAGCCAACATGGGCGCAGAGCTGGGCAGAGGTCCCGGGTGCTCCTGTCTTCTCCAGCTCCTGAGCCTCCCCTGCAGACTCCCTGAAAACAGTCTCCTCAGACCCCGTATTGCCCCAGATGACTGTTCCCTGTGCTCCTGCCCCTCCTTCTTCACGGACAGTGCAGTTGGCTTTTCTTCAGGGACTCTTCTCAGAATGGAAAAAAGAAAGCAGCGCCATAGACGTCAAATGGCTCTTACACAACGGCGGCATCTTGCTAAGAATTGTGTAAAGATCTCTGGAACATATGGATTGAATTTCCCTCAACTTACCCAGGAATGTAATAAGTCGGGGCCTTGGAGGAAGGCTGCCACTCAGCCATGGCACTCAGAACACTTGAAAGAGTCATATTCCCTCCCGCAATCCCCAAGGACTTCTTACCCTGGAGCTCTCCCATCCCTCTCAAGTTCCAAGGGCTCTTAACCTCGGCAAGGCACAGACACCCTGGGCTCTGTCTCTGGCAAGTTGGCCTCAGTGGAGATGGCAGCATCCCAGACAGCTCCCCCACGCCTTCCTTCAAAGGAAGACTGTGCTTCCAACCTCTAAACTGAGCAGAAGTTCTGCTCATTACTTCATTCATTCCTCCACTCATTCAACTAGTATTTATTGAGCACTGCAGGGGAGAGGGCAGGTCTATAAGAGTGAACAAGAAAGCACAGTCTACTCTCACGTCTTGCGAAAGAACTTTCTAGCACTCGGAGTTATCAAAGCTTTTGAATAGGGGTGAGTTCCCATCACTGGCAGTGTTCAAGTAGAAGCTGATAGAGATTAAAGCATCAGATGAAAAATTGGGTGTCTGACCTCACAGATCCCTCTCGAGTACAAGGTTCCATGAGGTTTTAAGTTCCTGGAGCACTGCCACACCTCCCTTCCTGCCTCCTGCCTGCAAGGTTCCACTTGAAAGTCCCCTGCAGGAGCTTTGAGCCAGAGGTTTTTGTTGGAA
>NW_006494611.1:5196570-5204713 GCF_000325575.1 Pteropus alecto | reverse complement strand
CTATATTATCATTTTTATTTATTTTTATTTTCTGTCTTTGTCTCTTCAGAAAAGATCTGAGAACTTTCTCCAGAATGAGGATGAACCCGAAGAATAAACCAAAAACACATAAACAAACATAAAAGTTCTGGATAAAATGTTCCCACTGAGAACACTGCATAAAAGATACACAGGAACTCTCTGTATTATTATTTTTTCTTTTTTTCATATTGTAAATATTATATTCTTTTATAAATGTGCAGAGTACAGAAAAGAAGAAAAAGAAAAGAAATATTATCCATAATCTCATTCTTTTAGAGGTGCTGGATGTATGTTGTATTATTTCTTATAACTGAATGTGAATCTACAATTACTTCAAAATAAAGAAGTTTAATTAAACCCCCTAAAATTATTGATAATTAGACCATAAATATGTAAGATGTTACTCTTGGGGAAGCAGAATGAGGAACGTAAGGAAATTTTATACTATTTTTCCAACGTTTCTATAAATCTGAAATTATTTTAAAATAAAAAGTTTAGAAGCAATTTTTAAAAACAGAAGAAACTACTTAATAAGACAGGGGACAGAGCTCTGGATTAGGAATTAGTAGACAATGACTTTCTACGTGACCTTGGGCAAGTCCTTTGTCCTCTCCAGCTCTCACTTTCCCCATCTGTAAAATGAAGGTGTTGGACAAGATGATCTTTGTCCTACCCCGTCTATGGTACAGTCTGTGGTCCCATATCTGTGTCGCTCTCACCCTCTACTCTTTTCCCAGTTCATCTTCTCAGACTCACCGTCTGTTATGTACAAAATTAACTTTAAAAAGTTGTTAAAATAATTATAAAAGAACCCAGCGGATGCCAAGTACCTGTCCCACATTAGGTACTCAGTAAAAGTTGGATAAGTGCCCCTTTCCCCCGCCTTTCCCACAGAACAGAGCTCAGTCTCTGAGTTCCTCCACCACCCACCACCCCACCACCCCATCCTCATCTCTGTCTCTGGAGCAAGCAGGCAGCCATTAACAACAATTTGGAACGTTCTCACTGAGGTTACCAAGAAGCTGAATGGAATGCTCAGGTCCTCAGCCATTTCCCGAAAACAGTGGTTTTCGTGCTCTGGTTGCACTCAAATTACCTGGGGAACATGTTAAGACACAGATTGCTGGGCTCCAACCCCAGAGTTCTCATACAGTAGGTCTGATGCAGGACTTCAGCAATGTGTGTCTCTAGCAAGTTCTCAGGTGATACTGCTGCTAGCATGTAAGCCCTGCAAGCCCAGAGGATAACTACATGCCCCATGGTCCAGAGAAAAAGCAGACTTGCCAGGGAGTTTGGCCTAATGGCTAGAGCCAAGAAAGAGAAGGAAATATAGGCTTGGGGGAGGATGACAAATGGAAGGGGGTCTGGGAGATCAGAGCAGGAACCCTTCTAGGGAGAGGTGTTTTTCCTCTTTTTTCTCTCCCTTCCCACCCAAAATGAAACACTGCTCGCTGCCCCATGCCTTTTACTTCCACCCATGGGAAGGCTCCAGAGCCAGATGAGGTCAGGGCTCTCAGGCTGGGGTACTGGCTGCGATGACAGAGGGAGGGAAAAATAAGAGTGGAGGACAATCTTCAAAACCCAGGACACTAAGCTGGGAGGAAAGTAGAAATTGAATTAATTCCAGGCTGGTTTATTAGGGAAATGTTCATGGGTGTTTTGGGGGAACTGCATAAGTGGAAAGTTGCCCATGGCTGTCTTTGTCAACAGCCATTTGCTCTAGTGGAGATTGAGGTGGAAGATGAAGAAGAAGAGCTAACTTTTATTAAGTATTTAAGCAAGTGCCCACTCCTGAGCTAAGCACTGTACACATTTTATCTCTGTGAAATAGGCACTATCCTTGTTCACACACATGTACCCATGCCTGCTGACGCCTGACTTCTGACCCTGCCCTCTCCACTGGCTGGAAACTGCCTCATGACCTCTTGGGCTCTGTTACCCTCTACAAGCTGTGTGACTTTGACCAAATTGATTTTTCAGGGGCCCAGTTTATCTGCGGGTAATGAAAGTTAATGGCAAATACTCCCTAAAAGGTTTTAAGGCACAAACAGCAAGGTGAAACTGCTAGGTGAAATGCAGGTTGCTGTGTGAGTGAGTACAGGTGAGTACCCACCACCCACCAAAAGCTTAATAATAGTGATCAAGACCTTTGACATCCACAAGGGCAGCCACTTAGAAGTCTTACGTTTGGTTCTGGGTACCACTGGGTTAACATTTTCAGCCTGTTTTAAATAAAACCATTACTTACCAATGTAATAATGTTTTAATATTACTAATTCCAAAACCATTACACCATGGAGCCAGAGTTAAAAAAGAATTTAATTGAAAACCAAAATATGTCCAGTAGCAATGCTTGTTTGATAAATAATTTCTGTTTCAAATTCTAACTTGGTGCAAAAAAAGTGTTTTTGGTATATTTCATTTTTTAGTCTGTAATATACAATGTTTTCAATATACAAATGTATATCCTGAAACAATTAGAAAAATAACAACAATAATAATCCCTTTCAGTTTTACAGTGCTAAATGGTAGGTTGAACAGTGACTCGTGTCTCTTCATTATAGATGAGGAAACAAGCCCAGGCAGTTCACAGGGGATGCTCAAGTTCTTAGGGCTGTGTCCATCCTTTAGGTAGCATGGGTGTAGACCCAGTGCTCTTTGTTTTGTACTATACATAGAATATTTGTGAAAAGAGCATGCAGGCCCACCCAATACCATCAGCTCAGCCCCAACCCAGCTCAGCCAGTTCTCTTTTCACATGAGTGTACACCAGCCGTACACTAGGAAATGCCCATCTAGAACCAAGACTGTGTCGGAGTTGGAAGGGGACTTGGAGGTTGCCTAAGGATTAATACGAGATATAAAAGTTCTGAGAAATCAAGACAACAGCTTAACTGCCAGAGGCACTGGGAGTATGCTTCCACCATTCTCAGTATACAGGGATCTGAAGAGGAGGTGTTGGGAGTTTTACTGAAAGAGATGAGAAATAAGAGATTTAGAGGGTTTTTCAAATATGTTTGCTCCATACCTCCAGGAAAACCCAAAGGGATAGACTAGAAAGGTATTACTATTATTATTATTATTATTATTATTAAGAAGGGAACTGAGGCTCAGGGAGGCAAACTTATGTGTCAAGATTCACAGAACTAAAAAGACTTGTAAAGGCAGGATGAACACCCAGATCTTCTATTCCCCATCTCACTACTGGCTTTGCCATGTCCCTGAGGATATGTGGGAAAGGCCCCTTTATGTGATGTAAGTTCCCATCCCAACTCTTGGCAGCTGATTTTATAGACCTTTTCTCGGGCTCTGGGAATAACTGGGGGCTGGCCTTGACCAACTGGCTATGTCGTGGAGCTTCGTTGATCTCATTCTCTATAAGCATGGCTCTGGGGAGTTGTACAGAGTCACAGCACTCCAAGAGTTTCCTGTTAAGATCGTTGTTCTAGGAAGAATCTAGAATGACTCTTGATTTTTTTCTCAGAAATACAAGCATGTGGCATTTCTTGGGGCATGCATTCACATATCCTCCATTTTTCTTGATAGACAGTGGTAACTTGTTATTATGATTAGAGAATCTAAAGTCAGGTGAATGCCACTTTGCCACTTGCTAGGTGTATAACACTGGACAACTTAATTTCTCTGAGCCTCAGTCTTCAAATTTATACTGCAAATAACAATAATGTTTAACTCAGAGGATTGTTGGCACATAGTCAGTGCTTAATATACGTGAACTGTCATTTTAAATATGCCTTTCTTCAATCTTAAAATAATATAGACTCTGCTGCTTCCAGTGAAAATATCTTTTTAAAACAAAGACAAAGTAAAGACATCCAGATACAAAATTTTAAAGAATTCATTACCAGCACACCCACACTAAAAAAAAAAAAAAAAAGTATAAGGAAGTCCTTCAGACAGGAGGAAAATAATACCAAATGGAAATATGAATCTATATCATGAAACGAAGAACACCAGAAATGGTAACTATGTAAGTAAATACGGAACTTCTTTCTTTATTTTTACATATTTAAAAGATAATAGTCTGTTTAAATAAAATAATGCAAGTATATTAGGGGGTTGTAACATATGTATAAGGAAAATTAACAACAACAACGCAATAGTAAAATGAAGGAAAAAGTGGGAAAAAGTAGAAATACATTATTGTAAGTTTCTTATGGTATACATGAAGTTGTATAATATCACTTGAAGGTAGACTGCGATAAGTAAATCCTCAAGCAACAAGTAAAATAACAAAACAAAGAATTACAGCTAATAAGCCAACAAAGGAGAGGAAATAATAACAAATACACTAATTCTAATCTAAATTAATCTAAAAGAAGGCTAAAAAGAAAAACAAAAAACAGATGGGACAAATAGAATACAAAGAGCTATATGATATTCCTGAATCCAACCATGTGCGTAATCACATTAAATGTCAATGATCTAAACACACAAATTGAAAGGTAGAGATAGGATTAAATAAAAAAAGCAAGACCCAACTATACGCTACCTACAAAAAAACATATTTAATAGTTTAAAAATAAAGGGATAGAAAAAGATATGCCATGATAACACAAATTAAAAGAAAGCGGGAGTGCCTATATTAATATCAGAAAAGAAGTTTTCAGAACGAAGACTATTAGCAGGAATAAAGAAGATTATAACAGTAAATAAAAGAGTTAATTTATAAAGAGAATATAGCAGTTCTACATTTATACGTCTAATAACAGAGCTTCAAATATATGAAGCAAAACTAATAGAACTGCAAGGAGAAATAGAAAAATTGACAATTACAGTTAGAAATTTTAATACTCCTCCCTAAATAGTTGATAGAACAAGCAGAGAGAAAATCAGTAAGGATAGTAAACACTTAAATAACATGATCAACCAACTTGACATTTAAAGACAACTCCACCCAACCGCGGCAGACTATCATTCCTTTCAAGTGCACATGGAATATTTACTAAGATAGACAATATTTCAGTCTTATAACTAATCTCAATAAATTTAAAATTATTCAAGTCATACAAAGTAGGTTCTCTGACCAAAATGGAATTAAATTTGAAATCAATAACAGAAAAATTTCTGAGAAATTATCAAGTATTTGGAAACCAAATAGCACATTTCTAAATAACCAGGATGCAATTTTTTTTAAATGTTCAATAAATGAAAATGAAAACACAATATATAGAGATTTGTGAGATGCTGCTAAAGCAGTACTTACCGGGAAATTTATAGCACTAAAAATCAAACCCAAATTAAGTTCAAAGAAAACAGGGAAAAAATGCTAACGATCAGAGAATAAATCATGAAACACAAAATATAGATATGATAGAGAAAAATCAATGAAACCCAGAGCGGTTTCCTTGAGGAGGGAATAAAATTGCTAAATTTCTATATAACTGGAAAAAAGAGAGAAGATGCAAATTACCAAATTCAGGAATGAAAAGTGACATCACTAAAGATTGTAAAAATATTAGGCATAAAGAATACTATGAACAATGTTATGCCAATAAATTTAACAACATAGATAAAATAAATAAATGTTTTGAAAGATACAAACTGCCAAAGTTCATTCAAGATGAAACGAGTAACCTGAATAGTCCTATACTAAATTTGTATTTTAAAATCTTTCCACAGAGGAGACTCAGGCCTAGATAACATCACTGGTGAACTAAACGCTTAAAGAAGAAATAATACTAATTTTACACAAATTTTTCCAGAAAATTGAAGAAAAGTGAATACTTCTCAACTCACACTATGAAGGCAATATTTTCCTGTTACGAAAAAAACAAAATACAAAAATGTTACAAGAAAACTTCAAATATCTCACGTAACCAAAGATTCAAAAATTATTAACAAAATTTTAATAAATTGAATTTAATAATATTCAAATAGGATAATATATATCATGACTAAGTGGAGTTTATCCAGAAACACGAGATTAACTTTCTGGAAAATTAAAAAAAACAAATCAATGTAATTTATCATATTAACAAATTAAAAATGAAAAGTCATCTGGTCATGTTAATAAATGCAGAAATGTAGCTTACTGGATGTCAATTACACCTTAATAAATCTGTCTGAAAATAATATAACATGAGCTACTGAAAAAGTAGGAATATGAACAGGCAAAAGGAAAGTATTTATTAAATGATGAATAAGAACAATTTTTCTTTATAAAAAAATCATAGATTCTAAGAGTTGAAAGAGTAGTTGGAGATCATTTTGGACTAATCTTCTGCCTTTGCAGATGGGAATAAATATTGAAACTCAGGAAGAGAAAGCAACATGTCCACAGGTAACAAGTATTAGATATAATGCTTGTCTCATTAAGCCATTCTATGGTATAGAAATTGCAGGAAGTGGGAGAATTTAAAAATGTTTTATTATGGAAATTTTCAAGCGTACACAAATTTAAAGAGAATTGCATAAAAAACAGAAATAGGAGACTTTTAAGGTATGTTCCTTCCTCTGCATACCTCACTTTTTACCTCCCTAACGCTGTTTTCTTATTTCTAAAATGGTGTAAAAATATCTAACTTGCTGTGAAGATTGACTAAGATATTGACATATAACGCCTGGCACATAGCCAAGTCTCAAAGAATGGCCAGTATTATTACTGATTCTGCCTAGTCCCTCCCTTACTGGTTATCTCAATTCACTTTTTGTCACTAGCTCTTGTTCTTCCTTCAGCCTGTTTAAATCCTACTCATCTTTTTAGTCCCATGTTGAAAAACACTTTCTGCATATTACTTTCATAATCCTTCTACCCCTACTTTCCTATTATATTATTGTTATTTTTTGCGTCCACATAAAGGGCCAATCTCTTTGTGGGTGTTTTATAGACATTACCAAGGAGTTTTTAATCACTAATCCTATAAAAACCCAGGTATATAAAAAATTCTTATTTGAATACACACTTTCCTCTGGAGAAGGTCAACAGCCTTCATTAGATCCTCAAAGGTATTAGTTATTTAAAAGATTTTAAGAATAACTATGTCCTTGAAACAACATGTAAGAAAAGTGTTATCATCACTCCCATCTTATGGGGAAAAAAACAAAACAACTCAGGTCCAAAGAGTCTCATGGCTTATCCAAATACCTCCACCGCCCTAATGAATACAGTGCTGAGCATTTTATACTAAGTACTTAACTATTAAGGTATATCTTTAGAAAAGTCAGTCAGATATGAGTAAGACAAAAGGTCCGTAAATCTTTGTGTCTCTCTCATGTGGTATGGGGCCTGAAAATATTTTGAGGTTCAACCTTTTAAAACAGTTGCCGGAGGGGTAGACAGCTTTCCTGAGGTGTTTTCTGAGAAGTATTTTTGTTTTTGAAATCTTTCTTTAGAAAGACATTGTCATTCAGGTTTGTTGTGTTGTGGCAACTGAAGTGTTTAAATTTGCCCTGTGGTTTGGCCAGAGAATGGTGCCAGCCACAAGGCACATGTGCTCCACATACCCCTGAGCTTCAGCCAAGATGGGCTCTGGGCTGGCTCTAGCTGGGAAGTCTTTCCTGTTCTTTTCCAAACTGCTTTAATTTCATCACATTTTTCCTGAGCCTGGGAGTGGCATGACAATCAGGAGGCCTGGATAGTCAGGTATTGTTAGCTCCGTGGTTATTCTCCAGCCCCTCACCAACTCAGTCCTATCTCCCACACTGCTATCAAACATGAATTTTTTAAAACACTATCTGATTGACAGAGAAAGACAAATACTATATGATCTCATTTATATGTGGAACCTATAAAAAACAAACAGAAACAGACTGATAGATACAGAGAACGAAGTGATGGTTGCCAGATGAGAGGGGAGTTAGGGGGTTGGGTGAAAAGGGTGAAGGGATTAAGAAGTACAGATTGGTACTTACGAAATAGTCACAGAGATGTAAAGTACAGCATAGGGAATATAGACGATAATATTATAATAACAGGGTATGCTGTCAGATGGGTACTAGACTCATCGGAGGGAATACTTCATAAATTATATGCATGACTAACCACTATGCAGCACACCTGAAATTAATATAAAATAATATTGAATGTCAACTGTAATTTAAAAATAAATAAAATTAAATATAAAGTTAAATTTAGCCAAGTAGAGGTCAGAGATCATACATA
>NW_006494611.1:5184476-5194372 GCF_000325575.1 Pteropus alecto | reverse complement strand
CAAGTGACTTCATCCTACAGCCTTGTTAACTTCCAGCTTCTCAGCAGGACCGTGAAGGCTTCTTACTTGGTCCAAATGGGTTCCCATTGTGGCCTCAGCTCACCGTTATAGATAGTTTTTAATCTACTGTCCTCCTTTTATAGACCTTCTCATTTTGTCATCCACAGATAATTCTTTCTTTTGATTGGAGTGCAGCTGTTCATTAATTAACCTCATTTCTGTGTCTTTCTTATTATTTCTATGGATTGAGTATATAAATGGGAGATTGCCACATGTGTTGAAGTCCAGGTAATTTGGTTCATCATCTTAAAATCCCCAACTCTTTGCCAGCTAACTTGTACTCATTCTATTCCGCTTAAATGCCACATCACCATGACTGTGCTGACCACTTTGTATAAAGTAGTCCCTTCTGCTAGTCTCTCTCATAAAACTCTGTTCTCTTCCTGCATACCACTCATCACAACTTGTAATTATAGATTCAGTTGTGTGTTTACCTGTTTTCATGATGGTATGCCTTTTTTAAAAAATATTTAAATATCTATGTATTCAAAAAGCATTTATTGGTTCCAAGGTACCAAGGATATTGTCCAGGCCCTTGAATTCTTATAGTGAAAGAGTGACATGAGTAAACAAATAGTTTCCCTATAATTTGACATAAGCAATAACTTAAAGTATGTGTAAGGAACAAAGTAGTATTTACTTCTGTGTTGGGTAATTAGGAAAAATTTCCAAGAGAAGCTTACATTTGAGCAAGATTTCGAAGGATAATTAGAGGAAGAGAATACCATTAAAAACCAAGAGAACCAGGTATATAAGTGCACATAGGCATAAGAAAGAATGATGGAATCTGAAATACACAACTAGTGTGGTACCAGTTCTAGACATTAAAGTGTGGGTGTGTCTAAGTGTGCTGGTTTTGAGGAGAACACAGAACTGAAAGAGTAATTCCATATAATAGTATGGTATCAGTCAGGGTAGGCTAGATTATCCGTAGTAACAAGTAATACCAAACATTCAGTGGCTTCACACAGCAGTTTCTTTCTCACTCATGCAAAGTCTGATGGGGGCCCAGACGACTCTTCAGGGCAGCTGTTCTCCACATGTTGGCTCAGCACTGCAGGCTACTTCAATCGCATAGCACCTCATGTCAAAATGAGTTAGGGTTCAAATGCTAAGATATTTTGATATTCTATAAGTTAAGGAGGGCTCTGAAAGTTTTGGCAAAGGGAGAGAACTAGTTAGACTTGTATTTTTAGAAGAGTGAGACTAAAGGCAGAGAAACCCAATAGGAGGTTCCTGAAATAATCCAGTGAGAACTAATGAAGCCCTCTGCTAATGCAGAGGCATGGGGAATGGAAGATATGAACGATGATGGATTTGGATGATATTTACATGTAAACAATAGGACATTGATTGATGGCATATGAGGAGAAAGGGAAAACATAAATCAGGATGACACTTAAATATCTGGCTTGGGTTTCTGATTTGATAGTGGTTCATGGACACAGTTGGTACAAGAGAATAAGCATATTGAAAATGAAAAGATAACAACCTCTCTACTCATTGCAATCTTCAGAAGGAGTTGGAAATAGACATTTGATTTGTGGGTAAGAAATTGTAGGAAGATATTAGGCTAAATAAATAGATTTTTCAGTGATCAGTATGTAATGGTATTTAAAACTACAGTGATAGTGTGTATGAGACATAGGAAGAATAGTTAAAACTGAGCTTCTGAGCTTCTTGGCCTCAGAAGAGCCATCAAGCCCTTGAGATTACATGTCAGGTTTTAAGAATATGTGAGTATTTAAATTTTTTTTAAAAAAAGAGATATTCCACAATTATTTATTAAGGTCCTAATATGTGCAAGTTGAAGACCCTATTCTTGGTACTGGGAATACAGTAGCAAGCAAAAAATACAAAAAAAAAAAACCCAAAAACTTATCCAATTGGAGATTGAGTTATTCTAATGGGGTGGGGAGCAAGCAACAAACAAATGAATAATTAAAATAAATAGTATCTTAGGTGGTGATTAGTGCCATGAAGAAAAATTAAATGGGATATGGGGATAGCAAGCATGGGTGGGAATAGAATTAGTATAACAGAGTGGTTGGGTAGGACCTCACTGAAAATGTGACATTTTTAGAAAGAACTGAAGAAGCTGAGGGAATGAATTATGAGGCTTTATTGGAGGTATTCCAGACAGAGGGGATATAGATTCTCAAAGTTTCATCAGAAATGTGAGGAACAATTCTTCTGAAGTAAGAAGAGAGTCAAGAAACAGGCAGAGCAATAATAATCTGCAAAGGAGTACTGGTGGTTGGTTGTGGGATTCAGAAAAGATGTAAAGCCAAGAAGATCTGATCCACTGGAAGAGAATGGTGCGGTGTCAAATGACTAAATGTCTTGGTGAGGTTGAAATCTAGAATAGGATTATTGAAAGAGCAATATACCTAGAAAGATAGAAGATGGTGGTCAGAGAATATAGGGTGTTACGAATTTAAGAGTTTAGAGGTGATCTTTTAACACTTGAATCCAGTCTTAATAGTAGTGTAATAGGTATAGTTTTACACACTGGAACAGAGATGTCATGAAGTGTTTGAGTAGGAACGTACTTTGAAAAAATGAAACAAAACACCTAGTCCAAAATCATCATTGTGAATTAGAAAGTCAAAGCTCAGAAGACAAAGAGCTTAATGCTTCACATTGGGTTGGGGCAGAATGTGGCCTCTATGCCTGGCTTCTTGACTCACATAGACCAGTCCTCTTCCAAAATGCTGGGCTGCTTTTACTGAGTCCACTCTCTAGACCAATGCTTCCAACACTTAGTCATTTATCTTTATAATTTTTTATATGCACGAATACCATCTGTATTATTTTTTAATTTTTATTTAAATTGACTCTATTTTACTTAACTAAAATCCATATATTTGAAAATATTACTACCATAAATGTAAAAATAAAGATAACCAATAAAAAAAAAAGGTTAAATTCTAACTTTCACAAAACTCCGAAACTGAGACCTGCCTTTCTTTGTTAAAAAGGAAAATCGCATTTATGTCATAATCTCACCACCTCGAGACTTTCTTCATATCAGCAGTAAAAGAGAAATAAAAAGGCAGGACTTTCTTGGTATACAATGGTGACAGACACCGAAGGTCGGCTCATACAACTCCCATATCCAACCTGTCTTCTTTGCTGCCTGCCTCTGCTATATAAACTGTAAAAGTAAGAACCAGACCTCCTAGCCTCCCTTGCAGTCAGTGGTAGCCATGCAACCCAGCTCTGGCCTATGAGATGTAAAAAGAAGTCCCCAAATGCTACCTTTTCCTTTTCTTTTTTCCTGCTTAGATATAGACATGACACGTGGAGTCACTATAGCCATTTGCAATCATGAGGTAATGATCAAAGTCCAAATCCTAAGGCTGGCAGAGCAGAAAGAAAGAACACAATGTTGAATAGGTGCCCCAGACCTGCCTACCTCCTCACTCCTTGCTACGTGGGGAAAATAAATTCTATTTGTTTGAGCATTAATCAAAGTTTTTCTTATTACCTACCAAATAGAATCTTAACTGACCCAGTGTTTATTAACTCCACGTGCATGGCACCTGAAATCAGCTAGACACCACTGGTGGTATGTGTCTCATGCTTTGGGAGAACATTCTGTAGGAGAGCCTGTATTAGTTCGCTAGGGCTGCCATAACAAGGTACTATAGATTGGAAGCTTAAACAGCAGAAATTTATTTTCTCACAGTTTTGGAGACTAGAAGTTCAAGATCAACGTGTTGGCAGGTATTTTAAAGAAATTTAAGATCAAGGTGTTCTTTTGCGGCATCTCTCCTTGGCTCACAGATGGCCGCCTTCTTGCTGCCTCCTCACATGATTTTTCCTGCGCGTTGCCTGTGTCCTTCCTATTCTCTTCTTATAAGGACATCAGTTACATTGGATTGGGTTGCATCCTAACAGTCCCATTTTAATTTAATTGCCTCTTTAAAGACCCTATAGTCACATTGCAGAGTACTGGGAGTTAGGGCTTCAACACATGAATTTTGAAGGGACAGAGTTCAGCTCATAACAGAGTATAATGGTTTATTTTTTGATAGAGCTATTTTTTTCTTCCCTGAAATCTTGCAGTCACATGACAGCATGGCTCACAGTTGTTCAACATCCACAAGCAAGATCACCAGTCTTCAGATGAGGGGAAAGTGTCCTGGATTTGTGATCAAAAGGCCTGTGCTCTAGTTATTGATCGTCCTCTTGCCGGCACACTTAGCCTCTTGAAACTGGTGTCAGCGTCTGTAAAAAGATGTGACTATTATATGTAATAATGTATATGGAAGTATCTAGCACATAGTACAGATATTTTATCAAATCTAAAATGACATCAATTATAAGATAACACGATTATGCTATATGCACCCAAAATGGCAAAATCATGCCATGGGGGCTTTTAAAATTACCAATTCAGGAAACCCAGCCTAGGTTCATTAAATTTGAATCTGAGATCAAGTTCAGGAATTGGTACTTTTTAAATTTCCCATATTATTCCAATAATCTGATCGATTCTGAAGTAATGGCTTTCAGCATACTGTCAGTCAATGTGTTGAATAACCCAAAATTTAATTCTAAGCTTCGATCTTTGGGGCTATTTATCAGTATCTTAGATATTCTATAGGAAGCCTGAATTTCAGACTTTGCCAACAAAAACCCATTGCCCAAATTCCTTACATTCTCTAACACATTCACGGAATTCCAGAAGGTCCTGACTTAGGAGCTGCATATAATAAATACTTCCGTAGAACATGTAAACCAAGCTCTTTCTAGTGGTAGGAATGCTGTGGCATTTACTCTTTATAGTGGTTTTCTGATCTCTTCCCCTGACTATAACCTGGGGGTACTGAGCCCACATGTCATTCTATACTTTTACAATCTTAAATGATATACTATCAGTTCCTTGTATGTATATTTTAAACATTTTTGTAAAAATTAAAAAAAAAAACAGTCAAATCTTCTTAAAAATTATTTTTCCAAATACCTATGTTTGAATCCTGAGTAATGGAATGCTACTGTGACAACAGATAAATCCAATGTCAAGATTAGAGGGCCACTCTGGACTCCTTGACCTCTTTATAGCTCGTTAGTAACCCATCTGACCGCTTCCACTGCAATATTATCCCACAGCCCTCACGCCCACATGTATGATCTCAACAGAGTCCAATCCCTTGATTTCACAGTGGAACAAACTGATGCCTCTCCTCCCCCATCCCCTGGCAGAGAAAGTAGGTGACCTGCTCAAAGTCACATACAAGTTAAGCTACTGATATTGAGTCTACTCCCGCACCACTTCCCTTCTGTTCCTCCCACCCCCGCATCTATTGATGACACCGCAGAAAACTTTTAGCAAAAGCACAGGACACTGTCACCAATGTAGTCCAACCTAATGGGAAACTGCCCTGAAGCCCACCCAGATCATTCCTGAGCCACATAATTTTTGTTTTCATGCAGATTCCATCAGAGCCTTGGCTAAATCCCAGGGAAGCACATATCAGATCTGTTGTATATTGGCAGAACTTTGGCTTAGAACATATTTCAAATGTCTCCCATGGAACATTGGCAGCCTTAAAAAAACATGGCCAGGAAATTATTCCAAGAGGTTCAATTGCTCTACGACACTTTATGAGGAAAACTGATGGCTTTCCCTCCCAAGCTCTTCCCTCCATGTCCAGGACAAATGACTTTCGTTTCCCTGTATGTGTGTGCCGTACCTTAGGGGAGGGCCAGCTCAGCTGTAGCACGAATAGAAGGACCATCTTTAATGGGCAGGGCCCTCTGCACAGTGCAATGTGCTTTGCACCAAGTTCTTTCTCTTTTGGTTTTAAAACCCTTGTGTATTCCAAGAGAGATGTAGTCCATGTGTTTCTGATTCATTTACACTTAAATCATTAAAATGTTTTTGCGAGAGTTATTTGATGTCTGAAGAGCCTGTAAGTCTTCTTAATGGGATTTTAAAAGTTTTCTTTTTTTTCTATTCTGCATGAAATCCAAAGTAACATTTTGTTGAAACAGTGCCTGAGGACAAACATATTCTCTCATCCTATATACTCTCACCCACATTATCAACCACAGCCTCTTAATAATGTGAGGCTTGGCAAGGCTGACACTTGAAAGTGTTAAAATAGAGATAATGGAGCAAGAATTCCAGCGAGATTCGAGGCAATTTTCCCCAGAATGTGCCAAAGCAGAGTTGGGAGTGTTTGCCTCCTTGTTTAGAGTGGTATATCTCTCTCAGATATACCACTGGACAGCCAAAAAAGCACTCTACAAGCATAATATAACTTAAGCTTCATAACAACCCTGTTTTCCAGATAAGAAAACAGGATCAAAGATGTTAAGTATTGGTCCCAAAGCGCACAGCTGGCTTGTAGAGAAAGGAAAGCTTACAATTAAGTTCTGACTCTAACACTCTTTTCGAAATGCCTCAAATTGAGTTTCTCTGTGAATATTGTGTGTGCTTGAACTGTCATGTGCATTATAATATATCAGCGAGAAGCAGTATAGTATAATAGGTAAGAGCTTAGAGTTTTCTCTCATTGCTTTCTAGCTGTGTGACCTTGGGTAAGTTACTTAACTTCTCTGGGCAGTTTTCTCACCTGTAAATGGGGGCAATATTGTTGCTCACCTATATAAGATATAAATATGATTAGAGGAAATTAACACATCACTAGAACAGTGCCTGACACATATTGCTCAATAAATGTTAGCTAGTAATGGTAGTAGCAGTAAGAAGTAACAAAGAGCCGGGTAATCTCGGCAAGTCGTGTAACGTCTCTGAGCCTCAGTTTTCTCATTTGTAAAATGAATTTAATGTATGGACCTCACAAATTTGTGGGATGATGTTTGTGCCTAGCACCATCCCTAACGCAGAAAAATCCTCAGCAAGATCTAGTTTTTATACTATATGTTGCGGAGGGAGTGATTTTCAGATCTGCCACTGATCTCTCCACAAACCCTGGGTGTAGATGTGTGTTTGAGCCCAGGTCTTCCTACAACCCAGGGTGTGGGTCTTTCTTGCTGTATTAGACCTCTGCACACCCTGAGTTGATAAACAGCACAAGTACTGTGTTTAAGTGGGAAAAAGAACTAGTCAACTGTGGGACTTGGTGCTCCCTCACATTCCGGGCCAATGGCTCTGCTCACAGAAGAACCTGCAGTATTTGCCCACAGACTGAGGCTTTGGGGTTGGGATCTGTTTTCTTTCCCAATGTAGATGTTAGAATTGCCTTCTTGGTTGGTGGTTTCTGTTTAATTGGTGTCCTTTTGCCGGTACCCTGAAAAAGAGCAGAAAACTATAGCCATCTGGCAAGAGAGACTGAGGAGAAATTAGACTTTGTCCCCCTCCACCCTCTACACACACACACACACACACACACACACGCACACACACACAGTGACACAAATACCTATTTGAGCCGTTGGTTATTTTCTCTCAAAGGCTGGAGCCAACCACACAGAATAAAGAAGAGAACTGGAGGAGCAGATCTCTCAAGGAAGAAGACAGATTCCGTTCTGTCAGGTTCCTCTGAGTGTGTGTAAGTGCGAGTCAGAGGAGAGAGAGAAAGGAGAGAGGAAAAGGCAGAGGGAGAGAGGGGGAGAGGGGATCTGTTGCAGGCAGGGGAAGGCGTGACCTGAATGGAGAATGCCAGCCAATTCCAGAGACACACAGGGACCTCAGAACAAAGATAAGGCATCGCTGACACCACACCAAGGATCAGCTCACAGACAAGTCAGGCCGGGAGGACCAAGGCCAGGCAGCCGGGATCACCCAAGGCAGGAAAATGAGGTAAGTGCCAGGGCAGGAGTGGGCACGGGTGTTCCTGCAGGGACCAGGTGTCAAGTAGCCATGAAGGGTCTGACCTTGTCTTTCGGTAGACTTACCTGTGTGTCCTGCGGGTGGTACAGGGGGGTTATCATCGATCCTTAAGGGCTCTGAGAAGGGAGATGAGGTCTGGGTGCCTTCCCAGGGACTCCGGAGACATGCAACTTGTTTCAAGAGACTTTGTGCAAATCCTGCCCCGATACTGCTGAGGCTCACATTTCTCTTCTGCCAGCATAGGGTGCTGCCTGCTGGCAAATGCGACTTTCCTCCTGTTGCCCACAGGCTGATTTTTTGTTTTCTTTCTCTGCAAAGAGCATTGGTTTATCTCTCCCAATACTTTGTGAGTTAGATATGTGTTTGTGTGTTTATTTGTTCTGACCGGAAAAAAAACCAGCTTCCCACAGCTCAGCTCTGGCTTCTTAAACCTTCAGAAGTTGCCCAGTTAAAACCTTTATTTAGAAAACTAAAAATCTGTCCTTGTTTTACAGTTCCCTATAAATTTCTGCATTTCTCACTGAAATCAGAGGCAGCTGGTGGCATGAATCAGGCTATCAGTTGCACCAAATGGCTCTTAAAGGGATACCACAATTTGTTTTAAAAAAGAGACTTTAGAGTTCTGAAACTAGGACTTTAAATTCTAACATTTTTTTATGCTCTTCAATATTTTCTATTCCTCAGCCTACTCTTAGAGTTACTTGATCCTTCTTACCAGACATTCCTTGTAACTTTTCCTCTGCAAGTCTCAAAACCCTACCACCATAATTACTTTTACTACTTATAAATGTTAATGCTGTTAAAAATACCAAAAAAAAAAAAAAAGGAAAAAGGAAAAAGAGAAAACTCTGCAGATATGCTAAGTCCCTAAATGCCTCTTTTCCCATTAATTTCTCCTCAATTGAAAAAGGGATTCTATTTGTTTCTCTTCTGCGAAGTCGCCTAGCAACTTTCCTGGGTCAGGGGTCAATGAGGGGCTTTAGACTGTTAACTCTTTGAACTCAGATTACCTGTGATTCAGAGAGATAATCAGATCTTGAAGGTTAATTCAATCATTCGGTTCTTTTTTAAATCCATTATAATTTTAAACCTGCCATCTAACTTCATTTTTTTTCCTCCTAAAAGAGATGAGAGTTATACCATCTACACAGAATGACAATTAGATTGATCTGTCACTATTCGAATCTCACCTTACCAAATGCCCCAGCCATACCACACTACATAGCTGATTAACAGTTCTGTATCTTGGCATTTATCATTCCTTAGTCCAGAACAGCCCTCCCCCTTATTTTCTACTTGGGGGACCTGATTGTTCCAGCGGGCTCAAACATCACCTTCTCTTCCCTGGCCAGCATCCCCAAAGTGAGCATCCTCTCCTTCGTGTTGTCTCTGTCATTTAGGGCCTGTCCTTAGGGGATACATCTCTTCTTGTCTTTGTAATACTTCCTTGTTTAAATGTCCACTTCCTCTTCCAAGACTGAATGTTTCTTAAGGTACAGTATCTACATCTTGTTCATCTTTGCATGCACAGCACCTAGCATGATGTCTGTTTCCTATTAGGTATTCAATAAATATCAACTGAATTGAATTCAGCTGTTGAATAGCAAAAGTATTGGAAAATGCTCCACTAGAAGTCTTTAAAGGGTCTTGCCTCACATAGAACAGCAGTTCGGAATTTGCAAAACAATTTTATAGGCATTGTCTCATCTAGTCTTCAAATTTTGGATAAGGTAAGGATTGATGGAGAAATGAGGATGAAAGCAGTTAACTTGCCCGAAGATACACTGATGTTTTTTGAAAAGGCTCAGACATAAACCTGGTTCTTTGGGCTCCAAGTCCAGGATTTTTTCTACTATATTCCACCAGACTCTCAACCAAGTGTATCTTTCTATGCTGGCAGCTCTCGATCCTACCTGCATATTACAATCATGTGTAGTGCTTTAAAAATTGCCAATGACTAGACCTCACTCCAGACCAATTAAACTAGAATCTTTTGGGGAAGGGTATGAGTATCTTTCTCTCTTTCTTT
>NW_006494611.1:5058020-5184459 GCF_000325575.1 Pteropus alecto | reverse complement strand
AATTTTCACATAAAGCCATGGGGTTTTGAATTATTTTTCACAGGATTAATTGCTTTGGCCAGATGCCTGGGCATGATATGGGCAGGGACCCAGCCTCCTCTGTGAGCTTTTGTTATTCCCTACTTCTGTTGATGCTAATTCACCATATGGTATTGGGCATGACATGTCATCTCTTGGGGTATTCTTTTCATCATCTGTCAAATAAGGATGTTGCCAAAGGGATCTATATAGTCCCTTTCAACTCTTCTACTCAAAAACAGTCTGGGTGTAGTGTAAGTTGAAATGAGGGGAATAAATGGAAAGGATAGAAAGTGCTACTCATTCCACAACCATTGATATATGCAGGCATTTTTATGCATTTCTGATCGCCTGCTCCTATAGTAGAGCTCATGAAATCCCAGCTTTATACAATACTTTTGACATTTCAAGCAAATGTAGCAAAACTTTTTTGATTAGTTGGAGAATAGATAGCAGGTGTCAGGAATTGTACAGACGGTGCCTGGTGTATAAGAAGCCAAAAAATTCAGAGAGTGTGATGGGGAATGAAAGCCGCCACTTGCATTCTTTGATTTGCAGCCCCTAAAGCAAGCAAGCATATGCTTAAGCCCATTATGTGCAAGGAGATATTTGTTTCATATGTTTGACGGTTTTGAGATGCAAACAAAACAGAATAGAAAGCTTCACAGGACTTCCTCCCACGTTGACGCTGACAGGTTGCCTACCACACATGGTCCTGGGCCTCCTAGGGCTGTCAGCAGCCAGCCCTTGACAGACCCACATTAGGAGGCTCAGAGTCTCCTCCATGTGGTCTGGAAAAAGCGGACATGAAGAAAGTTAACCTTTCAGCCTTGCATAATCTGGATGTCGCTATTGCAGGAAAGTCCAGTTTGGGAGCCAAAGCATACTCCTAACCCCTCCCTGCTTTTCGGGAAGCATCATGATGGAGTAATCACAACTAATGTTTGCCTAGGGCCGGACAGTTAACAAAGTACTTTCTAATCCTCCTTTACTCTGAAAACAGCCCTGTGGGAAGCCATCGTTATCACCACTGAATGGATGAAGAAACTGAAACCTTATACGCTTCCCCACAGTGGGTCAGATAAATGAAGTCAAAGCCTGGACTTGAACCTAGTTCTTCTGACCCACAATACAATAAGCACTCTTCTCTTCTGAGGCAGCATTGAACCAGAGCTTCCCGCCCTGCTGACAATGGTACATTTCCTCACTTGAAAGTGGGACTGCGTAGGCCCTGCAAGTGAGAGTTTCTGAACTCAGCTTTCCTGTAAATTCACTGGTGAACTTGGACTTATGCCTTCCCTTCTCTCTGCCTCTGAGGCCCTCCCTCCAAAATTGGTTTAAAAAAATATTGACCCTGCCAATTGGTTTAAAACATTTTGTTTCTCTAGTTTCATCTCATATGTTGCTATTTGTAGGAGCCTTGGAAAAATTTAAATTACTTTATTTTTTTCTTTTTATTGAAAAAATAGTATAGGTCCTTCTAGACAAATCTGAACATTTCATATACACAAAAACAAAATTAAAAACACCCATATTCCCACTTCAGTGATAACCACTATTAAAACCCTGGTGATATCCTTCTAGAACTTTTGCACTTATCTATTTATTTACCTTTTATACCAATATTATATGAGACAGCTAATCTATGTATATAGTTACCTTTTTGTGTTTACACACTCAAAAATTCATGTGTATCCATATATACACATATATGCATCTGTACACTTGGGAGGGAGGGTTGGGGACAAACAGCTTCCTGATTAGCTATAACTATTAATCTGAAGATGCTGGTTTAACTTCCCAGCATTGACTTTTGGGACTATATAATACTCTGGCTCCATTTTCATTCATTCAGTCAGTCAATGAGTCAGTCAGTCATAATCTATTGTATACCAGCCTTTATACTAGGTCCTTTGTATACATCATCTTGAATGCTTATATGAGTCCTATAATTAGAGATTATACTCCCCATTTTACATATTGAGGAAACTGGAGCTTAGAGAGACTAATTACTCAAGATTTCACAACCAGTAAATAGAAGAAATGGGATTCGAACCCAAATACATCTAACTTCATGTGTTGTACTTCTAAAGCAGTATAGTGTGATATATGCTCTAACGGAAGCATATACTACAGGGAGCTGTGGAATGAAGGATACTGCATAGCCTGGGAAGCTTTGAGCTGGATGGTGGAGGAGAAATAAGACAAGTAGGTAAGAAATGAGCAGGGAATGTGTAATGAGGCAGAGGTATGGATGGGAATGGCATTCTCCCAGGATGACATGCCAGAGCACAGCCGGCACTGAGATAGACAGGAAGATCAGTACTAGATCAGAAAGGGCTCACCAGCCATTCTGGGAGCAGATGTTTTACTCCACAGGCACAGGGAAGCAGCACGATCACATCTGTTTTAGAAAATCAACTTTGGTGGAAGCTTGCTGAATGGTATAATGGGGGCAGGGAGATCACTTAGGATGCAATAACAATAGGCCAGATAAAAACATTTAAATTAATTGACTAGAGAAAAACAGATGGATTTCTGAAACGTAGGAAGCAGAATAAATAGGACTTACGGAAGATGTTGATGAGCCAGGTTTGGGACGTTTGAGTTCAAAGTCCTTGGGTCTTGCAGTGGGGGAAGTCTATTAGATGTCTGTCATAGTGTATATTGACCATTAGGTTTTTGACCAGCCTTGGACGTTCTGCCTCTTTATTGAATCAGCTACTTTAGGCATATTCTATGAGTTTTATTGAATTTTTCTTGTCCCTTCTGCAACTCTTTAAACAGTCTATTATTTCTGATTCCTACAGCTGGAAATAAGTTGTAGGGGTTTGGTCCTTTTATAAGAACACTTACCAAGAGGGGAAAAAAATGTATTTTACTCATCCTTTCTTAATTCAAAATTTTTTATATCTGATCGATTTCATTAAATTTGTTTAAGAGATGGCAAATCTCATCATTGAGTATAAATCTCACCCCAATACTACCATGTTACTATTACCTTTTAGAAACTGAAGCAAGCATTTACAATTTTTAAATGAAGCTGAGCTGAAGAAATGACATCAACTTTTATTTAATTATGAAATTTACATTTTCAACAGAAAAATGATATGTGTCAGACTCTCAAATGTGGGACTTTCTGGGAAAGTTTAATACTATTATCACATCTTCAAAAAAGCACAACTGGAAGAAACCTTAGAAATCAGTGAGTTAATGTCTTCCTGTATTACAGACTGGGTAAGCAAGGCTCGAGAGGAAAAGTAATAACAGCAGGTTAGTGACAGAGACATACTGAGAACTTGGTCTTCTGGCTGCTGATTTAATTAAATAGTGAGGACCTATAGTGTGTCTGTGAATGTTAAGTAGATCCATTTATGTGTTTCAGGTGGCTCCTTCTCTATCACACTCTGTGCTTCTCCCTGATGAAGGCTTTGGCCCACACTGTGGAGCTTAACAATATGTTTGGTCAGATCCAGTCACCTGGCTATCCAGACTCCTACCCAAGTGATTCGAAAGTGACTTGGAATATCACTGTCCCAGAGGGATTTCGGATCAAGCTATACTTCATGCACTTCAACTTGGAATCCTCCTACCTTTGTGAATATGACTATGTGAAGGTGAGACTCTTGAGGTTTCCTAATTGGGCCAGGATCTCTACTGGAGAATCTGTGAGAGTTAGAGAAGCCTAGATGAATTAGATACTGTGCTTACTCTCCCAGGGTGACAGTCCAGTAAGAGAGACACACAAGGCTACAACATAATGAATGAAGGTATGGGAGATATGCTAGATACAGGCTGTGTATATAAACCTAGAAAGGACCGTGAGGGAAACTGAGACTGGCAAAGTGTAATTGAGCCAAATACAACATCCCCTTTTTCTCTGTTCTCAAAGTCTTTAATATTTCCATTAACCTCTGCTCCAAGGTCACTTTCAATTTAAAAAAAAAAAGGAGAAAAGGGCAGAGACCCCAAAGTAGCATTAATCAGACTGAGATACAGCCAAAAGTATGTCCAAACTTAAGGCATTAGAAAACATTGTTCAGTTCCCTAAGTAATGATCAAGTGTTTGGGAAGTGTAGGGTATGGAGTAGTAGACAGTAGGAGCTGAGCTTGGAAAGTTAGATTGGGGAGAGATTCTGAAGGGCTTTGAATGTGATGCTAAGGAGTTTGGATTGTATCAGCAAAGAGTACAGGCAAGAGTAGGGATTATATCAGAGATGGATGTAAAAAACATGGAAGAGAAGCAGGAAATTATTATATCAACACAGTATTCCCTGGAATTTAGAGAGAACTCACAAACAGTGCCATAGATGGGAAGTTATTCTTTAAAAGTGGAGCTGAAAAGGTTGAAGTATTTCTCTCCTTTTTTTTTTTTTTTTTTAATTTAAGTAAGAAAATAGTGTTGGAGTCTTTCTGAGAGACCAAGTTTATTAAGATTGTATCTGTTTCAAAAAATATGAGAATCTACTTTCTAAACTTTCTCTGGCTTCCGGGAATAGATTCTCATCAAACCACTATGGGGTAGACTTTGCATATTTTGAGTATTATTGTAGTCTCATTTTTCCACAGTCAGTAATTCAATAAGAATTAACCTTGTATTAACCAGGTTGTTTGATCAATAGCAAAGTAGTGCATTTACTAGGTAGTTGTACACTTATAATCTCATTCCATTTTTAAACAATCGTATGAGACACATACTACTATCCCATTTTACAGGCCAAGAAACAAACCCTAAAAGGTAAAGCAACCCATCCAAGATTGTATAGCTAGTAAGTAGTGAATCAAGGTTCCCCATCCATGTCTTGTGACTTTCAATCCTATGCTTTTTGGCTACATAAGCTGTGTTCCACTGAGCCCCAAGATTCTTCAGGGGCTTATAAGAAAACTAGAGGATGGGGAGGCCTGGTAAGTGGGGCTGTGAACCCCTACCCTGCATAAACTCATTTTAATTGTTGGGTGTTGCTTACTTTTTATGTTGGATCTGCATTAAATATCTCATTTGCAATAAAGTTTCTGTGACTAAAAACTTTCCCAAATTGAGGTTCCATGGCAGAGTTTTTCAATTTCGGCACTAGTGACATTTTGAGCCAGATAATTCTTTGCTGAGGAAAGCTGTTTCAATAATTATAGGATTTTTAGCAGCATCCCAGGCTTCTACTCACTAGATGCCAATAGCACTTCCCCTCCCGCTGTGACAACAAAATAATGATTTCAGAAGTTGCCAATGTCCCCAGAGGGACAAAATCTCCCCCTTTGAGAACCACTGCTCTATGGGATGCTGCCCTTCTTTGACTGTTTTGTGTTAGAGACTATGAGAATTTATGAATACAAAAGACCTGGTCCCTTACTAAGAAAAATAAACTTAGAAAAATAGCCATTGCACAAGACAGAAAAGGTTAATGGTAATAAAAGACTGATGATAAAGAATGAGAAGGGATGGAACTGGTTCCTCTAAGGAATGATACGGATTGGTAACCTAGACTGACATCAAGTCTTTATAAATTTGTTAAAGATGGAGCCAACTTCTCAGAGTTACAAGGCCCAGCCAAAGGCTATTCACTGAGACCCTGGGTGTTCATCACCCTAAACTGAAATTTCTGACAAACAGGTCAGTTATGTCTTTCAGGATATAATCTAGCCTCTGCCAGAACCAAACCCCAGGAGAAGGTGGATTATGGGTAGGTTAGAAGAATCCCCCAGCTCATTTCCCTAACTAATAATGCTGGTCATAAAACCATGGCATTCTTGAATATTTGGGTTGGAGAGTGAATTTAACCAGAAGGAAATGACCAAACATTGGCTTAATATAAGAGAAATTTCCATAGATTTAGACAAGTCTAGATGTGAATTTCCTAACAACTTTCTTCTCTACTCTCAAATGTGTCAACCACCTAGAAATTTTCTCAGTGAGAACACTTGCTTTCATTGGAAGCCTCATAACCAATGAGTAATGTACTGAGCAATTATTTCTCATGAGTTTTTCTCTTATTTAGACAGATGCCAAGTTTGACCTTGTTAGGACTCTTTTATCAAGATGATAATCACACAATAGAGGATTTAACTCATTCCTTTGCCCCCAACCCCTACTCTGCCAAAAAAAAAAAAAAAAAAAAAAAAAATCAGTCTCCTGGCAAGGCAAATTAAGTTGCTGACATCAGCTGCATTTTATAGTGGAAAAAAATGACAAAGTATTTTTCAAGGGCCACAATAGAATCTGAAGATCAATTCTGACACTGAATTAAGGACACTGGAGTACATTTCTATCCAAAGCTTGGCCTTTCTGGTTGAAGAATGTTTGGGAAATTGGTTCATGTTTTCTATCCAGGGTGGCAAGACACCTCCCTGAAACCCCAAGGAGATGGACTAGACCGTTTGAAAGGGCAGCATGGTCTTGGGGCCTTGCCTGAGATTCAGGAAATGCCTGTTCTAGTCCCATATCTGCCATTAACTCCCATATGATCTGGTGTGGACAAGAAAGTCTTACAGCACTCTCTCTGCTCCAAAATTAGACTCATGACCTCCGGGCATAGCAAAGGAGCAGTCTGCTTGAGGCAATGCAGAGACCGAGCTGCCTACCTGAAGTGCCCTACAGTACTTGTATCTCTGATTCAGACACATTTTTCGAAAATCTTTGGAAGAAGTAATTAACATATTGGGCAAGGAGGGCAAGAGATATGTCTCCACTTGTGCCTTCCCAGCTGACTCCCTTCCAGAATGCCATCCCAGCATCAACATTAGCTTCCCTGCAGAGGTTGCAGCAGCCAGGAGGCCTGAGCAGTCCTCCCTTTGCAGGATGCTGGGTGCTGGTCAGCTGACAACTGGAGCTCATCTGCGTCTGGCAGAGTTCTTCTCCTAGAGTCAAGAACTTGCAGAATGTCAGGCTACAAGGCCCTCTGGAGACTTATCTAGTCCCATACTGTTGCTGTTATTATTGTTTTTCAAATATTTTCTCCCCAATGAACATTTTCTTCTATCAAAATTCTATCAAGGCTCGATATAGAAAACCAAAATGGGGCTGCTCAGGTTAAAGGTGGCTCTGAAACTCACTCTGCTCACTCGCCCTCCTTAGTTACCCTGAATGTCACACCTTGCAGGAACTACAGCTTAACTATTACTTAATTTCACGTTGTACAGAAGAGGAGACTGAAGCTCGGAATTCAGAGACAAGACTAGTAGTCCGGCCTCTGAACTCCCAAACCCAGAAGCCTTCCACATATAGTTGAAACCCTTTCACCTTTTCTAATTGCCCCCTACCCTTTGCCCTTAGAATATGTGTATTTCCTGGCAAAAAATGAGAGCGAAGTGCTTCCCTTTCCATCTGAATAAAGCATGAGAATGCTATGCCACCCCCGGATAAGGCAACATCCCTCTTCAAAATTCTGGGGTCTTTTCATCTGGTCCATGAGGGGGTGAGATGAGATGATCCCTGAAGTCCCTTAAATTCCAGAATTCTAATCCTAATCTTTCTTGCCAGAACTTTCCAGATGACCCTACCAAACCCTCATTATCCTAGTTAGAATAATGCCAGAAACCGGTAATAATATGGTACAACAGCCACTTCTGAAAGTTCCACAGCCATAAGCACTCCAATAAGAGCCTACAGTCTGCTGGGGATGCCTTAGTGACATGTCATTTAAAGAAAACTTGTAAACATATCATGGCACTGCTGTCCTTTTCCAAGCAATTTTAAGTATCACTGATTTCCATTTGGTGGGATAACATCCCCCTTTTTGAGGCTTTTTCATTCTGTGACTAAATCCCCCTGGCAGACTTAGAAGTGTATTTAAAGGACCCTTCAGTTCACAAGAACCCTTTCTAGCCCAGGCCAAACCCACAGTCTACCCTTCCAGCCTGGCCCATCAGGGTGATGATGACCATACTGCTGACACTGCACAGCAGTAGCTTGAAGAAAAACAGAAACTCAAGGCTGTGGTCTGGATGCTCTCATTTTATGAAAATTCCTCTCTCTGGCCTGATTTCTTGTAGTCCTTGGTCTTTGAGGCACATGTACATCTACATGGCAGCATCTGCTTCTTTGGAATGTGGCTACAATGTGTGGATTCTTGCAGTGCACAGATGAGGCATGTAAATCACAGCTGGTTAATATTGCAGACAAGGAGCAGAGCAAAGACGTTGGCCAGAGAGTTGGCAGGCTTGGATTCTTGTGGTCTTTCTCTACTAACTAGGTAGCCTTGGGCAAGTGACTACTTCTAAAGGGGACTCTGTTTTCTTCTTTCTCCAATACAGGGACATGAACCAGATGGTGTCTAAGGCCAATCTAGCCCTAATATTCTATGCATCTAAGACCTCAGAAATCATGGTTCAACTCCACCACGATCATGACTGAAGCCCCGGGAAGGGCAATTCATTGGCCAGGGTCACACTGGGATCAAAATTTATATTGGTCTTTTCTTCCTTTCAAAAACTTAAGTGACAGTGGAATCCTAGTTTATGGATGCTTAGGTTTTTAAGTGTAATTTAATGTAAGTAAGTATAATGCAAGGCAAATATTGTCTATAGTCAAATTTACTCAATCTCATAAACATTGTAGAAAACTGTCTTTTTTCCTAGAAATGCAACAAATTACAGCTCCATTGATTGAGTGTCAGATGAAGTGGTCAAGTTGGACTTAGAAAGGAACCTAGGAGCTATAGTTACTGAAAGAGGTATTTAGACCAGAACCACCAAGGAGACAGCAGATTTATCCATCCTATATTCAAGTTTACTCCATGACATCTTTTCATTAGAAAAAGAGACAATAAAAACCTTCATTCTCTTTTTATTCTCCCTCTCTCTTTTTCTCATTGAATGTGCATAGCTCTTTGGCATCTGTTAAATGCTACCAGCTGTCAGTCTCTCCCCTTCCAGTTAACCCTCTACATGTGTCCAGAGAGATTGTCTTAAAACATTACTTTGAGTGTGCAACTCTCAATACCTTGCAATGTCTCCCCACCATCTATGAAATGAAGTCAAGGAATCCAATTGAAAAATTACCATAAGGAGAGACTGCAACAGAGACAGGGCCCACTGAGATGAGTAAGACAGTACCCGCTCTCAAGGAACTCATGGTTTTATAGTGTGTTATGAGATGAGTATATAATTACTAAATTAAAGCTGGGCAAATAACATGAGGGATATGAGGCAGTATATAAGTTGAGGAGTGATCATTTCTGAGAGTTCAGGAAAGGCTTTGGAAATAGTTAATGTTTGAGATAAGTCTTGAAGAGTAAGTAAGAATTCGATAATGCAATTCCCTAAGCTTCTCAATATCCCTAAGCATCAGTTTTGTCATGAGCACAAAAAAAAATGTTTATAATGATATAGTACTTTCCTCGAACGTTATAGGAAGGTTTAAATGAGATGACGGCTACAAGTGGAAACACTACTACAAAAGACAATCAAGCTCAGTGGTTCAGAGATCAGGCTTTAGAGCCAATCAGGCCTGGGTTGAGGTCCTGCCTCCACCTTTTATTGTAAAATGGGAGTAATAATAATGCCTACCTCATGGGCTTTTTGTGAATGAGATAAATGCTTTAATGATATACATCCAACACATATGTAATTAGGATAATAAATACTATTGTAGAGGTAATGATGGCAACAGTGTGAGTAATAAAGTGCCTGCTGGTTTCAGTGGATGCTCAATGAAGGACAGTTTTCTCATTTACTCTGACTCTACCACTACGTGGCCATCTTTGACCTTGCTCATGTCACTCAGTTTTTTCAAGCGATTTATGGAAAAGTATTTTGAAAGGGCTGATCAAATGCAGGAAAAGAAACTGAACACAAAGAACTTAAATGGATTTGTCTAAGTCTCCATAGAAAGTCAGATCTCGATCCTGGTCTTCTTACTCCCACATAGTGATGTCATCTCTCCTTTGGCCTTTCTAAGAACAAGTTTTATCCTGGAAACGACCTTGATGTGTTTCCCGGCTCTGCATTACTCCTAAAGCAACACTGCCTGTCAGGGTAATTAAGTAAAATTTAGTAAAACGGAAAGAACTTGAGGGTCTCTGTTTTGCCTAGATTTTGTTAAAGAACTCTCTCCGTCACCCTGGTTTTGAGAGAAAAAAAATATTTTACAATAGTTGGAAATGGAATCTGAGCTATGAAGGATGGGAAATGCTCAATTTATCTGTTTGTGGTATACAAGTTCTAATGGTGAACTCAAGGTCATTCCACTAGACTGTCAGCTCCGTGAGTTCAGGGCCCATGTCTATGTTTTTTTTCCCAGCAGTAAGCACAGGCCTGGGGCAGAACAGGAAAAGGCACATGTCTACTGGTAGTGAGCATTAAGGAAAGTATTCTGGTCTAGGAATCAGCCACTGACTTCTGCTGAGAAGTTAGGCAAGTTACCTCTCTGCTCCAGTCCTCAGTTTCCCCATCTGCCCAGCGAGAAAATTGAACTAGCTGGCTTCTGAAAGCCCTTCCAGTCCTGGCAGCCTGCAACTTTCAGGTCACTGCCCTAGGCCTCATCGGTCAGTCTGCATCCTGCCATATAATTGAGAGATAAATTCATCCCATGGCCCTGCTCCAAACTGACTCTTCTGACCCCTATCCCCTAATTTTGTGCAGAGCTCTGTGTTTACTCAGAACATGCCCTCGACCTTCAGGCTGTGGCTGTGGCTGACACCGAACTGCAGCAGCTCTGCTAATTCTGTGGGGGTGGACAGGCCAGGCCTTGGCCCCTGAAGGAAAAGCGAAATGAGAAATGGATAAAGGTTTCTCATGAATTTTAATTATATTCCCTGGCGGAATTCTTTCATTCCATACATACCGAGTCCCAAACACCAACTCTAGCTGATTCAGAAGAATCAAGAAGTGAAAATGAGCTTCAGAAAAGTGTGAGAGAAAAAAAAAAAAAAAGGCTTATTTTATACAGGAAGTGCAAACATCACAGGCTATGAGGTGATGGAAAACAGAAGGAAGGTCAGAAGGCTAGGACAGAGAATGTGCTCAAGTGTGGGTGAGCGTGAGGTGGGAGTGTTCCCGGGTGTAGGTGCACCTGGTGTGCAAATTTGTGTGCAAATCTGTGTGCTCGTGTGTACATAGGCTCCTTTCAGACACACCTTAGCAAAAAGCAGTGTTTGAATTTACTTTGGTGTACTCACAGAAGAAAAGTTAGGGAAGGGGAGGTATTCATTCATTCATTCAACACATTTATTCATTGAATGCCTACTATTTACCAGAGCTTGGGGTATAGCGATAATTAAAACAGAGAGAAATCTCTGCCAGTAGGGTACTTATATTGCACTGAGAGAAACAGACAATAAATATTAAACATAACCATAAGTAAATTATATAGCGAATAGTAAGCTGATAGGCAAAGAAATAAAATAGAGCAGGGTAAAGAGGGCCTTGTGAGTTGGGGTGGGGGTTATGATTGAAATATGTTGGTCAGGGTAGTCCTCATATGTTGGAGAGGGTAACATGTGGGAAAAGACTTGAAGAAGTTGAAAAAGTTAGCCACGTGGCTTCCTGGGGAAAAGCATTGCAACCAAGAGAACAGCCTGTGCCAAGCCCCTAAAGTGAGAAAGTGCTTGGTGTGTTTGAAGAGCAGCGAGTCAGTGTAGCTGGAGCAGGAAGGACAGGGATGAGAGATGAAGACAGAAAGGTATGTTGGGGAGCAGGGAAGGGAAGCCTGATCAAGGGGAGGGGTGTAGGGCGGGGAAGCAGGGTCCCCGCTAAATGCTGACAGGCAATGGCAGACTTTACAAGCTGCTTTCACACTGATGTTTCATTTGACTGCTTGGGTCTTAGAGGACAGAATTACTATCCACCTTGTATGTTTGTGAAAACTCAGCTTGAACATAGTGCTGTACTTGTAAATGATTAACAACTGGATCTGGCTGGGGGATTGGGGATGGTTTGGGAAGATAGGGGAGAAGGGATGTGCAGTAGCATACCATTCACCACCCAGATGTGTTGGACAATAATAACCTCAAGGGCATAGCTAATAGTAAATTTAAAATTATTAGGAAGTGATGAGTTTTTATATAATGTTTTTAACATATATTATTAAATTATAAGTTTATAAAACTCAATTCTTTATAATGCCTATGTTTAACAACAGAGTCATGAAAATCCCTGAAAAGCTGACAATTGACTCCACAAGCCAGTTCTAGCACACCACTGCCTGGGGAAGTTAGAGTGACGCATGGCATATGGGAGGCAGAGCAGTGACCAGAACCCAGGCTATTCAGTCCCTATCCCAGCTTTCTGGGAGGATTTCCATGGGAAGACATGAGAAGGTACATTTGGCAGTGGCAAAGGAGCTTGACAGGTCATGCGTTCCTGGAAACTGCCAGGTGACACTGGCCCATTTCTGGTCCCTTCTCTTCTCCCAGCACTTAATCACTGCTTTCACTCCAGTCTTGACTGTGACATACCTCAAGCCAGGCTGCCTCTGCTGCAGAAGAACACAGCAAGGCTTTGTTTTGTCCTGTTCTAGGCAATTTTCCTGAACTGTTTGGGGCTCAGCCTCTCAGCCCCTGAGGGAATTTGCATATGAATGAGCCTGGCTCTGAAGTCACTGATGGGATGGGGAGAGGAATCCTAGCCACTCAGAGGCCAATGAGAATATAAATCCTTCCTGGCCCTCCTTTCCAGGCAGGATTCCCAGGCTCTCCCCACCCCCTACCTCCAACCTTGCACTCACTGAGATGGTGGGCACTGCCAGTTTCCCACCTGCGGGATGCCTCCTTCCCAGGCTCCCAGGGACCCCTCCCCAGCCAGCTCTTTCTTCTCCCCAAGCTCATGCTGCCTGGAAACCATTCCCTTTTCTGTCCAGAGACCTCCCTGCAGATGGGCAATGCTTGCTATAGCAGTGGGATTCTTAGACTCTAAGGACTTGTGAGGAAGCTGTGTCTCAGGCCACCACAGTGTAAATGGTATCTAGCAGTGCATGTAACAAAACCCTGGGGCTCCCCAGCTCTGTTGGGAGATTTTTACTCTAATTAACAAATAAATAACAACACTGTACTGGGACTATCAATATACCTGAGCTCCGATCTTGGCTCCGCCGTTATATGGGCATTTAAGTTTGAACCAGTTTCTTCACTTCTCCAAGCCTCAATTTCTCCATTTAGGAAAGAAGAAAGACTTGATAGCCTTTAATGTCTTTTTATCTCTGTCCTTCTGTGGTTATCTGATTCCAATTACTGAGACAGGTCTGGAAGACATCTAGATTTTATCTCAGGTCTGCTATTCCTAGGATGTTTGGCTTTGGAGACTCATATCACCTCTCTGGGCCCAGAATCACAATATCTGCCTGAAGCATATTCATTACAAGACTACTATCAGAAGCAAATAAAATAAAGGTGAAAAATACCCTGCCAACTGGAAAATTTCACATAGTGCCAGGAACTATTACTACTATTGTTGTTGCTGTTATTGTTATTGTTTTTGTGGCCAAATGACTTGCACCAGGACTGAAGCATCAACCTTCAGCCCCTCTAAAATGAGGCCATCCTGAGTCTCAGACCCACCAGTGCTATTTTTATTTATATGGCTTTTAAGAGCTTCTGAAACACACAAGAGTCTCAGACCCACCAGTGCTATTTTTATTTATATAGATTTTAAGAGCTTCTGAAACACACAAGCGCAAGCGCAAGCGCGCACACACACACACACGCACACACACATGCACACGTCTTCCTTTTTTTCTAGTCTCAGGTTCATGTCTGGCATTCAGTACCTTTAATTTGCTCTACACACACACACACACACACACACACAAACGCACACGTCTTCCTTTTTTTCTAGTCTCAAGTTCTTGTCTAGCATTCAGTACCTTTAATTTGCTCCTTTTCCATGATCTTTAACTGTAATTTGGACAACTAGATAAAGTAGCAAAATTGGACTGTTAACCCCTGGAGCAATCCCTGGAGGTGACAGACTTGCAGAGGGTGAGCTCTCAGAAGCAGAGAGCACTCATTTGTGACTCAGGAGTCCTGGACCCAGAACTGTCACTGAATCATTGGCCTAAATTCATCCATCTAGAGAAATCCTTTGAAATACAGGACAGTGAAGAGATTCCTGGACTTCATACTATTTTCTTGTAGATAGAAGTTTTTGGTGATTCTTTACATTATTCTGGTCCTTTCTTATAAAATAAGGATAATATTCTTTCTGTGTCCCCACCTCACAGGATTGTTAGGAATTTTATAAAGTGCAGTGAGCCAAAGGGACCTAACCCACCACCTGCCCATCAAGGAGGCTGAGCTGAGAGGGAGCTCTAGGTTTTCTTCCTGTTCCATCAGCCTGGGACTTAGGGGTCTTACAAAAAGGAAAGTCCCCTGGTAGCTTCAGAGAGATCAGAAATGGAGTAGAATCTGGAAACAAGGATATTCAGGGACAGTTTCAGTCTCTTAATTCTTCTGTAAACACTTGAAACTACCTAGGCCCCACTTAGCTGGGAGTCCAGAAAGGTATCATCTCAGGTGACTGGATCTCAGTGGTTCTGTTCTTCTCACTGATTTATTGAGCACTTACCATATCTCAGGCACCTTCTAAATGTTTACATATATTAACACATGTCATGTTCACAATAGTCCTGAGATATAAATACTATTATTTTCACTATTTTACAGCTGAGAAAACCTATAGACAGAGTATATTAGTTTCCTAGGGCTGCCATAATAAGTTACCATGAACCAGGTGGCGTGTAACAACAGTTTATTATCTCACAGTTATGGAGGGCAGAAGTCTGAAATCAAGGTCAGCAGGGTCATGCTTCCTCTACAAGGATTGAGGGAAGAATACTTCCTGCCCCGTTTTGATTCCTTGTGGTTGGCGGCACTGTTTGGCATTTCCTGGGTGTGATAGCATACCTCCAATCTCTGCCTCTGTCTTCATACTTCCCTCTGTGTGTGTCTCTGTGTTCAAGTTTCCCTTTTCTTATAAGGACACCAGTCATCTCAACTTAATTACATGGGCAAAGACCTATTTCCATGTAAGGTCAAGTCAAGTCCAAGGCTTAGGATTTGAACATTTCTTATAGGAGAATACAATTCAACCAACAATACAGAGAGTTTAAATAATTTTCTCAACATCTAATAATTGGTGAAGACTCATATGTGCAACTCATGTAAAGATGAGGTCCCAATGATCCAGTCTCAGTAAGAAGTTACATCCCAAAACAAAAAACTTAATCAAAAGCAATTCTCAATTCAACTCATTCTCTTGAGAAACCAAAAAAGGGCAGAGATGTTATCACAAACATCTTTAAATGTTCAATCTCTCCCCTACTCTCTCGTTCTCTCTCTATCCTCTTTCTTCCCCCGAAGTCTTCATGAACTCCACACCAAAACACTTGTCTGTATCCCCTCATGCATCCACTCACACCCCATCCTATGACTTCCTCTTGGATTTGACAATTGCAAAAGATGTCTCCCGACACGAGACTCACCCTGCCATGCAATGCCATGTGTGAATTTTAGTTATTCTGAGTTTCTTGATTGTTTTATTAGAATTTTATTTTTCCCTGTATTTTTATGTGGAATTAAGATTTTTATCTTTTCCAGTTGAGTTTGAACTCAAGGGCTAGAAAAAATGAGAGGAGGTGAGAGAGTGATGAGGAGTCCCTGTACCATTACCATAAAGAAGGGAAAACTCAACTGGTTGTGAGAAGGGGAAGGACTAGAAACCAGGCCCGAACTACCAGGCTGATTTAGTTGCCCCTCCTGTGTGTTCCCTTTGCTTATTGACCTCAACTGAATAATTTTATGTCATTGGGTAAAAGATGAAAGTAGCTTTGGGCCCAAGTTTCTCTTTAAAACACTTTTTAAATTTAAGAACAGGGAGGAAAACTACCCATAGTTCCACTACCCATGGCTAACAGTTTGCTCTAATTCCTTCTACTTTTTGTGTTCAGTATATACTTTTAACACAGTTTTAGTTATACTGACTATACAATTTTTCCTGGTTTTTTATTTAATATAACCTACTACAAACGTTTTCAGTTCATTGCAAACTCTCCATTACTGTGATAATTAATGGGCGCTTAACAAAGTTAATGCTAATTTAACTGTTCCCTGAGACTTGGATATTTACATTGTTTCTAGTTTTTTATTATTGTGTATATCTGCTATAAACATCACTGTTCATAAAAGTTTTTTCCACGCTTGTAATATCTTCCCCTAGGTTATAGTCCCAGATGTGGGGCCAAGGAAGGACTTTCTAAATTAAAGATAATCCAAAATGACCTGATCAGTCTTGGAAGGTAGTGAGTTTCTTATCTCTACAACTGATGGTGAAAAAGTCATATGAGTTTTTAGTAAGGATGTAGTAGAAAGATAAGCGTTAGACTAAGTAACTTTCAAAGCCCCCCAAATCCACGAGATTGTAATTCTCCAAATTTTAGTTCACAAATGTCTTATTCTTTGTCCCAAATTATTTCTTTACTCACCATACCAGTTATATTTATTGCTGTGTAACAGACTACTTCAAAACTTAGTAGCTAAAACAAAATCCATTTTATTTGCTTATAATTCTATGGTCAAGAGTTTGAAATGGGCTCTGCAAGATGGTCCTTTTGCTGAATTTACCTGAAGTCATTCACATGGCTGTAGTCATTTAAAGTCTTGACTGAGCTGAAAAATCCAAAATAGCCTCAGTCACCCGTCTGGTGTTTGGTGGTGGCTTGTCAGTTATTTGGCTTATTTCTGCCCTATGTGGCCTTTTTCCTCCAGTAATCCTGACAGGCTTCTTTACATGGTGGCCTCGGGGCAGTATTCTACGGAGGGAAGAGCTATAAGGCCCTCTGAGTCCTGAAAGAGCTAGAAGGCCTCCTTGGAAGTGACTCACCATTTCTAAAACATCACATGTTTATTATCAAAGCAATTCACAAAGCCAGTCTCTGAGCAGCAAAGTCACTTTGTAAAAGGGTCTCTGTGCAAAAATGAAAGCAATTGTTTGTAGTTATTTTTGCAAACAATATATCATAGTCTACCCTCTCGCCAAAATAATTCATGTACCTCCCATGTGTAAAATACACTTTAGTGCCATCCCTCAAAGGTCTCATCCCATTAATATATCAGGCTTGAAGTCTAGGACCTCATGATTTAAATCAGGTCCAGAAGCAGATGAGTCACCAAGGGTGTAAAGCCTTGAGTGCAGTTTCTCTTGATCCAGAGATATCTGAAAAGTCATCTGCTTTTCACAGACCCAATATCTTCTTGTCTTGGTGATTCAAACACAGGATAACCACAATAGAATTCCCACTGAAAAATTGAGAGTAATGGGAGGAATATCACTGTTACAGTTCCGTAGTAATCTGAAATCCAGCCAGATACCTGTTACCAGACCAGGAATGTTCCTCGATTAGAGCCCCTTTCTGCTCCCTGAGAGTGGTTCTCCAGTCCACTCTTCATGGCTCTTGTTGCTGCCCTCTGGAGTTTCATTTTCACCCTATGGGACATTCCTCCTTTTCCATAAGAAATGGCTCCTGTTTGCAGCCAAGTAGACCTTTCCACAGAAAGGAAGCAAAATTTTGCCACCCTGAAGCTGCTTTTTTCTTAATTCTCTTGTTAGTCAACTTAATATCTGTATTAGCATCTGTAAGACCCAAAAAGCTAAACAGCAAATTCAAAAGGCTTAATACTAGTTATATTTCTTTGGATCTCTCTTTTTTTTTTAATTGGTCTTTCAAAAAGTACTAACAAACAGCTATTTGTAATGAGAGCTCCATAAAAATTTTCCATTTTAGAAAGTTTTCTAATTCAAAACATCCATAATCTGGCCATTGATGGTAGAATTTATAGTGACTCAAACCAATAAAGGCTTTTTACGGCTTAATCAAGGAAGCAAAAAGTCTTCCCAAAGAAGAGTGCAAAGGATGCACCCTCATAGATCTGAAAGTTTACTCCCAAAAAATGTCAAAGAAAGTCCAGACCCTTGTTACACAGATGGTCAGGATGGTGGCATGCGTATGGTGTCTCTGGCCTCCCACAAATGCGAGATGCCTCCAGCCACAAACCCACTAATTTATGGCACCAGGCAGGCGGTACTGGAATGAGATTTTTCCAGCACTAACAAGTAACGAAGGCTTGGATGACAAAGGCTCCTTATGGTCTGGGGTCCCTTATGACAAACTCCCCTGGGAGCTGGCACAGCCAGACAAAGAGACATTTGGAACCTAGTCTATTTGACTGGCCACCAGGTGCACCACGGTAAGTGTAACTTCCAGATGATGGAGACCAGAGAAAATATCTTTGATGGTCACAAAGCCGAGCCCCTAGGACATAAAACAAAATTGAAGAAAAAATCTCATTCACTTTTTATGTAAAGACTCAAGAATGTTTTTCTGAATAGACTCCAGTCTAAAGAGAACTACTTAACAACTTAGCCTGTGAGGCCAACCTGTGTTTTATCCCTGTGGTTATTTCTTTCTTATGACAAACAACATAAAAGACATAGATATAGAAGAAGAAAAAAAAAATAACCATCTCCGTGAGGAAAGGACCAATTAGGAAACAAAAACAAAAACTCAAGAGCCACTAGGCCTAAGAAGCTAGCTTCACAAATATTTTTTCTCGGCAATATAAATTTAGAAGAGAGAAAAAGATTCTTACCACTTCTAACTTTCATTGAACCCCACAGATAAGAGATCAAAGAGGCTGATATGGTAAAATGCTTATGTCCATCATCTCCCAGCTTTAGTAGTGGGGGAGTTAGCAATATCTCAGACGGTGAGTTCTCCCAGCTAGCTTGTCAATTTGTGAGGGCTAAGAAAAGTTAATACCTTCCCTCTCACCTTCTACGTTCGTCTAGCTGGACTAATAATCAAATTAACAGAGACAGATTTACAGGAGAAGTTCAAAGTTTTAATACATGCACATGGGGAATTCACATAAGCATGAAAATTCCAAAAACAGTGAGGCAACATTAGATATATAAGACATTTTTGGACAAAGAAAATGGGGGAAGGGGTATTAGATTTCAGAAGTGAGAATGGGTGATTAGTAGTTGAGGAAGAGCAGAACATACATGACAGGAACGTTCTTGCTAAGAAACTCAGAAACAATGGGATGTGAGGTATCTAGCTAACAGGTTCGAAGTCTTCTTGGGCAATGCTAGGGTAAAAATCCTTAAGGTGGTTATGCCCAGGCTCTCTTCCTAAAAAGCAGGTTTCTCTGTCTGAATCTCTGGTAGGAAATTGGGAGATGCTCAAAGTCTCTTTCTGAGTCTTGTTTCTTAATAAACGGCTTAAAATCAATATCTCAAAAAGCAACTTTAGAGTGGCAAAATTTTGGTTCCCTTCACCACCTACTTCCTGTGCATTGAAATTTGGGGCCTAGAGGCCTCTCTTCCTTTTAAATGACCTCATTCATTTCTAGTCCAAGCTGGTTGGTACATTTCTTTTAAAACTGTGTGTGGGTGTGTGTGTGTGTGGGTGTGTGGGTGTGTGGGTGTGTGTGTAATAGATCAGCATATAGTCCATTCCAGTAGACAAAACGACACCCACAGTTGTTTTCAAAATAGGCCTCTCCCTACTTTGAAGGGCATGTCAGGGTGCTATGGGACAATGCCCTTAAGATTCTTTGATGCCCTTTTGTCTAGCTGATGTTACTGAAATCAAGGGGTCCGTTTGCCTGTGTGCATCAAAGCCAAAGGAGACACAAACAGGAGTTTGCTGCAAAGAGAGTAGAGGTTAATTTAAAGAAATGGAACCAAGCCTGGAGGCACAGGTGAGCTAGTGCTCTTAAGACCTGGCTCCCCGATGGCGATGGCGTGTAGGCTACAGATTACCTAGGGCAAAATCACGGACACTTAGGTTTAGGGGTTTGAGGTCATTTTGAGAGCTGATTGGCCAGAGGTGAGATAAAGGTCATGAACTATTTTATCAGATCTTGAGGACACCTCTGAGGTCTTTCCTGAAATCCCTCTGTCTGGTCTCATAAGAAAGTAGCCAGGGAGTTATCCCATCTTAGGGCTCAGGAGCTGAAACATAACTTAAGTCAAGATGTTATCCTCAGCCTGCCAGAGGTCGGAACAATGTGACTATTAGTCATGCCCGGCTACTGTCTTCTGCTGCCTCGGGGGTTGCAGATTATCGAGGGAAAGTCTAGGTCTCTGAGGGTAAGAGAGAGAGTGATGATTTCTAGAGCTAGGATTTAAATATAAATTTAACCAAAGTTAGAAGGACCCTCAGTTTCACTGATAGGGAGTCCTAGGCACTGCTTTAAATCTTCTACATCTTAATGAAGGGTTTTATAGCCAGATCTTTAACATGATTTTTTATCCTGAAGCCATTTTTGCTTTTACAATATTTTGTTAGTGGAGAGACTAAGGATGAAAAATAGTCTTATTTTCAAATCCAGCTAGTCCTGAGCCCTCTGTGTTTCCTCTAATTTCTATTTACACACTGAAGACTTACTTTTTCCTGAATTACCTTACCATCTACAGCTAGAAGCACATATGACACTTTCAACATTCTGCCTAGAGATCACCTTAGCCAGATCCACAAGTTTATTACTATACATTTTTCTACCTTCTAAGTTGCCAAAGGCAAGTTTTGCCAATTCTTTCATCACTACATGACTCAGGTCACCTTTGTCAAGCCTCCTACAGCAGTTTCCTCACCATTTTTCTAGCCTCTGTTTGTTAGCTAATCCCAAACTGAAGCCACCTACGGGCATTAGAACTCATAAGTATAGGAGGAGCTGGGAAAGTGAAGGTCCCAGCTTCTCATAGACAGGGAGTTAGTTGGTGACCACAGAAAGGTCACTAATCAGTTCTCCTGAAACCCTGGCATGAATGGAAATGATGGCATCTGCAGAGAAATTCAAGAATTCAAGCCCATTTCAAGAGCCAAAATGGGACTGAGAGAAGGGAGCCCATGGAGAGAGGTCTATAAGAAGCTGTTGGCTCTGAGCAGCTACCACCTCTGTGTGTCTACCTGAAAGCATCTGGTGGTAGATCTGGGCCCCTGTAGGTCTGGGTCACTGTTGGTCATCAGAGCCAATCATTGAAAGAAGATCTGGATGCTGATTGGAGAGAGTGAGGACAAGTTAGAACCTATTGGGCACATCTACATCTGTCCATCTCTATATCTGATCACAAAACAACCTTCAGAGAGTAAAAGGACTATTGCATTCTAATGCATGCAAGTTTTTCTTTTGGCCAACACTACCCTGGAACTATACCGGAAAGGAGATTCTGAGGAATATAGTTTCCAGATTAACTAATTGACAACAGAACAATCCAGCACACTCTCTGCATGCGTGCCTAAATTAACTCTGAAAAGCTCTTTAAGGATTCAGAGAAGATATCAAAAAGGGCCTCCAGGATGTAGCTTGGGAAAAATGGCAAGCAGAGCCTTGAGCCATTGGGTCTATAGGACAACCATCACTGGTTTGCCTTATGCCTTAAAGGAGCATGAGTGTTACTGGCTATGGAATCAGAATGCTGCATTTGTGGAGATGGAGCCACTATTCACTAAATAATGACCTTGCATGATTCATTTAAGTGATCTGGGCTTCAAGTTTCTCATCTATAAAATGAAAGCGATCACTCCTAAGCAACCTTCTCTATGCACTGTTCTGAGGAACTGATGGGTAGCCGTCAGTGTATTTGTTAAAGTCTGATGAGATAACTTTATGGACATGTGGAAAGCAGCTGTAGCTGTGCTCACAATGAAATTTGGCCAACTTTTCTGCTGCTCTGCCTTACTTTTTTGCCTAGCTATTTCATGCTGTTTTTACTGAGGTAGACGATTCACAAGAAACAGACTCTGACTTCTCCTCTTTAGATCTCTCTTTCCAGCTTCCTATCTGCAATAGATCCTTTTCCTACATGAGGTGGTAGTAGTAAGAGAGGGGTGATTGAGACTCTGAATACCCACAGTCCATCGATTCTCTCTGAACATTTTTTTTTTCTTCTAAAATGTTTTCTAATTCCCCTCAGCTGGATGCAATTTTTTCTCCTTCTTTAAACCCCACAGCCTTTCTATCCTTCACTGCAATAACTATACCCTGACAACGCCTTAACATGTACACATTTGAGCACTTATCTTGTTCTACCTAATTTTACATTCTCAGAGGCGGGGGACTTGCATATTAAGCTCATACAACACATAAGTAATTTTTGGCATTCTCCACATTATAGTCCAGCGAGAACTCAGTATGTAAATAAGTGTTGAATTAAGTTGAAAGAAAACAAATTGAGGACATGCATCAGTGGGTTAGTATTCTAAATAACAATAGCCTGAATGACTATGGTTTCCCATAATAAGAATTAGGAAAATGAAGAGTCTGTGATCCCTAGCCAGATAGTTCTCTATTATTATGAATTTTGTGTCTTCATGTGATAAGGTATTTCCCTCCATAATGTTAATATGATGATCCTAGAAACGGGGCAGTCCAAAGAGGAGCCAGGGCTCAATCTTCCACCTGTACTCCAAGGTAAACGATTTTTATAGAATTTTACAATTCATAGCAGGAACTGCAAGTATTAACCAGGGCCAGTGACCTTCTCTATTTAGTTTATGGCTGGAGCTGTCACTGGGCCACATCCTCTCTGAGAGATAGTCCATGCACCCAAGATAAGGTTTCAAGAGGCCCTTGAGCTAGACAAGTGGCTTGTCAAAGTGCCTATGTCTTTTGTCATGGATGCTCCTGGTTGGTGGGTTTCTTTCTCCAGGGTCAGAACAGTTCCAAAAGCAAAATTGATATCAGGAAATGCTTCTGGTTATCTCTCTACTCTTCAGCAAGTCACTTCCCCTCTCTCAACCTCAGTTTCCTCTGGAAGGAAGAGGATTGAAATAGCTTTTAAAGGTCCCTCCCTCCTAACTTTGATATTCCAGGACTCTATTCTGAGTTGCAGGTTGAATTTCCAGCACCCCAGGGCCTTCTCTTTCCTGCTTCTAAAGGTATGATGAACCCGGTCACACAGCAGGAGGTGAGAGACAGGGAGCAAGTGAAGCTTCACCTGTATTTGTAGCCACTCCCCAGCGCTAGCATCACTACCTCAGCTCCACCTCAGATCATCAGGCATTAGATTCCCATAGAAGCACCAGTCCCTGGTGCCAAAAAGATTGGGGACCGCTGGTATATGATTTAGATTATCCCATGCGTCTCATCTGAGGCATGCTTACCTGGTCTCTAAAATATTATGGCTCTCCAGGTGATGATTATTTATCTTCCATCATGAAAAGTTCTCTAGGCCTGAAAGATATGAGAGAGTTTACTTGTCACAGAATTTCATTAGGTCTCTTTCTAATTCAAATGGTCTCTGATTGGCTTCATTTAAAAGTGTCCATGCTACAGATGTTATAGAACCCAAAAGACCTTGGGTATACCAAATTACAGGGAGGAGGCTGCTGTGTCTAGAAGTGGTAATGCTCAAGGCAGGACTATTCATTAGTAATTGATTTTGTATTACATGGTAATAGACCATAAACAAGTTCAAGATTATCAGATTTTTTCAGCAGGGAGCAATCTGTGTGCTGAAACTCCTACTCACACAATCTTCCAGTATATATGTATGGATCTGTTAGTAGGGATATGATGACTTGTTAGAATACGAGTATATCAGAACTGCAAGAAAACATAGAACTCAGTTAGTTCAATCCCTTGTTTTGTCAGATGGATAACTGAGAGCTAGAGAGGAGGCAACTATATAACAGTTTATGTTGGAGTCAAATAGGGCTTCGGACCATCCATATACCTTCCATTATTCCAAAGCAGAGGTCACCAAGATAGTATACTCCAGTTCCTGAAGTTACTCATAGAGGAACCCCTTTCCCAGGCCCTCACTCTAAATCCATCTAGTCTTATTTTTATTAAATTCTGAGAAGAGCAGCTTAACTGGTGTCTATTTTACATCTTATTTCATCCAATTAACTTATAAAAGTTCAGGAAATAAAACACTACATAAAGAAGACACAAGAATTGCAATAGCATTATTGTCTGGGGAAGTTCAATGCAGGGCAAGTGTCTTTACACAATTCACTAACCCCAAGATGGTTGATGTTCATAATAGTGTCCCTGAATACCCCAGAAAAGATCAGTATGTTTCACCTAAAAAAGCAGAAATTTGTATAAGGCACTTTAAAAAACATTACACAAAAAAATGTTTTTTTAAAAATTTTGTTGTTATAGTTAAGTAAAACTTCAGCTATCTGCAAAACTCAGATAACCAAAATAATGAACCAGCTGTGATGTTCAAGGAAGTGACATTTCAGCTGTGAGCAGATAGGCACATTCTACAGTAATAAGGCTGGTGCGAGTTTGGCTAGTATCTGCAAAGAGGAATAAATAGCAAAGCCATGATCTCATCTTCTGTTTACACTTCAGTTCCCAAAGTTAGTGATTAACTGTCCTTGTGTTTTGTTGCCAGGGCAAATTGTTTTTCTTTAAAACTCCCACTTATTTTAAATAAATACATCATTAGTTTCAAAACAGAAGTGTCAAATGTCAAGATACTCTGACATATTAAACTAATGAACAAAACAATGAATTCATTAGAACCTACTAGAGATAGGCAGCCTTTGAGAACTTTCCTTTAATGGCTTTGAAAGGCATCAGAAATCATTCTTGATAAGAGATTTTCTCATGCATCTTGGCTAAAAGATCAGTCGGTTGCAAACACAGAGACAAGGTTAAAAGAATTGGGTTAGGTGTAAATGATAGAGTGGTGGGTAGGCCAAGCATTCATGGTTAAAAAAGTATACCAACCAGCTGCCATACTATGCTTACCAAACCAACACACAAAATCAGCTTTAGGCAACCAGTTTAAGATCTTTGCTGGGATCTCTGAGTTTACATAGGGACTCTGGCTCTTCCAATGTAATGAATTCTTTTAGAAAATAGGCAGTTTTTGCATCTGAGTCTTAACACGAACACACACAAATACACTATTTGGGGATGATTCCAGTTGTTTCAGTATTATTAAGACTACCTGTTAAATGTAGTTCTGATTACATAACTTTTCTGTTCAAAAGTTTTCAATGCCCTCCCTTTATTCACAGAATGAAGAGTCACTTATTATTACGGCATTCAAGATTAACCATAATCTCATGTCAACCTATCCTTCCAAGTAGATCTCCTCCTACAATACCCGCTCTTTACCCACCCCCAGCTTCTCCTTCTCAAAATGGGTCTTGCACTTTGAGTTCTCGGTAATGAATATTTATTAGATAACTGCTCTGTGCCAGGTACTGTTCCATACATTGGAGACACATTTGTAAAGAAAACACAGTTGTTTTCCTTTGCCGCTTATATTCTAATGGGGATCTTTCACCTCCTGAATGCATTCCCAGTGCTTATGTTCCATTAAAGCACCTGTCACACTGTATAATAGCTCTGTCTGTGTTTTCATCAGTCTGAACACTGCCATGCACAGCTCTATGTTTTATTCTTCTCTTTTCACCCTCTAGCCCTCGCTTTGCTCAGTGGCAGGCATACACTGAATGATCCATGAATGACTTATGCTGTATATATGGTTTATTTTCTTTAGAAATGTGGTAAGTTTCTGTTGCATACAGAATCTACCTATGAGGTTGTCTAACTCTTGTTTTGAATTTTAATATCGAGTTACTTTCAACAAATAAGCCATTTGGTTGTCAACGGAAATGAGAAATGTCAAGCTACTTCTGACAGACCTGAACAAAATGAATGAAACAGTGATTGGATGGCCACATTGACTCAACCTGTAATGGGTCTTTCTTTAAATCCTAGAATCTCTAATCCCAACCCTTTGGGTTTCCCAGGCTGCCTGGTCTACTCATGGGCAGCCCCGCCCTCTTTTCTACTCAAGACCAGCAGAGAAGCTAATTTAGGCAGCTGCTCATCTTGTTCCCTTTCTCTTTGACCCAAAGGTAGAAACTGAAGACCAGTTGCTGGCAATCTTCTGCGGCAGGGAGACCACAGACACCGAGCATACCCCTGGCCAGGAAGTGGTCCTCTCCCCTGGCTCTTTCATGTCCATCACTTTCCAGTCAGATTTCTCCAATGAGGAGCGATTCACAGGCTTTGAAGCCCACTACATGGCTGTGGGTAAGTTGGAGAAGTATGTGGCTCATCCCAGGTCTCCCTTTCCCTATAAAGATTAAAAGTGCCTTGTGCTCTCTTCTTTACAGTAAACATCTGTATACTCACCATGCAGATTCTACCACAAATATCTTATTGCATTTGCTCTATCACATATCTATCCTTCAGATGACTAGTGATGTGGAGCATCTTTTCATGTGCCTGTTTGGCCATTCATATATCCTTTTGAGGAAAATTAATGTTCGAATGTTTTAAATGGGTTGAGAACAGACATATTTTTATCTTTATATTTCCAATGCTTAGGGCAGGGCTTGACCCCTATAAATGACATAGGAAGAGAGAGGCAATCTGAAGTAGAAGTTAAGAGCCCAGGCTCTGGAGTCAGCCAACCTGGATTTGAATGCTGACTCCACCACTTACTATCTTCGTGACGTAGAGTCAGTTCTTTAATGCCTCTAAGTCTCAGTTTTATCAGCTATGGAATGGGAATAGTAACAGTCCTGCTCGCTATTATCACGAGTGTTAGAGGAAAGTAGCACCAGGAGTCGGATTTGAACCTTGAGTTTGAACCTGACTCTCTGTGGTTCTGGATAAGTTGCTCACCTCTTCGAGCCCCAGTTTCCTCATGTAAATAGAGATAATAGCTACTTCCGGGCTTTACTTTAGGATTAAATGAGGGAATGCAGTATCTCCCAACACAGTGAGCAGCCCAGACTAAGTGCTCTGTAGATGTTGGCTGTTGTCTTCATCGTCACACATGGATCGGTTGACTGAGAGGCTCTGCCTTCCCCACAGATGTGGATGAATGTACGGAGCGGGAGGACGAAGAGCTGTCCTGTGACCACTACTGCCACAACTACATCGGCGGCTACTACTGCTCCTGCCGCTTCGGCTACATCCTCCACACAGACAACAGGACCTGCCGAGGTAGGTCCAGGGGTGATTCTATTCATTGCTGTTATGTGCCACACTTTCCAGTCAGAGTATCTGTCAGCAGAAGGACAGATATTCAGAAGGAACAATTAAAAATGAAGTCAGAGAGCTGTGCCTCAAATACCACCAGAATGAAGATGCTGAAATGTCCACCAGCCCTAGCCGCTAGGCCATCTTTCTTCCCGAGCAGCAGGAGTCTCTGGTCTTTAGTCCCTGTCTCCACTTCTACTGCAGGTGATCAGCCTGGCCAAGTTAAGGGAGAAAGTAGGTTTCTCAGTCCTGTCTCTCTGAGCCATAAACCAGGCCTTGACGAGCAGTTCCTTTTTCTCTTTTTTCATGCCCCTTAGGTTCCTCTGTGATAAAGAGATCCTCACTGCAAAACAAAGAAGAGGGAGGAGAGAGACAAAGACAGAGACAGCAAGAAAACATCTCACTCTTGCTATCTCTGTTGTCATTGTCATCAACACTCCTATTCTATCATAGTCTCTGGGAGGGGCAGGGGTAGAGAAACGGCAGGGCTCAGCCACTTTCCATGAGGACCATTCTGGCTGGTGGGCAACAGCCACACCAACCAATGGTGAAATGTTGTAAATGCTGTACAAGAAGTGTGACCATGGTGTCTGCCTAGGAAGTGAGCCAACACTTCCCAGAGATGGTGACACTGATGAAGATGAAAGAATAAGGTAAAGAAGGGCATTCCAGGCAGAGAGAAAAGTTTCACAAACCATCCAAGACAGGATACAACTTGGAAGGTTCGGGTAATTTCCAGTAGATTAGTATGACTGAAGGATAAGGAGCTATGTTTTAGAAAGCTCCCTTGGAAGCTGAGTGAGGGGGTCACTGGAGGAGGGCAAGACTGGAAACAAGAATTCTTTTCCTTTCTCCTTCAAAAACCTCTTCTTGCTGCTGAATAAAATCTCTATGTGACCCATCAGTACAAGGCAGGCACATACAGGAGTTTTCTTGAAGAGGGTTATATTTTCTATGTAAGTATTTATTAAGTATCTGTTATATGTTGAATATGATGGACGTTAAGAATCTGTTATATGTTGAATGTGGTGGACGTTAAGAATGAACAAGATTTCTTGATCTCTTTTTCATTTTCACCTCTGCCTTCAGGAGCCTTTTAAAACATTATCTTCCTAATTGCCCCCACCCATGACATTTTAATACCACAGATACACTGTATATATGTTTATGTACAGTGCATTATGCATTAAAAAGCATAAGATTTCCATCCCCATCAAGAACCAGTTTTAGCCCCCTTTGGTGCAATATCATCCCTGATATAGTGCTTGGGGTTAAAAAATGAAAATAGATGGAGATTCAAGTGACTTCAATCTAAACCTTATTCTGCAGCTTAGAGCAGTGGGACTTCAGGTTAGTCACGCTCCCCCGGCCACCCACCCCTCCCACCTCCCCCACCCCCGTTCTGGGCCACAGTTTTCTCATTTGCAAGTGAACAGGATGAACAAGGGCTTAGAAAGAATTGCCACCCCAGATCTAGCAGGACTAAACCATGGCCAGGATCCTAACTAAGCCCCTGGCTACTTGGTGAAGCAAATGCAATGGGCACAAGGCAGAATCCTTGAGCTCGGAGGACTTGCAGTCAAATGGGGGCAAGAGAATTCACAAGTATTACATGATGGTAAGTTATGGCCAACAGCATAAAGGAAAACAAAGCAAGGCCGGGGCCAGAGAGCGGGGGTGTGCGTGAGGGTACTGTGTTAGATGAGGGATCAAGGCAGGCTTTGAGCAGACACCTAATGGAGTTCTAAGATGAGGGAAAAGCAGGACAAAAGAGGTTCAGACTCCCTCCCCACAACACTCTGTCTTAAAGCCTTCCCATCTCAGTCCCCCTCCGGCCCCCACCAATGCCAGCGAATCTGATGAGCAGGCTTATCACACTTAACTGCCTTTGAGTCTTGACTCTGCAAATTACTACATGTGTGACCTTGAATAAATCACTTCCCTTCATTGAACTTCAGTTTCCTCATTTGTGAAATGGGGATAATGATTCCTTTCCTGCTTGCCTCTTGGAACTACTGAGAAATCATACAATAACAAATAAGAGAGGAGTTTCTGTGGCCATGGTGTGGTGTGTAACTTTGTTTTGGTATGTTTCCCACAGTGGAATGCCAAGACAATCTCTTTACTCAGAGGACCGGTGTGATCACCAGCCCAGATTTCCCCAACCCTTACCCTAAGAGCTCTGAATGCTTCTATGCAATCGAACTAGAGGAGGGTTTTGTGATCAGCCTGCAGTTTGAGGATATTTTCGACATCGAGGACCATCCAGAGGTGCCCTGCCCCTATGACTACATCAAGGTAAGCCTGCAATGGACCTTTGCCCTAGGGATGCTGAAAAATCTTGCTGAATTGAGAAAATTAATATTCTTGCTTTCTACCTTCTCCCAGGATAGGGGGCCAAGCAGTTTGCTTTCCCAACAAGTAATTATTTAAAATAACATCCACCAGTTTAATCAGATCCAGTCTAGAGATCTTCCCTGACCCAAAACAAGCCTCTTGGCCACCTGCAGAATCTCTTTTGCCATGTAACATAACATTATCATGAAGTAACACCAGAGGTGAAGGTCATAGGAACCATCTTAGAATCCGACCCAAAACAAGCCTCTTGGCCACCTGCAGAATCTTTTGCCATGTAACATAACATTACCATGAAGTAACACCAGAGGTGAACGTCATAGGAACCATCTTAGAATCTTGCCTACCACACAAGGTTTCCCAGGAGCTCTACTGTGAGCCTTGTCCAGATACTTAACCTCTTGGGACTTTGCTTTTTCCCTCTCTCCACAGTAAAGGTGATAAGATGAAGATATTACCCAAGATTGTAGAAGTCACCAAATGAGGATTAAGGAGTCCTGGAAGGAAAAGAGTTGAAAGGAAAAAAGTTAAAGGTGTAGGAAGGACCCAGGACTGAGAGGTGGAAAATCTGGATCAGCTAATAGTGCCCATTCTCTTCTCTCCAGCCCACTTCCTCTATCTTGTCCAACCTCATCATCTTCTGGTCAACTGGAAAACCTAATTGGTTTTCTTGCTTCTTCCCCTGCCCTACAAGGTCTGTTCTCCTACAGCATCCAGGCTGATCTTTATAAAAGTCAGATTAGATCAAGGTTACACATAAATTCCTCAACACAATGTGGCCCTTGCCCGCCTTTCCAATCTCGTGCCATGGCACTCCCTCTGTTCCAGCCACACTGTCTTCATTCCTGTTCTTAATACTTTCCAGGTTCTTTCCCACTTTTGGCCTTGACTTTTACATGTGCTGTTTTCTCTGCCTGGAAAGTATTCTCTCCTCCTCCAACGATGAGCTCCTACTAGTCCTACATGTCTCAAATCCAATGTCACCTCCTCAAAGAGGCCTTTCCTGACCACCTATTTAAAGTTATCATATTAATGATGAATTATATAGGTTACACAGATTTTACTATATAAATCATAAATATTTAAAGTATATATTGATATTATATGTGTATCATCTTGGTTATTTTTAATAACCCTTACCACAGCTTGTAATTATTTTGTTTATTATTATCGTCAGACTCCCCTGACTAAACTGCAGGTTCTTTCAGACCAGAGGCCTTTTCTATCCTGTGCACCTGGATAGGGCTCTGCCCCTTTCTGAGTTATATGTTCATCTTTAAGCAGAGAATTGTTAGCCTGCCTTGCCCACTTCTAGGCCATTGTAAATTGTAAATAGGAGAGTGGAGATGGAATCATTTGGTGAATGGTAAAGCCCACTAGAAATGTCAGTGAATACCATGGGTTCTCACGGAGTGTTCCAGAAAACCCCAGATGCAGTGTTGAGGTGGTCCCTGCAGCAGCCACCAGTGCTCTGATGTGAGTGACCCTCTTTTTCTCCATCTTGCCCCTCACAGATTAAAGCTGGTTCAAAACTTTTGGGACCCTTCTGTGGAGAGAAAGCCCCAGAACCCATCAATACCCAGACCCATAGCATCCAGATCCTGTTCCGCAGTGACAACTCAGGCGAGAATCGGGGCTGGAGGCTCTCATACAAGGCGACAGGTACCGACCTCTCCCCTCCTCAGTCACACTGGGTCGTTGTGTTCAGCCCTCATGGGGCAGTGGCTGAAGGATGAGGGGGTGCAGGCCTGGGACTCCTTTGGGGTTGTGATGAGACTCCCAGTCCTGCCACTGAGTAGTTGGAGACCAAGGCACATTCTCTTTTCTAACTCAGCTTCCTATCTGTAAAATGGGATGAAAGGCAGCAATGATGGCGAATTTGGACTAGATGTCATTTTTAAAACTTCCTATACTTCAGAATCAGATTGGGAGATTAAAAAAAAAAAAATGTTTCCTAAACAACACTCCTTCTCACTGTGATTCATTGGGTCTGGAGAGGACCTTTCTAGCTCCAGCTCTGTCCAAGTCTGAGGCAGGAATTTGGGTGTGGCCCTGTAATTCAAAATGTTTCATTATGGCAGTTCGCCTCCTTGTCTTCCCCCCACCTCAGACTAGCAAAGCCCATAGTCTTTCTTCCCCAGTACCCCAAGGCAGCCAGTCTCAGCCCAAATCCTGATAGAGTCATTTGATCCAAGGGGTCTGCAGTGACTTGAGGAAGAAGAGGGTAGATGTCAGTGACAAGACCATAGCTGGGCATGACTAAGCCAGTAGAGACTTCAATATCCGGGCCTGCCCTGTGTTATCCAATTCAATGGTGAGAAGTAAAGAGAATATTAACAAAAGAGAGTTTGTCCAGGAAAAAATGTCAGGGATAGGTCCGGGCCTGGGAATCCTATCTGATTTAGCCTTTTAAAGAGAGGCACAGAAGCATATGATCAATCTAACACTTTGAGGAATAGTCTTGGGAAGAAAGAGAGATTGAAGTCACCCCGAGTTCCCTAAGAGGGCAAACTACACCCAGTGAGTAAAAATTACAATGGTATAAATTTCAGTTGACTCTGAAAACAGTGTTCCTTTAATCAGATGAGTCTGGCGTGAAAGATAGGTTCGGGAGGTACTGAGCTCCCTGTCACTATAGGAATGCAAATAGATGTTTGATGTCTACTAGGGAAGATGTTAAAAAAAAAAAAAAAAAGCACCAGACAAGGGTTGTATCCAATGACATTTAATATGCTTTCCAACCCTGAGTTTTAATGAAATTATTTGGCCAACTAATTCATTTTACAAATGAGGAAATAGAGGTCCCAGTTGGAAAATGTTCTGTTCAAGGATCCAGAATAAGTCTTCTTCAGGACCCAGTAGGTCCAGGCCGCTCATACTCAGTGCTGTGGTTCTTCCACCTTTATTAGGCCTTGCATTCTAGAGACTGGCCGCTCATGGTGAGGCTTTTCCTCGTTTTCTCACCTGCTGTTCTTTCACTGCTCCCCACCAGGGAACAAGTGTCCAGGGCTACAGCCTCCTGTCCATGGGAAAATTGAGCCCTTGCAAGACAAGTATTTCTTCAAAGACCAGGTGCTCGTGAGCTGTGACAAAGGCTACAAAGTGCTGAAGGTACAGGGTCCTGCTTGGGAGCCAGAGCCACTAGGCCAGAGAAATTCTCCAGAAACTCCCAGGGCGGATGGGTTTACAGAATTTGTCATGGTCTCACCACACTATTTCCCAACTTCCCCATAAACCTTCAAAGTGCACCAGAAATTCCAGTCTTCTGAAAATTCAAAGCATTTGTTTCACTTCTGGAAGTGATACTAAAGTCTTTTATCAGAGTGTGGGCTGGTTTGAATTTCAAAAAATCTAGATTTATGCAGCCCTACAATTAGGATAAACAACCTTAACAAAGTTCATCAGGCCGGGATGGAAAGCAACCGGCACTGCTCATTCTCCCTCCCTCTGAAATAGTGATTTTCCTAGAAATCACCTGCTTCACTTAAAAAACAAAAGCACCTTCCAGGCCCCACCTGAGATCAATTAAATACGAATCTCTGGGATGGGGCTCAGTGATTGGTTTTTCTGTTATGTTGCCTAGGTGAGTCTGACGTGAACCAAACTAGAGGACCTCTGTTCTCAAGGAATGGTTCTCCAAGGTCGGTCTCCACCAGGGCATCACCTCACTTGATAGAAATGCAAAAGCTTGGTCCCCAGGTCAGATCCACTGAATTAAAAACTCTGGGGATGGGGCCCAGCAGTCTATGCAAAAGCCCTCGGGGAAGCTGACACTCAGGTTTGAGAGCCCCTGCTCTGAAAAGGGAGTCAAGGCTATAGCTTTCCCTTTAGAGACAGCTGCCAAAAACCCTTCTTGTACCCAGCCCTTCCCTCTCGCCAGGCTGTGACCAGGGAATGTGAATTCAGCATCTATCTTTCCCTTATCTTCAAGCGTGCCTGCCCTTGGAGGCCCATAGTTGGAACATCTCAATGGAGGACACCCAGGTTTGGAGTCTGAGCTGGTTTTACTGGAAAACAACCACCAACCCCACCCTTCTTCCTTCTTCCCATACTCTTTATGTTTCTTCCTAGGATGACGTGGAGATGGACACATTCCAGATCGAGTGTCTGAAGGATGGGATGTGGAGTAACAAGATTCCCACCTGTAAAAGTAAGAAAACAAAATCGGTTGATTATAAAGATAATGAGCTACCCAGCACTGATGGAATCCAAGCAGAGACCACACAAGAGTGACAGCTTGGCAAGTTCACTTTAAGAGGAATGGGGGCGGGCATTCAACAGACACATGAGGGTTGGACAGGAAGGCTGTTAATGTTTCTTTCAGCAATAAGACATTAGGATTCCAAAAGAAACTCCTTGTGGGTCCCAGTTTACTTTCTAAATACTAATTTTACTTCTGCCTGCAGAAAGGTTGCCAAACTTGCTAAAGGAATAGCATGTTTCCAAGTTTGAAACTAGCTCTGGCAATTGCTAATCCATGAAACTATTTTGGCCCCAGTGCCCAGTTACCTTGCCAGTCTCTGCGTGGCCTTCAGCCATATTCACAAAGTTTTCTGGGACAGCTCATGCGTTAGGGCTGTGGGGGTCAACACAGTGGACATGTGTAAACAGAGAAAACAGCTCTGTATGGCCCTTGGGACCCAGAGTTCTTGCCTTGGCTTTGTTCCTAACTCCCCCTCTCCTCCCGTGACCATGGGCAAGATCCTCTCCTTAACTATAAAATAAAAGAATTTGGACTATTCTAGAATATATCCTGGTGGTTCGACAGAATGTAGTCCATATAAATCACCCAATGAGCTTCGTAAAAATAGATTGCCAGCCACCTCCTCCTCTCCCCCTACCTAGGCTATTTTAGTGCAAGAGTTGTAAGGACCAAAATTTTAGGAAAGTCATATGTGGCAACAGTGACGAGAGGAGGAATGGTGACAGAAAGGGTAGGAAAAAGAGGGAGGGAAGGAAGGAGGATTTACTTTAGCATGGAGAGGTGAGATGTCGAGAATGTGAATTGGTCTCGCCCACCCCTAGTTCACAACTTTATGTAAACTTCGAAGTGGTGTGCTCTTCCCTTCTCCTAAACGGCAGGCCCACTCCCATGGCTCCAAGGGGACATTGTCAGGGTGGGGCTCTCTTGAGGCAAATCCCAGGCAGAACTTTGGAGCAGACTGTACTTGTTTTTAATTTTCCTTTTGTTATGTGATGATGTGGCTCGAGTCAGAGCCCCGTGTGGGAAAAGGGGGGACATTTTACGGCTTCAACAAAAAGTTTCAGCGAACTTTTACTGGTTGCCTGTGCAGAGGTCTGTGTAGAAAATTCAGATGGGAAAGACGAGGTCCAGACATGGAGGAACTCAAAGCTAGCAGACACATCTACCACCTCCTCCAACACGTGGCTCATGTGTAGTGCTGTTCCCAAGTTCTGCCCAAAGCAAGGGATTATTCAGAAGGAGGAGGTAAAGGAGGAAGTGGGGTGTAGAGGACAGGAGGTGGCTTTGGAGTCAGGAAGTTCTATATTCAAAGCCAGACTCAACCAGTTGAGGGTCCCTAAGCAATTTACTCAAACTCTTTTGGCCTCATTTTCCTGTATTGATTGTTCTGAGGACAAACTGCATTCATGTACATGTCATACCAATAGAGCACCAGGATTAAATGAAAACTTATTTTTTCCCCTCACCCAAACCCCTCACTGGGAAGAGGTTTGGCTTCTCTCATTTACACTTTTGAAAAGTAAGAACATTAATAAATTTTTTCCCTGATGAAATACACACATTTTTTATTATAATAGTGGCGTTGACAGAGTGAGGCACTACTATATTTAATGATACCCTTTTATGTGACTTGTATTAGTATACAAAAGGATGCTTGTCATTTTGTGTCAAAAAAAAGAGGAATCTTTTTTTCACCCTAATACGACCTGGTTCTCTCAGCACAGCCCGGATTAGGGCAATAGAAATCCCTGTTCAGACACACCTGGCATCTATTCTCATTCACTAAGTAGGTATTTACTGAGCATCTCTGTCCCAGACATGTGTGGAGTCCTAGGGAAGATGCAAAGATGGACAAGACTAAGAAGCTGAGAGTCCCCAGGGATTGGGGAGAAAGGAGTTGGGAACAAACAGGAAATGTGTATGTGCTATGAGCAAACTTGAACTGGAACAGGATGTGGAAATTACAGGTGGTTGTCCTGGCCCTGCCTCCACCTCACTGTAGTGACTCAGGACAAATACTGCTCCACTCTGAATGCCATCTGTCAAACAAGGGTTTGGATCAGATGAATGCAAAGCTCTCTCTAGGGGAAGAATGTTATAATTCTCATGAGCTAGGATTTATGACTATGCAAATTCTCAGAATGGTACAAATTCTGTAATCCCAAACTGTCTTTCACACTGGCTGTACCTAAACTGTGCATTCTTAATCAATTTTGGTGGAGTGATTTCTGTATTTCCTGCATAAACCGTTTCTGCTTTGCTTGCTAATTTTTCTCTTCTCTTCTGTCTCCCTTCTTCTCTCTGCTTTCTTTCTCTGTACCCTCTGACCCCTCTTTGATCTTCACCATGGTGGCAGAAACTGAAATGGATGTGGAGAGCAAACTCCAGTCAGAGCAAGTGACAGAGTGAATGACGGGACCCCACACAGTGCAGACATCCAGGAATGGATCACTCACAAGACCCGGGGTCCTAGAGCTACCCCACCCCTCCCCCACCCTGCCAACACTCCATTTCCCATTTCTGTGCGGATTAGAGTGGACGCTGAACAAGGCAACACAGTCTTAAGCAGTTAAAACTCCTGTGTGTATGAAAACAATTCTCCTTTTGAGAGTTCGCCCATTATTCAAACATTACTATGGAAAATAATGAAAAGACAATGTTTTTTGTTTTTTTTTGTTGGTTTTTTTTTTTTTTTTTTTTTTTTTTTTTTTTTAGTAAAACCAACACAGAACAGATGAAGCAAATAACCATTGGTAGTCTTGACATCAACATGAGCTTCAATTGTGGTGCACACTTTGTCACAGATAGATCCATGCCATGGAAATTAGCTAAGTGGACTGTACTCTTCTCGGAAAAAAAAAAATAACTTTGGTCCTAGAGACACAAGATTTAATATACATTCATATGGCCTTAAATTGACCAGGTCAAAGTGAGCCCTGGTTTCTAATGCAATCCACACTCCAAGTTCGAATGGGCCAGAATGCCTGTGACTTTATGACTTTAATATTTTTATTTGTTGCTACTTTCTTAATAACTGTGAGTGGGTAAAACTAAGAATAACTTATATAGCATGGATTTTTAAAGATCTTATCTTTATGCTCAAAAGTTTCCTTTCCACCTATAACTAACACTGGGCTGAGATGCCATCATTGGATGTTCCTTCCTCTAGGGCTTACAAGTTTTGCATTTCTGAAAATTCATTGATTAAAGGTTTTCAAAAGATAGGTATCACACTTGAAAGCAGCAATCCTCAGCTCTAGTGCCGTGGGACATCACTGGATCATAAATAGTGATAAAGAAAGCCCATATGCTGGAAATCTCTGCTCAGCCTGAACAAAATCTGGGCACATGTATCAGAGAAGCCCTGCATTGCATTATGGCTCTTCAGTCTATTTGTGACAAAATGACCTCTTGGGGAGGGCTGAATCCTGCAAGGGTGAACAGGGAGCAATCTGAGGACTATGGTGCCATCCTACAGCAGAGGTACCCCGAGAAAGGACATGGGATGGTCACTAAATGCAAAGATCAGTTGAATCAATATTTTTAAGCCCAGAAAATATAATGGATAGTGTACTGGGTGTGACAGAGGGGATCGTAATTCAGGCAGAATTATTACTCGAATAATTGCAATACCAAGCAACACAGGATGCATAGATCTGAGCAAGATCAATAAATAAAGGGCATCACAAGGAGAAATTGGAAACAGTTCTATCTGGTTGGAAGAATGAGAAAAAGCTTTTAAGAAGAAGAATTATTTGACCAAGTCCTCGAGGGTGGCCAGAGCATGGACACAGCGTTTCCCATGTGGGGAAAGCAGTAGGTGACAGGGAGGCGCAGGCAAGGGTCTGTGGTGCTGGGGCATATAAGTGCACTGAGAAGAAGGAAGAGGAGGAGGCTGGGTGGGAAGGTGGGCCAGTCCCTGGGGCTTGAACGCCAGGCCGAGCCAACTATGGGTTCTCTAGGAAGCCCATGGATTATGGCTAAGCATGCTTAAGACAGCGGGTCAAAAATGATGTGTCTGAAGGAAAATAAATGACAGCAAGAGGTGACCATGGAGACAGGACATGGTACATCCCATCCCAGAGAATAATGAGGAGGCCAAGGGAAATGAGAAAGAGATGGGCTCTTTAATTCCATAGTGTGGAAGTGACCAGAGGAAGCTTTAGAAAAAAGGATAAAACTCTTCCTGAAGCAAAGAAGGTAGACTAGCTAAGGCAGCAGGGTCTGGATATAACATCTTTGTATCAGGCTCAAGACCCCTCAAAAAGGGAAGTTGTCTCCAGGCCACAGAGACATGGCTCTTTGCCTGCCACTGTAGACTTGGGGAGAAGGTACACCCCTTCCCTGCTTGCTCTACCCAAGCTGAAGTGACCTCTATTTTCCACTATCACCTCCTTTATGTGGTTGTAGGACCAGCTTTATCAGTGGGCAAAGATACTTCTCTGGAGTGATATGAAAGCAGGCCTTCAACTCAGAAAATCTCTCCCTGCCACTATTGGCCACGTAACAGGCTCTCAGTGCCTGACAATCTAACCATGTCTTAGACCAACTCTGAAATTCCTCCACCTGGAACTGGATATCAGTTCTTGAAGCTACTTTAAACAAAATGAACTGCTAAACCAAGGTTAAAGGAGTCGAGTAATATCAAGGTCCAGACACCAATCGATTGCATGTCCTAAAAAAGGAAAAAAATCTGCTTTGAGACTCAGTGGGGAAATACATTTAAAACTGATGATAGCTTTAAATAATCAATATTATCACCTCCTGTTGCTCTAATGTTGACCTTCATATGCTTTCCTCAGAGAGTGGAGAGTATGTCTACTTTGAGTGATCAAAACAAATGGGAATGATTTGTCCAGGGAGCTGGAGGCCAGGACAAAATATTCACCAGTTCTCCTGGCTTTTGCCTTCCTCATGGGCAGGAGAGACCAAAATTTACTCTCATTCTTCACCTGAACTCTGGTCCATCCTGGAGGGCCTTGGATTAGCTATATTTTGAGTTAGACAGCTCTTTGCTCAATCAAATAGATGAATTTGAACTTCTAAAGTTAAAAATCAGATATTTGAAGAGTATCTCAGGGGTAAATTGCCCCCTCTCTGTTACCCAAGGTAAGCAGGTAAAATTCAGAAGAGGGAAACTAGAAATTCTACCAGATACTTAGAATGCAGTCCTCTGAAATTATCAGAAGATTGACAGCTAATATCTACCATTACCCAGCTAATATTGATTGTAGGCTGTTTTAACTAGAAAACATCTTTAAAAACTGTCAGTTTAGTTTACTTAAAAAAAACAAAAAAAACAAAAACACTGAGTTTAAGGTCAGATCTAGTTCTCTGACTATAACTCACTCTATGACCTTAGATCAGTCAAGTCTCCTCTCTGGATTCATCTGTAAAGATGATATTCTAGATTGCCTGCCTTAAGGTTCCTTTCTAACTGTGAAGTTTTAGGATTCCTCTAAGATTCTTCAGCTCTGGCATAGGATTTCCTTAGAAGCAAGCACACCACCCCCTAATGGAGACCCATGAAGAGACACCTCAGCCTTTGACCTGGCTCCTAGCAGATTGTACTGGGCTCTGTCAGTGCTGGCAACTCCCTAAGACCTGGCTGGACTGGCAATTTCTCCTAAAACCTTCTCTTAGGATCTGGGATCTTTGGTCTTGTCTTACAGCTCTTCCCAAAGTCTAGCCACCAACAAATAGAAAAAATGAGCAGATGAAGACTAAAAGTTGGTCCGCCCCAACCCCACCTCCTGACTTCTGTGCCTGTGGAAAGCCAGCAGGGTGGGACTGTGTACTTGTGTAGTTGAGTCTCTTTTTGTTTTGTTTTGTTTTGTTTTGCTTTGTTTTTGTTTTTTTGCTAAGTTCCAATGTGAGCACATTAATGGCTCTTACTCAGAATGTGGTTGGTCTGGAAGAACTGAATATTCTTTGGTTCATGTCAGCCAGAATTTTCTTGCAGAGCCACAGGCTTCACGCTTGGGCAGAAGAGGCTAAGAGGATTGCACAATAGAACTGGAAGTCAAGGAAAGGGCCCTGGTGGGGAAGAGATGGGTCTGCTTAAATCTCAGCAGACCTGCCCTTGCCCTGAAACTGACAGCAGGCCAGGTGAGTTAACCACACAGTAGGTGGGAGAGATCTCAAAAGCAGGGCCCCTGGTGACTGCACAGGCTGTGCCCTCCACAATCCCTGGGGCACCATTCTCACAGACTATCACATTGCTTACTAAAGTTCTGTGCAGTACAAAAACTGTACATCTGTATGAGACAGACCCACCAGATGGTCCCAAGAAGAAGAGCAAAGGGTCATTGAGGAGTCTCACTCTCTTCTCTCTCAGTTGCAGACTGTGGAGCCCCAGCAGAACTGAAACATGGGCTGGTCACCTTCTCCACCAGTAATAACCTCACCACATACAAATCTGAGATCAGATACTCCTGCCAGCAGCCCTTCTACAAGATGTTCCACAATATAACAGGTGAGCCCTGCATGCTAAACCAGACCCCTCGCATTCTTTGGGTCTCAAGATTGGGCTGGGGGCTGAAACACCCAGTCAGTTGGACACAGTTTGAGAATAATTGGAAGGAAAAACACTTGGAGACAAGCTTTGCCTCTCCCTGGCTCAGACCTGTACCCCAAGAGTTAGGCTACCTGGTACCCTGATACCTACACAAAACACATTCACAGCCTCCTGCAGAGAAGGACCCCTTAGGGAGATGGGAAGTCCAACTGGTTCTGCCTCTGCTGCAGACTAGCACCAAGAAAATTCTCTAATTTCTCGCTTCAAAAAGGGAGCAGTGATATAGTTCACAGAGCTACTGTAGGACTCAAATAAGATGCTAGACGTGAATGTGATTCATTAAAGAGTTTGTTAAGTGGAGAAGGGAAAGAAGGGCAATGTGCCACAGAGCATCAGGTAAACCGAGGCCTGTGGAATAATGGGAAGTTCCTGCCAGGGGCTGGGCAGGGCCTGGCTGGGAGGAAGCAGCCCTCAGACAGGCAGGAGTAAGATTGCACAGAGCCTTGGACACCATGCTGAAGTATGTGGTGGTTCTTTTCGAAGGCAATGGGGGGAGCTACTGGTGACACTGAGCAAAGGAGGGACATAGAATCTCATTTTAGAAAGAGACTTCAGGTTGCAGAAAGGGAATGGCATCAGAAAGATGACTTGGAAGACGGAATGGCATCAGGAAGATGACTTAGAAGACTTACAATGATCCCCAATAGAAGAATTAAGAACCCAGATCTATTTTCCAAATGCTATGAATCAATCATTTTCTCCTTTTTCTCCAACCTTTCCTCACTCTCCCAGGTATATATACCTGTTCTGCCCAAGGAGTCTGGATGAATGAAGTACTGGGGAGAAACCAACCCACCTGCCTGCCAGGTACCTCACCATCAAGTCCTCTGTTCAAGGTCTCCCATCAAAGGCCTTCGGGCAGCAGGTGTTCTAGCTGTAAATGGAGCATGGAGTGGGAGGCATGATACTTTGATTGTTTTTTAAGAAATGTCTTCAGAGGGTCAAAGGTCAGAGAAGCCCACCTCACACCTTTTCAAACCAACCAATCTCTATATTCACCTGTTCTATCACATTAGGAGCCTTTCTATCTCCTCACTCTACAGTTCTGCTCCCTTTGCACCAGGCTTTTCATCCCACACGGTTTGTGTGTGTCAGGAAAATCAAGAAAGTGGGCACTCTATCCTCAAGCACTCACTGTGCTAGAGAGGAAATGAACAACATCAGACCAATAACTACAGGACAGAGTAAGAAGTTCTTTCAAAGAGCAATATGTGCGAGTCTTACTGACTACTGCATCTCCATGGCTCACCTAATGACTCCACTTTAAAATGAAAACAGATTTTCAGTAACAGGGAGTATCACTGTGCATACAGATTTAGGGAATATTTTGTGGATATTTGTGTGAGCATTAAAAGTGTGGATGATTTGCATTGCAATCACAGTGCATATATATATTCAAATCAACTTATTAGAATATTATATCCCTAAGTGCACACTGTAGGGTTAAACAAATAACCTCGCAAAATTAAATTTATTATTCTCCATACAGAAATTTACACTTTAAAAAAACAAGAATAGCAGTAATTGAAAGATACAATCATTCAAGATAGCATTGAAGAGCAGTACCAATTCTGTCTGTGTGTTTGCTTGAACTGTAGGAGCTTCACAGTATGGTTGAGTGTTGGGTGGCATTTGTATTTTACTGAACTAGAGTGTTGGATAAGCTGAGATAGTGCATTATTTGACTGGTACATTTTAGTAACCCTCAGTATCACTTAGTAGGCTTCTAGATGTTAGATTAGACATTAAAAGGGAAAGGCTATTGAGTCATCTACCATTATCCTTAAGAACTGAAGAAAGTGTCAGTATTTGGGGATTAGTTCTGCCTATCACAGGAACCGTGGGATCTCCGAGAAGGAGCAAGTCATTGGTTGTCGAGGAGTGGAGGGATGAAGACTGGTTAGAAAGACTTCACCTAGAAGGGCCTTATGCCTAAGAAAGAACTCATGAGCAGGTGGAACAGAGGAAAGGTCAACCACCCACATTCTGCTGATCACCATCATCTCATTTAGGCTTAGCCAGGATAACACTCAAGGGCACAGCTGGCAAAGGCTCGGAAAAGATGGAGAATGGTAGAGTAGTGATAAACTGGAAGGTCAAATCCTCATTTTTCTAAAATACTATGTGGGCCAAAGAAAACAACACTGCAGGTGGATTCCATCCTGGGCAGCCATATTGCAACCTCTAGAAGGGGAAGAGGCACTGAACTGGAAGTCAGGGGACTAGGTCTTCATCCTTATGTTGTCATTTCCTAATTGTGGTCTTTGGTAAGTAATATCACCTCTCTGGGACTAGGAATCCATACCTCAGGAGTAAGGAAGCAGAACCATGTGATCCATGACATTCTATAATTTTTAATGGTCATCATCGTCTATATTTATACAAAGCAACTTGGATACAATAAGTCATGAAATTATTTTAACAGCCATATTGGGTAGAATGATGGTTTATCATTGGACCAGGCCAGAGATTTCAAAATTATATCCTTCTAAAATATTGAGATTGAAACCCAGAAGCAAGCCAGAATGGAGAAAGCCATTTCATTGAGCATCATAATATCTGCCTTTCCAAGGAAACTGTTAAGCAACTATTATTTGCCCCTTATTTTATTTGAGAAAACTAAGGATCAATGAGGTATAACAGTTTGTCCAAGGCTACCCACAGAAAGTTGGGCACAGAGCTCGAAGGTGAATCAAAGACTATGATGTTAACAGAAGCAATGCTGAGCCATTCTTGATTCTGATTATATTTTAAGCCATTGTCATAAACCCAGAGTTCTAGAATATCACATTTTTGTTTTAAGAGCCCTCCCTCAGTACCTCCAGTCATCTAGAGCCCAAGTCTGACTTCAGCACAGCTGAAGCTACAGTATTTCAAGAATATTCCTTTGTCCCAAGAAAAACTAAATATAAAATGGTATCCACCAAAAAAAAAAATGCCCCATTTCCATGAATCTTCTTAACAGCTTGTTGCATTATTCAACTTATTGGAAGGACAATAGCATAGCAAGAAGATAAATTTTAGTGGAGAAAGTTACACTAGAGTCAGAAGATATGAGCTCTACTTCTGGCTCTGCCACTAATGACTTTGAGTATGTCGCTTGCCTTCTCTGAGCCTCATTTTCTCCATCCATAAATTAGCTGTTCTCCAAGATTCCCCAACTCTGACATTCTGTGTGCTGGGGTATGCCACTGGCACCTTGGTCAGAAAAAGGCACCATTCGGCACTGGCTTTGTTGTGACCATGGACTAAGCCACAGGCACATCCCTCACCAGATGAGGGCCTTTCAGCACTAGATAAGTTGTGCAGGGCTAATCATAAGTTTGCCTTGAGATGTCACCTTGTAGGCTACTGCTTAGAATTGGGAGTCTGGTCTTTAACTCTGACAGGCCAGACCACAGAGAGTTAGCAAAGGTCATCTCACATCTGGCCATGATGAATGACAGGGTGCCTCAGGCTCATGTAAGGAAGCATTTGGCATCAAGAAGAAGAGCATCTGAAAGGCATTAGTTTGCTGAAAGCCTAATGTTTGCCAAGAAAACTCAAATGATCTTTTCTCTTTAAAGGATTGTTGATAGTTTTCAGGGCCAAGGAGAGTAGCCTGGCCATTTGCAACCAAGAGGAGGCCCACGCTCATAACCAGGCTTTCCTCCCAGGCCTGAAAAGTAGGCTGGGAAGAGCCCATGTGAACTTTCTCTTAGCCAGTGGGGGGGCTGATACTGAAGACCCTCTGCTCATGAGCCAAAGGTGTTTGGCTGCAGGAGGCTGGTGGTGCATGTGCATGCTCAGGGTACAACTCAGTGGAATGAAGTTTGATCAGACCTTTCTTCTTCCCCTGAAGGTACTACAGGGTTCCTGGGTGCAATGATGGGTGGCTCAGAGCAGGGCCCATGCATCATTGCTTGTAGATTATGCCACCTTTCCCTAACCTTAGATGCCTTAGGTGTTCATTCATAACATGAGTTCTTTATGCTAGAGAAGAAAAGGTTAGAGAGCCCATGACCACAACCTTTACATGTAATGAGGCATTGTGGGATGCAAGATGGGACATTGATCTTAGAATCTAGTTAAGTCCCTGATACTTACCTTAATAGCCATGCGACCTTGGGCAGGTCACTTAATCTCTGGAGTTTTACTTATATATAAAATGACCAGAGCAAATGAAATAAAAATCTAAGGAATTTGGAATTTGAAGAATCCTTGGAGATCATCTTGATCAACTGCCCCATTTAGCAGATCAAAAATCAAAATCCAGAGAGGGAAATTTATTTACCCAGAGTCACACAGAACATAAGAGAGAAAAGCCAGGTCAAGGCCTCAGGTATGTTGGCTCCCAGTCCACTGTTTGCTGTAACCTGCTAGGCAGTCTTTAATTCCTTCCATCTCTCAAAGCCCATGACCTATGGTTTTCAAAAGTTTTCTAAGTACCCACAATTTGGACTACTTCTGGGATATGAGATGCCTTTCTAGAGAAAAACGGGGAAAGGTGATCACGGTTAAAGACAGGCCAGGCTCGACATGGTCTAGGCCAAAAGTGATCCTGGCTAGAAATGGTTCAAGGTGGTGAAGATCCATACATGAAATGGCCTGGTTCATAAATGGACCTGGCTAAAGAAGGCCAGACTAGAAAGACTTAGGCCAAAAATGACCCACACAGAGCTCTCCCAGGCTCGTGTGGACCTGTGATGTAGCGTAGGGTCCCGAAGTGGCATAATCTACAGTGGGTGAGATGTGTATTTCTCTTAGTGGCTCTTCTCACATGGCTGACCTGACCAGTCTCTGTCTCTTGTCCCCACTCCCTCCTTCTCCTTACAGTGTGTGGTCAGCCCTCCCGCTCTCTGCCAAACCTGGTCAAGCGAATCATCGGGGGCCGAAATGCTGAGCCCGGCCTCTTCCCATGGCAGGCCCTGATAGTGGTGGAGGACACCTCCAGGGTGCCAAACGACAAGTGGTTTGGGAGCGGGGCCCTGCTTTCTGAGTCCTGGATCCTCACAGCAGCCCACGTGCTCCGCTCCCAGCGCAGAGACAACACAGTGACGCCGGTCTCCAAGGAGCATATCACTGTCTACCTGGGCCTGCACGACATACGGGACAAATCAGGAGCAGCCAACAGCTCAGCTGCCCAAGTGGTGCTCCATCCAGACTTCAACATCCAGAACTACAACCACGACATAGCTCTGGTACAGCTACAGGAGCCTGTGCCACTGGGACCCCATGTCATGCCCATCTGCCTGCCAAGGCCCGAGCCTGAAGGCCCAGCACCGCACATGCTGGGCCTGGTGGCTGGCTGGGGCATCTCCAATCCTAATGTGACGGTGGATGAGATCATCAGCAGTGGCACACGGACGTTGTCAGATGTCCTACAGTATGTCAAGTTACCCGTGGTGCCACACGCCGAGTGCAAAACCAGCTACGAGTCCCGCCTGGGCAACTATAGCGTCACAGAGAACATGTTCTGTGCTGGCTACTATGAGGGTGGCAAGGACACATGCCTTGGAGATAGTGGTGGGGCCTTTGTCATCCTTGATGACTCAAGCCAGAGCTGGGTGGCCCAAGGCCTGGTGTCTTGGGGGGGCCCTGAAGAATGTGGCAGCAAGCAGGTCTATGGAGTCTACACAAAGGTCTCCAACTATGTGGACTGGGTGTGGGAGCAGATGGGCTCCCCACAAGGCCTGGGGGAGCTCCAGGTAGAGCGATGAGCTGGCTGGCCTCCTGAGGGCCTGCCTGCCCTGCCCCAGCTGAATTAGGCTGACCACACACTTCTGACGGCACACTCCATGTTATTCACCAGACTAATGGAATGGAACATGCTGCTCCCATCCTCCTGAGACAGCCAAGGACTGTGAGAGACAGCAGTGTGGCACAGGAAAAAGTCTCCACACAAGAGACCTGAGTCCATGGCCCCGGGACAGTCCCTCCCCATCTCCAGGCCTCACTGTCTTCAGCAACACAAGGGAGTCTGGATGCCCAGGCCAGTCCTAGCACTCCTCTCCAGGACCACTTTGCCCCACTGACATTATTCACTCCTATTCACTTATCAACCCCACTATTGGTGTCACCGGGCCTGATTTTTAGAAAACGTTTCCTTACATTGAGTTGAAATCTGAGTTTATATATTTTCCCAACTCTGTCCTTCTTGGCACAGACAAGTCTAGTCCCTCCTCTAGGAGAAAACCACTCAGGTTTGGGGAGATAGGGGTCATACCTCAAAAGCCCCTCCGTCCTCATGTAAGCCCTGCAGCACTCTTATCCCTCGGGTCTCTCTCCCAAAATCTTTTTGCAATCCAAGCCTTAACCCTTATGTTGCCTGTTCAAGGGATTTCAAAGGACAAGGAGAAAACTGGGAAGGTTTGGGTGACTGGGGGTGGGGGGTGGGAGAGTAGCAGTGGGAGGCTCCCCAACCCTGTTAAATTCATATTGTCAACTCAGAGACACGTCATTTGGGCCCATACATCACTCTCAAATACCAGCTGACAGCCCGGTGAGACCACACCTGCCATTCCAGACAAGCATGAAGCAACCTTCTAGCCTTGAAATATGTCATCTGAAAAGACTGCCTGAGCCCCAGCCCCAGGCATAAAGACTCATCTGGATCATTTGGAAAAAGAGAAGGCCCACATTGTGCCCTGCTGTGCTTCTGGGCAGGAAAATGGAAAAAAAGTTGGGCCCAGAATGTTTGGAGTGACCTGCTCCCACCAGGCTGCCCAGGGTACCCACAGTCTGAGCTCTTCAGAGAATTCACCCAGCATGGATGTTCAGAGGGATGAACTCCTCCAGCTTCCAGGGAAGCAGAGACTTGCCCGCGAAAGGCTGGTGAGAAGAGACAGAGCCAGGAGTCTTGGGCTCTAGCCCCAACTCTGCCCGCAAGTGGCAGTATAACCTTTGACTAATCACTTTCCCTCTCTGGGCTTCAGTTTCCCCATCCGTAAAAGGAAGGTACTAGATCCCTCTCAGGGTCCTTCCAGCTCCAACACTCCAACTGCCAGCAGCCTGTCCCTGGCGCTCATGGTGCTGATGGTCCTCCTTCTCCCGGAGCTTGCTCTCCTGGGATTCTCCATCCATGAAAAACAGCCACAGAAGCCCCTGAGAAGGGAGTCCAAGAGAATAATTGGGAAGTGTCCACTTTTCTAATCGGTTCATGAAACTACACTCCTATGTCTATGAACGGTGCATGTAGAGAATGCTGTACATTGTATATTTTATATCACATGCTTCACTACTCTGTAAGGTGCCTCTGCACTCTGTTTCTCCTGTCAGGGGTCTAAAGTGGAAATAAACCCTCTGTGGATAATCAACAGACTTCATCTGAGGATTTGGTTATTGTTGATGTTTGTTTTGTTTCGACTCTTTAAAGAGAAACTGCCCCACCATCCCTATTAAGCCAAAACTTCTCCCATCACAGAAAAAGTAGTTTTTGTCATGTAGACATCATCTAAGAAGGAGCGATGGGGAATGGGGTTGGTTATTGACATGTGCCCTCTCAGAGGCCCATATTCCTTCATTGCATTGCACTGCCTGCTATTCAAGTCCTTGCCTTCAAAGAGCTCAAACTAGCATGCAAGGCAAGATTCTGTGCACCTAGGTGTCACACAGACAAAAGGAGATAAATGTCATCAGAGGAATGGAGACTGCAGTATTATGGGAACTTAAAAAAGCAAGAAATCCATACAGCTGAAGGGGATCTGGAGAGCTTTGCAGAAAGTTTGCACTGGGAGATGGAGGGGAGAAGCAGAGTGGACAAAGATCAAGCAGGAAAGCATGCGGTGAGTGGAGCGGGAGCAATGAATTAAGGGAGAGCGGAAAGAATCTTAAGAGCCGTACTGTCTGCACTCTGTCCTGTACGTCGTGCTTGTCTAATTTGGGGTATATCAGAATTACCTGGTATTCTTGCTAGAAATACAGATTCTTTGGTCTCATGCCTAGGAAATTCTGAATCGGCAGGTCTGAGGATGCGGAGCATGGTGTGGAAAGTGGGGTTAGGGGCGGAGAGGGGACTGGGTGAGAGACAGCAGCTGAGAAGCTACTGTAATGATTCAAGAGAGATGGCAAAAACCCACCAGACCTAGGCTATGACAGTGCAGATGTCGGAGGAGGGGGAGAGTAAAAACATTTAAGCAGTGTATTCAGCAGGGCTTGGTGCAGGTGCAGGCTGTGGGGGTGTACAGACTAACCTGTTAGTGAGGGCTCTCCATGGGATACGTTCTTGCTGTGCCTTTGTTTGGAGACTGCATCGTAATGAAAATGTCATGCTTTTTACACTACTGAGAACTAAAAGAATCCTAAATTATGTTTTATGCTTTATACGTAACTGCTTTCGAGAGTTATCATGTATCGTGTTGTATTATATTTTGGATTTTTACTTTCCTTTAGATATTCAGACTGTATGTTGTGACATATCGAGACACTGAGGTGTCATGAGGTTATATGGAGAGAGCAGACTGTGACATAGAATGGAGGAGACACATTACTCTCTGCTTCTCCTGGTGACTTTTTACTGATTTAGTGGCTTATTGAATATGGGGTTTCAGGAAAGGGAGGCAACAAGAGTGAGGCCCATGCAGACATTTATAGACATCTGTAATAACAAAGGGGAGAGGGCTGGTGTGGGGTGGAGACCAGGGCTTAGTTTTCCTGTGCTCAAAGAGTCTATGTGCAGTCCAGCTGGAGAAGTAAGGAAGGCATATCTCAGAGGAGAAGGCAGATTAGAGACACTGATGTGAAATCTATCAGGGTATAGGTGGTGTGGTAGCATGGGGGAGATTGTATTATCTACTGAATATATGCAAGAAAAATAAAGGGGGGTTGGGGGTGAGGACCAAACAAGGGAGACACCAGCATGGGAGGCACAGAGAGAAGAGAATGAAGAGACAAAAACAGAGATCAAAAACATAGGAAGAGAAGTCCTTCAGAAGTCAAGGAGGGAAAGTGTCAAGAGGGATGAAAAGTAGTCAACAGTTCCACAGGCTAGTCCGGAGGAACGCCTCCAGGCTGAGTGTTCCCCAGGGACAGGGACCCCGTCATCACTGCCACCTGAGAAAGGAGCCAGGGAACAGACCAGGTGCTGGTGTTTAAGGTCCCTAACCCTCCCTCTCTCTTCTTCCTCTTCCTCCTCTCTCTCCCTTTCTCTATGTCTCCCTTCCTCCCTCCCTTTTCCTTCCTTCTCTACCTCCCTCTCCAGTCTTCTCTTAAGTTTGTATCTTTTTTCCTAAGGCAGGAAACTGCCTTTACATCCTTCTTCTTTATGGCTTAGAGTAAAAGGTATATGCTCAATTCTCCAGGTTTTGGCTCCTTGAAGCCTACAAGTCTTTTGCCACAACCCTTTCAAATGCAAGTTTGTATTGCTAGACTTTGGTTTGTGCTTTGCTCTTTCAAAAGTCAAAGCTGTATCTGGCCTCACCTAAAACAATAATGCTCCAGTTTCAATAGCGAGGAGTCACAGGGCAAGGAGACTTCCTAGGGATGAAGAATACATGAGATTAAATTTCAAATAGTATCTATCTATACATGTATATATCACTCTTAAACTTCCATTTATTGGCCCAGGGCCATTCTGTCTCCATCTCTGGTTGTGGATCTATTAAATTTTCAAGTGGCCTCTTTACTTCCAAGTGTATACAGAGCTTTGTGCTTCCAATTCTGCCTCCAAAGGCAAAGGAAGGATGTGGAGACTGAGTGTCGACTCTTCTTTCTAGAAGCTCGACTGTGGAAGTGAAGAGAAAGAGAGACTTTGAAATAAACAGGAAACAAGGGAAGTAGAAGTTTGATTTTAGGATGAGAAGCCCTGACCATATTTTAGAGGCATAAACAAAGGAGAGATGCAAAATATAGGAAAGGGGTAAGAATCCCCAAAGCCAGGTCCCCAAGAGTTTGGAAGCGAGGAGATCCAAAGCCCAAAATTAATTCTGAAGAGAAGAAAGTGTACAGAGGAAGCAGATGGAGAGGGGGATCTTTGGGGGAGATCATACCCGGTGAGCTCTGAGTATCTTCTGGAAATGGGGACAGGAGGTTAGCTTGGAGCAGCTGGCTGAGAGCAGGTAGAATTGATGATGCTGGGAGATGCTGAAGAGGCAAACAAGGCTGCAGAACATTCATCTCAGATTTTCCCAGCCCTACTCAGCAGCCTGGTGACAGGTACTGAGAGAAGAGGGCAGATGGCTGCCTGGATCCAGGACTTAAGGTATGAGGGCTCAGGGAAGTCATGTAGTGCTGGCCAGAGTGGAGAAAGCCCAGAGCTAGAAGTCAGGGGACATAGAAGTAAAGTCTTGCCACTAACTTATCAGATAACTTTTGGCAAGTTAATTTGTTTCTCTAGGCCTCAGTTTCTTTAGCTGCGTGGTGAAAGGGATAGACTAGGTGGCCTCCAAGGGCTGTTCAGCTGTAAAGTTTGTGTGTGTCGTTGTCAGTGAATCCAGGTCAGTGAAAACAGGGTATGGAGCAGGCAGACCCTGCTGAGAAACGGGAGTGGGGTTTCCTCAAAGGTCCCGAGGCAGGGCTTCGCCAAGGAGGAGAGATCTCTGTGGACAGAGCATGAAATTTCTTTATTAGTCAGGTCTCTTTCATTTTAAGTGACAGAAACACTACATAGACACCTTCGGGGAGAGAACAAGAGAGCGAGAGCGAGAAAGAGCCAGAGAGAGGGGAGAGAGAGAGAGAGAGAATTATAGGCTCATATAGCTAAAAAGTCTGTGGAGAGAGAGAGAGAGAGAGAGAGAGAGAGAATTGTAGGCTCATATAGCTAAAAAGTCTGTATCGAAAAGCTTCAGGTATGGTTAGATCAAGGAGCTCGAATACCAGAATACAAGCTCTCTCTTGCTTCACTCATCTTTTAGCTCCACTTTTCTCCGTTAGCATCATTCTCAGCAGACTCTCCATGAAGTAATTGCTGGCAGATCTGGGCTCCTAGCCAGCAGCTTAGCAACCCAGCAGAGAAAGGCCTTCTCTTTCTCTAATGTGCTCAGCAAAACTCTCAAGTCAGGTTTTCATTGGCCTGGCCTGATTTACTTTCCCATGTCTGAACAACTTCTGTGACCAGAGGATGAAGCACTTTAATTAGTCAGATCTGGGTCACATTTCTACCCCTAGAACCAGAGGTAAAGTCATTTCAACCCAGGATATATGGACTGAGAATGGAAGAAGAGTAGCTCCCAGAGGAAAATTGGGGTGCTATCACTGAAAGGGGCAATGAATGCTGGACGGTCAAAAAATAACAGAGGTCCCTAACAAAGGGTGATGAACTGGTAGTTCTGGCAAAGGGCAAAATGGAGCCCAATGTGTGATCTGTCCCTCCCTTCCCTGGCTGCAGTGTGTGGGCTCCCCAAGTTCTCCCGGAAGCTGATGGCCAGGATCTTCAATGGACGCCCGGCCCAGAAGGGTACCACACCCTGGATTGCCATGTTGTCACACCTGAGTGGGCAGCCCTTCTGTGGGGGTTCCCTTCTAGGTAAGGAGATGGTGGAAGGGATGGGGGGCCCAGGGTTAAGGGCTATGGTGGAAATGAAGGGACCTGACCCTCTTTCTGTAGACTAATCAAGATTTCTCCACTGAGAATCACTGTCCACACTAGCAGCAGGGCTCAGAAATACAGTGTGGTAGAAAGAGTCCTTAGCTGGACCCAGGAGACATATGTTCCTATTCTAGCTGGCTCCTGTAGTCAACAAACACCTTCTGAGTCCTGGTCAGTTTCTGTCCCTGGGAAGAGGCAGATAGGCAGCCCCTCAAACATATCCCAGGGTGTATGAACTGCAGCCCCATCCAGGCCTGGTGCCTCCCCTTGGAGGCACTTACGTGTAGCTCAAGGGCAGGGTGTACTGGAACTGTGGGATCAGGTCGAATCAGGAAACTCACCCTGATGAAGTCAGGGGAGCGGGGATTTACAAAGGCCTTGAATGACCTGATTAGGAAGTTAGATTTTATCCTGAACACTGCTGGTTGATAAGCATGTTCTGGAAAAGTTCTCTCCAGGGGCAATGTGGATTGAAAGCAGGGTAGATCTGGAGACCAGAGGTTCAGGGAGGTGGCTATTGCAATAGTGGAGAGAGAAGTCATTAGCTTCAGAATAAGGACAAGAGATGAAGGATGGAAATGAGGCAGCTTCCAAAGTATTAAGAAATAGGAATTTCAGAGTTTTGTAATGGATTGAATGTGGTGGGAGTAGGAGCAAGAGCAGGAAAAGAATGGCTGACAGATCTTCCTGCCACAGTTTGATTTAAACAATCTAAAGTCCATTTCAGCTCTGACATCATAAAAGAAAAAAAATTAATAGCACTCTAGAGTCCCCCGCCAGTTCCTGATTTGATCCTATCACAGAGGAAGAAGGCCTAGATGGGTCTACATCTGCCTGGGCAGCTCCTGGGCTGCAGGCCTCACCTCTCACTCACCCACTTCCTCCAGGATGCAATCAGGTGAGGACAATTCCCCACAGGGATCCCCAAGGGGAGGCATCAGGCCTGGACAGGGCTGCCGTCCATACACCCTGGGATACATGAGATGGCAACCAGGTGTTAGACCTCCTCTGCAAGGAATTGATCTTAGAATTCCCACAAATACAAAGATGAATGATTCCACTCTGTAGAGCCACCCAAAGGGACATGGAGAGTGAGCACAGCTGTGATGCGCAGCCCTGTAAGAAGCAGGCAAGAGAAAGGACCAAGGACAAGAAGAGGGGTTAGAAAGACAAAGGTAAAGAGGACAGAAAGAGAGACAGAGAACATGAGAAAGACCTGGAAAATAAAAGAGAGAAACAAAGATGATGAGAGGAAGAGAGGCTGCTAGTTCATGGATACCCAAGAGAGAGAAGAAATCAGGAAAGACAGAAAAGCAGGGAGGAACCTAAAGGGAAGAAAGGGTCAGAAAAGAAGCAGGGAGATGGTGAGGAGGAGCGGGCGGGGAAAGAGGAGGGAGCGAGACTGCCTCATTAGTCGTTGCTTATTTTTGTTAGAAAGTGAGTAAAAGAGATGGATTCTGTGCCCTCCGTTTTAAAAATCAGTGCATATTTGTATAGTCATTCCTCGGTATTCCCAGAAGATTGGTTCCAGGACCTACCCCTCAGCTACCAAAACTTGCAGATGCTCAACTCCGTTATTGAAAATTGTGTAGTATTTACATATAACCTACGTACATTTTCCTGTATACTTTAAATCGTCTCTAGATTATACCTAATACAATGTAAATACTATGTAAATAGTTATTATACTGTATTGTTTAGAAAATAATGACCCAAAAGAAAAGTCCGTACATGTTCAGACACAGGCAACCATCCTAGGATTAACTGCATAGTACATGTCAGTAACAATGTAACTTTCTTTTCCAAATATTTTCAGTCCATAGTTGGTTGAATCTGTGGATGTAAAACCAGCAGAGGGTCAAGTGTATCTGCTGCATGTTTGTTCCCTATTATTTATGTTTCGAAGATGTTAGAAGTCGACCTCTCTATCCTCATCCAAGCTACAAGTTCTCTCATGCTGTGCCCTGCACAGTCACCTAATCTAGAATCTCTCTTCTCCTCAGTTTTGTAGAGAGAGGGAGGGATGGGAAAGGCAGAGGAAGCAGAAAAGGGCCTGAGGGACAGAGGAAGGAGGGGAGGCACCACATTTCAGTGTCCACACTGAAGGCTGCGTACAAGGAACCTGGCTCTGGAACTCTGAGAGTATTTGCAGAGCTAGGAGCCAAAGCCTCATTTCCGGACTCATCATTACACACTCCTAGATTCATGTAAATGGCCCAGAGCCCTGCTCTGAGGTAGGCTCTCCTACCTGGCTGGCTAGCACATCCCATTTTATCCATCTAGAAAATTCTGCCAACAGCCCCCAGCTGTGGCCAGAGACCAAAAATGTCCCCAAGGGAAAGACAGTGGGTTATATGGAGCTCTATCCAGAACCCAGTAGCCAGAGCACATAGCTGCTCCTGAGAGGGCCACGTTGAGCCTGGAATCTGCTCCAGAAAAGTACCTCTGCCTGGAACTCTAAACTATGCCCTGATGCCCCCACCCAAAAGTCCTGGTGCCTTCCTTTCTGTTTGGTTTATCTGGTTATGTATGCCTCTGGTTATGGACTTGTCATCTGCTCCACCTTAAGGATGATCCAAAGTCGAATCCTTATTAAGCAAAGGGGAAGAACCTGTCTATTGAGGAGATATGAGAAATGCTCTAGGTCGACCATCAAGATACCAAGGGTCTGGCCCTGACCTACTGCTAACCTTCTCAGTGGCCCTAGACATCCCCGCTTGACACCAGGATCCATAACTATAAAATGAGAAGCTAGAATCAGAGCAGTAGAATCATCTGGAGAACTTTAAAATATACTTGTGCCTGTGCCCCACTCCCATGACTTAGCTGGTGTGGCTTCAAGCCTAGGCATTATTTTTTTTGTTTTGTTTATTAAATTCCCCAAGTGATGCTAATGTGCACCAGCAGCTGAGAAGCACCATGCTACATCAGTGCTTTTCAAACTTTAGTATGCATAAGAATTACTTGAGGATCTTATTAAAATCCCCAGATTTTCCTACTGAAGGCAGATTCCAATTCAATAGATCCGAGATGGGGCGTAAGAGTATGCATTTCTAAGAAGTTTCCAAATGAGGTTGTTGCTGATAGTCCAGGGACCAAAAGGCCTGAAGAGTGGCCAGTGAGCACCAGGTTCTTTGTAGACCTACATGGGGCTATCTAGAGCTCACAAACCCTATAGTGTAAGGAAACCCTGAAACCTTGTTTAGGATGTTCAGTCTTGGCTTTAGTTGGAATAGGCAGATAAAATCACAAATTTAACTCCTCATCTTTAGATTAGGATGTGAGTGTCTAACCTAGGACTGTGAAATGCAATAGAGAGGGGTATCCTGGATAGTCTGAAGGCCCTCAGCTTGAGACAGTAGGAGGCTGAATGGGGCAGTGCCGGGCAGTGTGTGTGTACACTTCTGTCCTCAGGCTCCAACTGGATTGTGACCGCAGCTCACTGCCTCCACCATTCACTGAATCCAGAGGACCCAAGCCCACTTGACTCATACCTGCTAAGCCCTTCTGACTTCAAAATCATTGTGGGTGAGTGAGGGGCAAGCTGATTCCTGAAGCCAGTCGTGAGTTCTGGGAATGTGGTGTGTTCACTCACTCACCAGGGCAGGACACCTGGGTTGAAGAATGAGCTGGGTTTGGGGTCCAGGGGCCTGAGTGAAGCCCAGGCCAATGATTTCTAGATGGTGGGACTATGAGAAAGTCATTGAAGTCTAGGCCTCTGTTTCACAATGGTAAGATAAAGAGCCCAGTCTAGATCATTTCCAAAGATGCTTCAGGCTTCTATGAATCCATTGCTTCAAGTGGATCATACACATACAATCTAAGTTTCCCCTTCTCTTTATAAAATCAAGACCACCAGCTGATTAAATTCAATTCAACATTTACCTGCAACATTATGCCAGCATCTAAGGACATGAGTATAATTAAGATCCAGCTCCTGCCCACGAGGAGCTTACAGTCTAATAAAGGAATAAAATATGAGTGCAAAGACCTCTAAGTATAAGAAAGAAAGCAGTAAGTTCTGTAAGAGAGAAACAGGTAAAGTGTCATAGGAATTCTGAGGGAAAAGACTTCTAACTGAAAATTCTAACTCAAGAACTGGAGAGGTTTCATGGAGGAGGCAACACATGATCCAAGCACTGAAGGGTGATTATATGATTTGAACATGTGGAAATGAGCACTGGAATGAGTATTATAAGGCAATGGGATCAGGTCATGAAGAAAGACAGGGCTGGAAGCCCAAGGGAATACATGCAGAAGGGTAGGGAGGGTGGGATGGCTGGGGAAAGGGGTGTTGGGGAGTCAAAGAGTTAAGGCTGGAAACAGACTGCTTGCAGCAGGGTGCTGACAGGGAGCAAGGTGTATATGACCTTATCCTCTGTGCCTCTATTACCCCCATGTCTCATGTGCCTTCTTCTTGCCCAGGCAAGCATTGGAGGCTCCGATCAGATGACACTGAACAGCATCTCAGGGTCCAACACATCTTCCTCCATCCCATGTATGACCCCAAGACATTTGAGAATGACGTGGCTCTGGTGGAGCTGTCACAAGACCCAGTGCTGAATGACTTCGTGATGCCTATCTGTCTACCTGAGAGGCCCCCAGGGGAAGGTACCTCTCCCTACCCCTGATCTTGCCTCTGCAGAGAAGCAGGTGCCTCCACAGAGACCTCTTCTCCAGCGTTGGTGAGGCTCTGGTGCCAATTGAGCCAGCTGACAGTGTCTGTGCTACCCCTCAGCTGCCTCCCACAAAACAGCTAAGTCGGAACTGGTTCCAAAGCACACACAGTAAACAGGCAGGTTTGACCGGTACTGTAAGTACTACATCAGTTGGAGTCCAGACAGGAAAACGAAAACTAGACTAGTTATCATAACAGAGAGAATTTAATATAGAGCATTGGAGGACTAGAGAAGTGAAGGGGGGATGCTGAGATAATAGAGATAGTACTTGCAGAAGAAACCACCACTCCTGGGGCTGGAGCAACAAAGAGGGTGGACTTATAGACCCTAGAAGCGTGAACAGGGCCCTGTGCAGCAGGATCCCAGACTCCCGTGGAAGAGGCCCCGTGCTGATGTTGCTAGGGAAATAGCTGGAACCAACCATCGCTGAGGTGAAGAACCATTGCTAGGGTGATGCCAATAGTAATAGCAAGACTTCCTCCTATTTTCAGAATCCCCCTGACGAAGCAAAGCTGTCATTTCAGAGTCTCATCCACAGCATCACAAGGCAGAGTATAGAAGGATAAGTTCGGAGCCGAGGGACAATAACTTAATCACCAGCATAGGTTTGAACTCCCATGCCGCTGTTTCCTAATTGATTGACTTTGAGGAAGTTGCCAAACCTCAAGTCTCTTGGCTCTACACAAAGATAATACCCCATCAGGTGATTGTGACATGTAAATGAAATAATATACTCAAATGTGTCCAACCCGGGGCAGCTGGCTTCCTTTTCATTCTATTCTAAATTCAGTGGTGACACATCATAGTTAAACTCTTTTAGTTAAAAAAAAAAAAAAAAGTTATTTAAAAAATGGCTGAATGGAATCTAAGAAGTATTTAGGGGAAGTGAGCCATCAGGAAAGGCACAGATACAGCTCTGATAAATCAGATGCCACATACCTATCATGTACCAGTTGCTTTACATTCATTAATTTATTTACTACTTATAAAAGTCTTGTGAGGTGGTATTGGAGTCCCATCTTCTAGATGACAAAACTGAAGGTCAACAAGTAGAGTGACTTACCCAAGATACAGCTTATAAGAAACAGGTTTGGGGCTAGAATCCAGGTTTTTTGACTTAAAGCCCAATGCTGTTTTCAGGATCCAGGCTTTTTTTTCAAATGAAGAAATAAGTGCTCTATCAGTACCCAGCCCTTTCCCACAACCCCAAGATTGGTCAACTTCATAGACTTCTAAAATATCAAAGTTGAGGAGTTGGGGGAAATAGAAAATACCTTTATTTTATGAATAGGGAAATTGAGGCTCAGAAGGGAAGAAAGGGGTGAGGGCTTGCTAGAGGTAGCATAGAATTTCGTAGACTAGGCTAGACTTTTTAATTTTTTCGCAGTTATTGACTGAGCATCTACTATGTGCCAGCACTGTTATAAGCATAGGGATACAGCAGTGAACAAGATAGGTGAGATGACTGCTGTCATGGAGCCTAGATTTCTTGCTGGTCAGAAGTAGGAGAGAATAGACAACTAAACAAATAAACCAGCTAACAATTCATGGAAACAAATGCCCAGACCTCTGTTGCAAGTAATATCTAGCCTAGCAGTCTTCCTCCCCACCATGCTGCCTTTCTCTGAGGGGGCAAATTCAGCCCTTCTTCCACAGACAGAGAACGATGGGGCTGCAAGATGCAACCTTCCGAAAACCCCACAGCAGCCTCTCTCTTCTCACCGTGTCTTCTCTCTTCCAGGGGCTGTGGTCATTGTCAGTGGCTGGGGGAAGCAATTCTTGCAAAGGTTCCCAGAGACCCTGATGGAGGTGAAGTTCAATTTATGTCCTACAGAAAATGACACTTCTGCCCTGCATGAGACCTTCCTGCTCCATGTTGCCCTTTAGGGACTTGGAGACTTGGGCAGGGGGTGGGTGAGAGAGACATCAGGGGCCCACACTCACTTCCAAAGTTCATTGGTACTTTGAATCTCAACAAACTTGATCTGTTTCTTCTGCATGTCATGAGTCTCTGATCTCCAAATGTTGTTCGCTGATTCTGTAGCTTATTAAAGGCTCAGCTTAAGGAAATTCTAGCAGAAAACAGCAGGCTTGGACACCTGAAAGGATGACTCATCGGTATATATGATAAAGACTCACAACACAGACTAAACAAGAATGAGCCAAACAATGGGCTCTTGAGAGCCACAGTCCTTGCAGTAGTGAATTTGACTGTTGCATTCATATGACTGCATAAAAAACAAAACAACAACAAAAAAAAACACTGACCTAGGAGTAAGGAGACATGGCTCCACGTCCTGCCTCCCACTAACTTGCTAGGTGATCTGAAACAAGTCACTTGCCTCTCTAGACCGTAGCATAATATCTCAAGCTTCAAAGTTTGCAGCAACACTAGATGTCCCCAAGAGCTACCTGACTCTGACATTACTGGGTTCTATGACTGCTACAATTCATTTCCAAATCATTCCACATAGGTTATTTTTCATGCACTTTAAATTCTTGGATTTGCAACAACAATTCATCCCTTCATTAACTCCAAGGTGTTTATTTGGTACCTCTCATTGTAGTAGCTACTAGGTATGGGGGAAGATAAAAGGACAGATCTGGTCCCTGGCCTCCTCGGCCTGATAGTCAAGTGGGAGAGACAGAAAGTAGTTAACATGATAAATGTGATGAAGGAAAAGTGTGGGATGCTCCAGAACATATAAAAGGAGATCTGACCTCATCTTCAGAGTTCAGGAAGGCTTCCCAGAGGAAGTAACACTTAAATCATGCTTGAATGATAAATAGAGTTAACCAGGCACTTGATGGTTTGCTGAGGATATATGCTCAGAACCACCCTGCCCTGACTTCTTCTCCCTACTTATCTGGGAAGGCCATGGCCCAAGAGAGACCTGAATGGCCTCTGGTCCCCTGCTAGCAAAGGCCAACAGGAGCTGTACTTTTGAACCATATGACCAATATATTCAGTGCTTGGTTTGGCTGACTGAGACTCATATGTTTCCTCATTTTGTTCCAGACATCTATGCTAACATTTAATCTCAAACTGAATTAAGGGCAATGATAATCTCAATATCTTACTTTCATGTATCAGTTTATCACCTCAATGCAAATATGTGTGTATGTGTACACACACACACACACACACACATTCCAAGCTATATAAGATAGAAATGGACGAGATACTGACCCGGTATATAGAAGCTCATACTGTGGTGAGGGAGAGTGTAAGTAAATGCTTGCTGCAAGGCGAGCAGCAGTAACCCCACCATATCTAATATTTATGTTTTGTTTGTAGGTTACAAAGCATCTCCTTATTGATCTTATTGATCTTCTCTTTGTAAAATTCTATGTGACTAGTATGTCAAATATTATGACTTCTATTTTTCAGATCAAGAAACAGACTCTCAGAGGTCTGAAGAACAGTGATTAAGTTGCATGCCCCAGGGCCCACAGACAATAACGGTAGGGGTGGGAGTAAAGAAGACTGACTGTAGGTTTTGCAGACATTGCCGTATTTGAAATAATGCATGTACTGGGCAAGTATTATTATCCCCATTTTACAGATGAGAAAACTGAGGCCCAGAGATGGCAAATGACTTGCTCAAGGTCACACAGCAATTTCATGACTGAGACTGTACCTGGTCACGGATCTCCTGATTCTCCATTCAGTCAGTGTTCCTTCACCTGCACTGTTGGGCAGTTTCTGAGACCAGGTCTAAACTAGACCCAGGCTCATCCGGGAAGGGGATGAGGAGGAGCCAGCTCTAAGGGTGTCAGAATAGTAGGGACTCCTCAGACAGGAGTGAGGACCAACAGTGGCCTTGTGTTCCAGATCGAAATCCCAATTGTTGACCACCGCACCTGCGGAGAAGCCTATGCCCCACTGAAGAAAAAAATCACCAGGGACATGATCTGCGCTGGGGAAAAGGAAGGTAAGTCAAGAGGCTAGCATATAGCATACAACAGAGTAGCACCAGCCAAGGAGGGATGCAGAGCCCAGCAGCGCTAGGCCTGGAGACCCTGGGGTCTAGCAGAGGAGGGGAGGGGAGAGGCCGAGGAGGGGGAGGACAGTCATGAGAGGGATTCCGCGGGAGAAACTGCATCAGAGAGAAGAGTGTTAGGGATTTCCATTATTCCCTTTTCCAAGCCCAGCTTTTTCCCTATGAAACAAGAGTCGAACGTGGGCTTTCTAAAATCACTGAGCTCTGCGGAGGCCTGAGCCAGTACTGCTCAGAGCAGAGGTTTGAGTCAGATGGTCTGCTTGTGCCCCCTCGTGTCCCATTCTCTGAACTACGAGTCAGATGGGGGGAGGCGTCTCCTTTGAATTTGGGGCGAGGGAAGGGAACACGTTACTTTAATTAGCATCTCTTTTTCATTTAGGGGGGAAGGATGCCTGTGCGGGTGACTCTGGAGGTCCCATGGTGACCCTGGATAAAGAGACAAGCCAGTGGTATCTGGTGGGCATAGTGTCTTGGGGCGACGACTGTGGAAAGAAGGACCGCTACGGAGTATATTCCTACGTCTACCAAAACAAAGACTGGATCCAGAGAGTCACCAAAGTTAGGAACTGAATTCATTTTCTCATCCGCCTCCCCCGTTACACCTGGTCAGGCAGCAGCAGAGGATAATTTTCTAATGCAAAGCACCCTTGCCCTTTACCCACCTCATTCAGCCCATTCATTACTGGCCAATAATGAAGGTGTCTCAGGCCCCTTTTCACTCTTTAAAGAAGCAGAGCAGCTGAGTACTCAGGCACAGGGCTGAATCCAGGCCCTATCACTTACTAGCTTTGCAACATTGGGCATGTGACTTCACCTCTTTGAGCCTCAGTTTCTTTGACAATATGACGGAAATGGCATACCCTACCTACCTCATAACAATTTGATGAGGATCAAATTAATTAATATATACATAGCGCTTAGCATAGTGAAGGCATAAACTAAGTGCTCAATAAATGTGATTTAGCAGAAGGTCTGTGTCTACCAGGCAGGTGAAGTTCTCTTACAAACCCTGCCTGGGTCTTAGGGCTCATCAGTGTGTACCCTTCCCCTCAACCTTGACTATCTCTTTCATCTGTCCCCAAATGCTCTATGCTTCTTTGCTACCATGCACCTTTCCCAACCCCAATCCCTGCCCGCCATAAGAAGTAAAAGAGACAAGGTTCTTGGTCCTACAGCATGTCCCACAGCAATGCACTTATGAATATAAGCCAGACATCGAATTCTAAGAGTGCCTGCGAGAAGCAGGGCAGGAAAGGAGACTGGGAAAGGTCAATTGGAAAGCCAGACACCAGGTTCCAGAACTATCTCTGCCCCTAGTCCCCTGCGTGACTCTGTGCAGTTCCCTTCCCCTCATCCCAAAGAACTCTTCAAGCTCTGACAATCTAGGATCCAGTGAGGCCATTTTTCCTTGATTAGGTGAGTTAAAGCCAAAGTAACTAAAAAGCAAAAATTACCTTAGGGCTCCATAGAGTTTTTCGGATGCAAACAAAATACTGCAGCTGCAGCAACAACCACCCCTGTCTGGTTCCCAAGGACGTAGCCCAGGCAACGTACTGGTCACGAGACCTTTCCTTATTCCTAAGCAGAGTGTCTGCTCCAGGCCCAGCCCCTTTCCCTTCTTGAGAACCTGAGCTGCACAAGGTCACCTCTGGCAGGCTAGACCTGGGCCCTGCACTCTCCCTCCCTGTGTCCACAGCTGACCCCCAGCAGTCATTGCTTGATTCCTCACCCTGAACACTGCAGCCCCAAATGGTCGTGTTTCCCCAGAGAATATCTCTCCCCTCTGAGAGGCATCTCCTCTCCCAGGAAGCTTCCAGAGACCTCGTCCCCTTGAGAGCTCTGAGATTTAAGCCCTTCAAAGGATCAGAAGGCCCAAGTCGCTGTCTTTTGTTCTATCAAAATTGGTCTTCATGGGGGGTTTTACTACTTGACCTGAACTGCAGCTGCTGGCGTCATTCAGGGTCTTTGGTGAGAGGAGATACTGAGGAAGGAGAACTCATGGACACTAAACCCTGGCGTGAATGCTTAAGGGCAGCAGTTCACAGCCTGCTTCTGATTCTACGAGCAAGTCATTCTACCTCTCTTTGTCCTGCGGTGTATTCTGTAAAGGGAAGATGACAGTGATATCCAATTCCATTAGACATTTGTCAAGCAAGCTGGAGCTCTATTTCATATACCAAAGAAGAATTGTGATGCAGTTTTGGAATTGTCCTAAGACATCCCAAAACACCGTACCTTCCTGATTCACAGCACTATCTGGGAGCACCATGCACCAGGCTTTGCTGGCTGCTCTGGAAACAAGTGAGATGAAGGGAACATGATTCCTACCTTCCAGAGGCTTCAACAGGGAGAAATGACATACACAAGTGACCACCATGAACAAAACGAACCCCGCCAAGTGCTAGGTGTTGGAGCATCACAGAGGCACTGGAGGAGGGGACACATGGAAGACATCCCAGAGGAGATGATGCTGGAGCTGAACCTTGAGAAGGGTGGGCATTTCCACAGGTAAGACAGGGAGATCTTCTAGGTGGAAGGAAAGCAAGAATAAATGTCCCCTCAGGCTCTCCTCAGATTACACTAGCTGCTCTCACAAAAACAACATGTCTAGTAGACCAATGTTCTGATATTAGGATCAGAACCAATATCTAAAAGAGCCTTTCTTTTTTAAAGTCAATGTTGGGACTTCAAATGGCCTCAGGATGTTGTATACAAATACGGGTTTCTCCCGCTAACTGAAAGAAGAGTGTCTTGTCCCTATGAGGCCTTTCATAAGCCAAAATGATGTAAAGCAAGGGAATAATTACCTAAGGACACATCCTGCTTACTGATGCACAAAAGAAATCAAGATAAAGCCCAGGTGCTCACGAACACAGTTCAGAGCTACGGCGGCTCGATGCTGAGATGTCAAGTGTAGTTCCCAGGAAAGGAGCTTGGTGGGGCTACTCTCCTTGCTCAGGCCTACATGCTGCCTCTGTAACAACAGCTCACTGCAAAACAGTAAATGCTACTTTTCTTTTTTCTTAAAAGTGAAAATTCTCTTCAGATTTCTTTCAGTTAGTGAAATAGGTACTAATGTAGGTACTTTTGTAAAAGTGCCATGAAGTAAAGCAAACTTTCAAAAAGTAGAGGATATCTGGACTGACTTCTGGCTGTACCCAGTCTAACTCATTTACTCTTCCAATTGCAACTTCATCCTTATTTTGAGGGAACGTCTAAATGGGCTGTGGAACTTTGGCCAACCCTTAGTCCACAAGCATTTGTTAAGTGTACCAGCCCCTGCACAGCTGCTAGGGTCTAAGCAACCCAAGTTTCTCACAGAGTCATAGAAGCAGAGGGTTGGAGTGTTTGTTAAAGCCATCTTGTCTAACTTCATGACCTCTTTCTTGAACATTCTTGGTGATGGGAACCTCACTACCTCCAAATGCAACCCATTCCAACTTCGAAACAAGCCACCTCTTACAAACGTCTCTTCTATGCAACCAAAACCCACCTCCCTAGAATATAATTTTTATGTCTAAAGCTATGATTTAATACCATGAATGTTGTTATCAATAATTATCATACCAATTTCATTAGCAACAGAAGCTATTGTGGGTAACTACACATTGTTTCCAATAAACATCTTTATTGAGTTAAAGCATCCTGTTTGGCTTGTATGTTTTTCATGTGCCAATGATTCTGATGAGTCGTGTTTTTATTTGTTAACATCTCTCTGTATGTGATTAGCACCACGGTACCATGAAGAGAGACAGAAAGACTATGGTGGAAAGATTGTATTATCAATACAGTAGCATGTCTTAGGTTTTTCAGGTCAGTTCTGATTAAACACCTTCTCCTATTGTTCCTATGAATTATCAGACTATCTCAGAATACCAACCTTTCAGCATCCAAATTGCAGCTCTTGATTGTCAGCCACTCCCAGGATATAAAAAACATGTGGGGGATCATGTGTCTCATTTGTTCAGAAAATACCGCATCATGTTTATGAATATGGCCTGTTATGGATTAGAGCATGTATTTTCCTTCTGCCATGAGTTGATCTTGCTTTCTGGTGACAAGAATCAAATAATCAGCACCCCAAGAAGCCCTGCGAGCAAAGGTAGGCCAAAATCTGAGAGGAGAAATTTATACAACTCAGGCAGCAGAGACAGTGGCCAATATGGATCTAGAATGGATCTTGAAACCAAGAGACTTAGGTTCAAGTGCAGCATAACTTGACTCCCTTATCCACTTAATTTCTCCAGCTATAAACTGGCAGAAAAATCTTTTCCCTATTCCTGTCTGAGGGTTGTTGAATCAGAAGAATCAACAAACGAAAGAATTTTGGAAACTAAACTTAGCTCAAATATAAAAAATTCTATGAGAAATAACTACTAACATTTTTGAGCATTTACTATCTGATTGAGACTGCACTAAGCTCTTACACAATTCTCTAATTTAATCCTCACAATAACCTGTGACAAAAGTGCTATTATTATCCCCATTATTATAGGTGAGCAAACTGAATGAAGCATGGCGAGGTTAAAATGTGGCCTAACCGAGAAACGTGTTACGATCATTGTGAAAAGTCTGAGAAAATGTCACTGCCAAGAGGAGCCTATAATGGGTTGAATTGTATCCCCCAAAAAGGATATGCTGAAGTCATAACCATTAGTACCTCCAAATATGACCTTATTTGGAACTGGGGTCCTTGCAGATGTAATTAGTTAAGACAAGGTCATATTGGAGCAGATAGGCCCTTAATCCAATATGACTGGTGTCCTCTTAAGGACAGAAGTTGAGACACAGGGACACAGACACATGAAGGAGAACACTAGGTGACAATGGAGGCAGAGATTGAAGTCTTGCAGCTGCAAGCCAAGGAATGCTACGAATTGCCAGCAACCACCAGACACTAGGAACGGGCAAGGAAGGATTCTCCCCTAAAGGTTTCAGAGGGAGCTTGGTCCTGTCAACACTTTGATTTCAGACCTCCAGCCTCCAAAACTGTGAGATGATACATTTCTTTCTTTTTTTTTTTTTTAAACAATCCAGTTTGGGTGCTTTGTTATTACAGCCCTAGAAAACTAATGCAGAGCCTAAGGAGACATGATGACTAAATGCCATGTGGCATCCTGGATGGCATCCTGGAACAGTAAAAGGACATTAGATGAGGTGAACATCCTGCTGCTCCAGCCCATGATCCAGAACTTTTCTGTGACTCTCAGCAACACCCTCGGTCAAATGTCTCTGCATTCGTGTTTTCCTGGAAAGAATAGTCTCTTCCTTGGCAGTGGTAAACGGAAGAAGGGGAAGGCATTCCAGGTGTGGGGGAATAGCATATACAAAAGCAGGAAGGTGAAAGGGCAGCAGTGTTTGGGCAAAGTGAGTGACTTGGCGTCCCTGGAGAGCCAGACAAATTAGGAGGAGAAAGAACACCTATGGGAAGGTCAGAAGTATCAGCAGGGGATGCTCAGCTTGGTTTTGGGAATGGAGAGACATTTGAGGTTTGGGGACCAAGGAGAGATGTGATCGGCTTGACCTTTCATATGAAGCATTAGTGCAGAATAAACCGAGGGAAAAAAGGTTAAAGAGGGAAAACTCAGGATGGCTTTTGAATATCAGGCAGGGGACCCTCTGGTTCACGAACAAGGGCGGGCCCATGGAGAGCGAGGACAGGAAACTGCTTCCTGGGGTTCTGAGAATCTAGAGCTGGGCCTAAAGAAACCAGTTTTAAGAGAGTCCAATCTCTGTTAAGACTTCCAGGTGAATTAGTAATGAAGTAGAGAAGAAACAGAGCAGGGACCGAAACAAAAAGGCAGCCATGGTTTTCAAGCCCCTGGTCTTTCTGTGACCTGCTGGCATCAGTGCTTGTCCCCAGAAAGCAGAGAACAGGGTTCTCCGAACTTGAAGAGAAGAGATAAACAGGGCCTTTACAACCATCTCCTGCATCTGGTATGTGTTGGCCTTTTTTTTCAAGAAAATAAGGAAAATGTCATTTGGATGCTAAAACACAGGCTCAATTCCCAGCAATGAGCTTCTGATCACAGGAAAAAGAGCCAGCACACTTTCAACACTTAGGCAGATCACAAAGCCTCTGAGGGAGTTCCCTCTGAGGAACGGGGTGTTAAGACAAGACAGAGTTATGACAAGAAGATATGTCAAGCCTGGACGGTGCCCAGGGCGAGCATGCTGAACAATGAACTGATCGGCATGGGTGGGAACATATCTCCTCCATCAACATCTGCCAGTCCCAGTAGAGGTCTCTGGAAAGTAACAGGTTATGATCCCCGATCTGTACCAATAGGCCAGCACCATCTGGAGCAAGCTCTGGGAACCTGAAGGGCATGTAGATGTAGTCTAGGCCCGGGGCTCAGATGATACTGACCTGCTCTGAAAGTGCGGACTCTCATCTCCCCTTGAGCTGTTTGTCCTGTGACATTATTCCATCTTCCATCTCCTGAGACTGTCTAGGTTATTTAATCTTTCCCATTAAATGCTCACACGCGGCCCCAGCCTGTCACCAGGATCCAAGACAATAGACTCCTTTCTTTAAACAATTCCAACAACATCTTCCTTTGGTCTGAGTCTGCATGTTCAATGCCTAAATCCATTGGCAGTCTAGGCCTCCCACTGAGCCTTTTAATGTTAGTGCATTGTAAAATTATGAAATACTTCAAACGCGCTAAGAAAAAGAAACGAAAATCTCTGTCTTGCTCAAACTTGATAAAACAACATGTCCCAGGCAAGGGACATGGGCAGAATTCCAATTCAAGGAGTAAGTGGGTGCCATGAGAGAGAAGGTGCTTTGAGCCAGTGGGAAGAGCTCTGAACCCTGACTCTGAAGACCTGTGCTCCAGGCCACGCTCTGCTGCCTAATGTCTCTGAAAGATCAAGCGAATCGTGCTCTCTGTGCCTCAGTTTCCACAGTCCCTCTGTGAGTTTCTCCTTCTTTCCAACCTCTCTACGTGGATAGCCCCAGGCTCTGCATGAATAATCTCATCTAATCTCATGACATTTAGTATTACCTAAATGTTGATGACTCCAATTCCATCTCTGGCTTGGGCCTCTCCTCTGCAGGTATAAACAGGCCACTGCCACCTTCGCCTTGCCATTTCTCACGTTTAATGTCTAACAGAAGGCCAAAAACACATCTCAAACTTTACATGTCCCAAACCGAGCTCCTCATATTGCCCCAAATCTGTTCCTTACATAGCCTTCCTCATCTCAGAATGTGGTAACTCTATTATTCCAGTTGCTCGGGCCAAAACAAAACAAAACAAAAACAAAACAAAAACAAAACTTGGGGTCCTTTTGACCTCTTGTTCTCTCAGACCCCACATCTGAGTCATCTGCAAACCCTTTCAGCTGTACCTTTAAAATAGATTCAGACTCAGTCCCAGTTGCCACTACCCTGGTACAAGCCACCAATCTGGAATAGGTCACTATCACCTCTTTCCTGGACTACTGCAGGAGCCTCCTAGCTAATTTTTCCTCTTTTATTCTTGTCTCTCTATGGTATACTCTCAACACGTGATGCTAATTGGATTGCATCACCCCATGGCTCAAACTTTCCTTTGGCTTTTTGTCTCAATCAGATTAAAAACCAATGTCCTGACAATAATTTATGGTTTAAATGTTTTGACCCTTGTTACTACTCTGGCCCCTGTTACCACTTAGTTATGACTACGAAAGCCTGAACTGCAACTCTAGCCATATTGGCCTCCTCACAGGTGAACATTCCATCTGCTTCTGCCTTAGGGCCTTTGTACATGTCATACCCCTTACTCAGTTCCTTCAACTTTTTTCAAATGTCACTTTCTTAGTAAGATCTAGTTACTTAACCTAAAATTGTAACTTCATCCCATGCCCTTTCTATCCCCTCTGCCTACTTTATTCTTCTCCTTAGTACTTAAAACTATGTAACATATTACTTACATTGTTTATTGTCTAGTTCCTCTATAGTCCATAAGGTCAGTGATTTAGTCACTTTGCTCTCCAATATATCCCCAGTGTCTAGAACAATGCCTGGCACATAATATGTACTCAATAAACATTTGTTGAATAAATGAATCTTGAAAATAGGGAATATGTTATTTTGCCCTTCAAGTATTGACCCAGTTAAGACAGAAGTGAAGAATTATTGAGCTTATTTTAGAAGTGAGGGGAGAAAAGACAGACTGAAATTCCATCACTACCATCCAAGCCCTTGTATAGGCAACATCTCTCAGAATAACTGCCTTTCAAAATGTGAATATCTCTAGAGCAGTCTTGTCAGAGTAAGATGTATAAAAGTTTGCTTCCAGAAAGAAAAGGAAAGAGAGATGTTATGGCTGTTCAGATAAGAAAGTCAAATTCCAAACCAGCCCAGGCAGACTGAAATCCCAGACTAACAACTCGATGATCTGCTGAAGGAGTCAGAGGCAGGGCACCCCCCACCCCCAAATGATCCAGGACAAATAGGGCTAAGCAGCAGTTGGTGACAAGGTCAGAGCTAGCTGGGACCCTTCAGATTACTTTACTTCTTTGCTTTACAAATGAGGAAACTGAGACCCAGTGGAGGGAAAAGACTAAGTCACCCAACATCAGCAATGTACATATCTACATGGTAGATAAACCAGGGCTGAAACCCAGGTTGCTCAGCTCCCAGACCAATGAGCTTCCAATATCACCCCCACACACCCTCACAAGGAGGCCTTGTCACCAAATAGCCATACAACAGGCGGATTTCATTTCCCTGGTGTATGTGGCAGTGCCCCCGCAATGCCAAAAATGACTCCAAAGGAAATTCCTTAGCTGGGAGTCCTACAGAGAATTAGAATGGGACTTGGAAAAGAACTAAATTCTTTCTGGGATATTTCAGCCAATGGAATGGAGCCCAGAAATCACTGGTGTTTTCTGTTTGGGGAGATATTTTAAATAGCTATCTTTGAAGAATGAAGAGGGGCTATAATGCTGCTGGAAAAATGAAGATATTGAAATACATATAAGAGAAAGAAAAGAAATGGCTCTACATATATTAAAATAGACCAGGTCTCAGCCTTGGGCTGAGAAGTTAACCCTTTCCACCTTCTTCCCCCACTCGCCTCCCCCCGCCCCCCCCTCCACCAAAGTATTTACCAACAGAGCTGAAATCACAAAGAAAATGAACCTTTCAAGACTTGAAGTGGTGTCAATTAAAATGCAAAAGAAATGGAAGAAGAGGGGGAGCATGTGCTTTTTATCTGGCAACGTCACAGTCCGTGCATTATTTATTCCTTACCGTAGCCCTTCAAGGCAGATTGTATTATTCTCATTCTGATGAGGAGGAAAACGGGGCTCAAGAAGCTTAAGTAACTTGCCTAAGGCCATACAGCTAGGAAGCTGCAGGACCAGAAGTCAAGTGTTTCTTAACCCCAGATTTCATGATCATCCCTTACTCCGTGCTGTACCATAATGGTCAAGTTTCTTACTCTCCTTAGGCTTCAGTTTCTTATCCATGACCTAAGAGCCCTAGACTGAGGCATCTCTAATCTCATGGTCTATAAACTTACTCTGATGGCAACTGTCAGTGGTCTTGGTTCTCAGCACTCCTGACCCCCATGAAGAGTTCTATTGGGCTTGTCCCTGGTCCCAATGAGTTTGAGGGAAGTGATCAAGGCAGCACTTCTTGCTGACCTTATGCTGAGGATTTCAGCCTCTGGAACCACAATTGAGTGCTTGTAGGTCTCCTTATGGCTTGCACATCAAGACCAATACACAGAATCTCCAGTGGGAGAGGCCTAGGATCCTGGAATATCCCTGAGTCTATTTATAACACTGAAGATATATCTAACAAGTTCATCATGTGGCATGTAGCAATATGTGCAAAGAAAGAACTATCCCATAGAAGTCTTTGCCAAGACAGGGATATTAAGGTGGTGAGCCAGACTAGAATGCCTCCCACCCCCATCTACAGCAAGTGTGAAAGACAATAAGGGAGTCAGAGGCCTTCGTAGATTGTAGAACTCTCCCTACAGAGCGGGACGAAGCTTAATGTTTTAGGAAAGAGTTCTGGACTAAAACTAAGTCCCTGGCAGTGGGACCTGGGGTAAGTCACTTCTACACTCTGGTCACATTTTTGCAGGGAGTATAGCCATTGATATATAATAACAAAGTTTGATAAGTATCTGGCCAGGGAGGCAGAGTTCAATACTGGAGACTCTCAGAGCACAATAAAGCCCTCATCCTAGCAAGTGAACAGGATGGTTTTAAAGAGGGTCGAGTCCCCAGAGCAGGGAGTAGGAGTGAGTAGGAAAGCTGAGCTCTAGTCCTAGAGAATTCAAGGCAGGTCATCAAGAAAAGTATTGGGCTCATTATTATAAGATGGTGCCAAAAGAAACCTGTTCCTGTTAGAAGGCATTGTACTAAGTAGCACAGGTAGATCACCTGGGGGTCTTATTCTAATTCAGATGCTCAACCCCCATGTCCAGAAATTCTGATTCTATTGGTCTGAGGTGGAGGCTGGGCTCTGATATTTCTTTAAAAGCTCCCCAGGATTTCTAACGTGCACCCAGGGCTGAGAGGTTCTGCAGTAAGGAGAGAATCTGAGAGACAGAACCTGCCCCTTAGTACCCGTTGGATCCCAGCATCCAAATCAGGGTTTGCCAGATAGACGGTGCTTAAGATATATGCCCTGGATAAAGGAATGAATACTGCATAAATGAAGAGAAGGAAGTCACCTGCTGGTTACCAGAATTAGAGCAATGGTAGGAGTAAGACTGTTATTACGCTAGGTCTCCTGTGTAACTGACCAAGGGCTGCCTGATTCCCTCCTGACTATGGACATGATTGGCCTAGACTTTGAAGCTGGAACTAGATAAAGCCTTATGTGGGGGTCCCAGATAGGAGACAGAAGGGATGGGAGGTGTTCGACAGCCAATTACAGATCGGGGATAGTGTGGCAAATCTGAAGCACACATTAATGACTACTAAGCCCGAAGATATCCCATTTTTATTAAAGTATCCCATCTTTATATAAGTGGCCCTCTTCCCTCCACCACTACAGATGATGATGATTCTCCATTTAAAATGGGATCAGTGTGGGGAGAGGGGGAAAAGGAGTCAAGTTATTAACAGAGCTGAGGTGCATAAGGCCCCTCGAAAGTGCAGGGTGGCATCCTACCTCCTGCTTTCTGCCTCCCCCAAACCCCAGTCCATACCCCAACTCCAAAAGTCTTCTCTCTTCTCACTCCAAGCCATACTGCACCCCATTTTACAGAGATATAAGATTCTCCCACATAACTATGCACTTGTTTATGGGCAAAGCACTTTACTTCATATCTCTAATACTCCGTCTCTTGCTAATGATCTCCTATCCCTGTGGTTCTAGGTAGACAGTTGATCTTTGGTGAGAGCGTCTACGCAAGGCCAATGTGGGAAAGCCTCTCCAGCAGGGTTTCAGCAAAGAGTTCAGGATGCCAGGACCCTGCCCCTGTGTTCTGGCCATCAGAACCGCTGAGAATCAGTCAGACTTTGTCCCTGAACTCTGAAGACTCTTCATTATAATGGAAAGTCATTATATTTGTTTCCTAGGCATTTTATGGTTTGCTTCTAACACTCTACCTTCTAAACCTCCCCTAAATTCTCTGCCAGTTCAAATACAGTAGGTGGGAAGCCTAGCTTTATAGGACTCTATCCCAAGCAATATCTCTTAGCCAGGCAAACCCAAGAATCTACCCTGAGTGGAGGGAAGCTGGAAACTGGGAGTCTGGAGAAGAGAAGCTAGGAAGCCTGTGTACACAGCAGCAAAGAGAGAGCCTAATGCCCCCATCTCTCTCTCTTCAAGAGGAATCTCTGCTGTGTATACAGGAAGAAGAGCATGTATGAGGCTCATACATTATACAGAGCTAATTTAAGCCTGCATCTCCAGATGTGGGAGATATTGAGGGGTAGGGATGGGGGGTTAACAAGAAAGCAAGGATGCACCCATCGCTGTGCAAAGTCCTTTTGAGATCATTTAGTCCTATAATTTTCAAACTTAAAAACTCTTAAATGGAACTCCATCTAAAATGGAGCTCTTCTGATTAAAGCAACAGGAAGAGGTAAGAGTTGGGGATGGGCAGTTTGACCAGGCTGGGAAACCCACTCATTCAGTCTACCTTCCAAATCCAAAAGTCTCTGAGGCATCTTTGCAGAAACTTGGGGCCCTGGGTTTCACCTTGAGACAACCAATGGTCTAGCCCAAACCCATGATTTTATAGATGGAAAATCTGGGTGATTTGTCCAAGGAACATCTGAGTCAGTGGAGGCACCAGTGCTATAACTTAACCCCACTCCTAACCCAGGTTTCTCTTCGCCCCCTCCCACCAGTTGGTAGCCGCTCCCCCTCACTTGGCTTTGGGCCCCTAGAGTCCCCTGGGACCCACCAAGGGAATCTTAGACTGAGCTACGGAAGGAGAACTGCAGGTAGATGATCAGCAGCAGAACCGTGGCCCAAAACAAGCACCAGGGGATAGAGCAGAAGTTGCAGCCAGAACCAGCCTCGGCTTGCGGCTTGGTGGGGCTGGGTGCCCGCGTGAAGGTGTAAGTGGTCGCCTCCTCCTCCAGCAGCTTCTCGCTGGGCTTCCAGTGCACGATGCCCTCGTTGCAGGCCTCGCAGAACTCGCCACGGTGCCGCCTGTTGTCTTGGCGGCTGGCCACGTGGATGCGGTAGTGGCCGCCACGCTCACCGTAGCACTGCTCGCGCAGGCTGGTGATGAGGTTGTCCACCAGGCTCTCAATGTTCTCCTCCAGCATGCTCGACTCGTCTAGCCGCGCCGTGCCACACTCGTAGCACAGCTGCTTGAAGACGCGCATGCGCACCGAACCCGCGCGCTGGGCGCGGTCTAGGTACATGTGGAAGAGGATGACCACGTGGGGTGACTGCCAGGTGTGCCAGCACCAGGAGCAGTGGAATCTGCGGGTTGAGAGAGAAGTAGCGGGAAAAGATGGAGTGAAGGCAGTGGTAACCGCGCCGGGAAGTGAGTGATGGTCCGTAAGCAAAACCTGGAGGTGGAGCCAGTATGTTTACGATCCCCAGGGTTCATTAGCTTTCCCCAGGACGCTACCCAGCCTGCCCCTTGTGTGCGCTGCTAAGCCCAGAGCAGCTCCTCAGGATACACCTAGCATCCAGCAGCACTGTGCCCTCACCCAGCCCACCTCCTCTGTGCTCTGCAGAAACCTCAGCTCCCTCCATCCCAATGCCCTCAGGCATATTTGCTCAACTGCAAAATGAGCTGCACTAGATGAGTCCTTCCTGCTCACACTGTCTTTGAACCTGATAGCTGGGATGGCCACATCATATAGGAAACCCCTGATCCATCCACCCATGTTTACCTGTCAACACTAACTGAACAGCCTAGGCCCAAATCGGGAGAAAATACAATTATCATCTTTCAGACTCCGGCCAGTGCCAGACTTGATACATCCCAAGCCTGGAAGTGGGGGCCAGAGTGAGCTGCTCACTAAGGCCAGCTGGGGATCACAGGTCACCAGCCGGTCTGGAGGAGCCACTAGCCCTCCCGTCTCAGCTCTGCAAGCCTTCCAAGTCTTGAAGAAGTTGCTGGGCCTTATCAGGAAGTATCCAGTCATTTGTACCCCTCCCATCAGCCAATTTAGGGGCTTCACATTTTCATTTTTCTTTTTCTTACATTCTTTAGGGACTATTTACCTTCTCTCAGTCGAGACCACAAAACTTGGGTTAGAAAATGTCAGGACCTCAGAAATCAACTAATTAATGCTTTGTTTTACTCCAAGGCACAGAGAATAAGAAAGCAATCCATATACGCACAGCTAGTTAGAGGCAGAGCCAGTACCCAGCACTTCACAGGTACCCAATAGATGTTTCTTGAATTGAGTTGAATAGACTGCACCTGGGCAGGAAAGAAGGCCTTGCTGCTGACCCTCAGGTGGCACCACTCAGCCTTCCTATCTTATGTCCCAAAAGTCTTTATGTAATAGAAGACCAGTGGACAAGAGTCCTGGAAAGTCATCCTAGATATTATTGTATATATGATATATTACTGTATATTATTATATATTATATTATATAGTAATATGTCATATATCAATCATATATACTGTATAATAATATACAGTAACATACATATGTGCAATATTGTATATGCCTAGTGGCCTTATTAAAATGGATTATGATTCAGCAGGTCTAGAATGGAGTGTGAGATTCTGCATCCTTAACAAGTTCCAGGTGATTTTGATGCTGCTGCTCCATGAACCACAAGGCAAAGATCTAGGCTAAACCCTCCTTTTACAAATGGGAAAGTGAGGTACAAGAAGGAAATGGAATTATTCAGGGGTCATGGAGCTAAGAGTAGATTCAGCTTCTAGCACACTTCATGTGTTCAGTATTTTATATTAAGTCAAGCTGAATTAAATAAATTGAAACTGAACTGTCCCAGGACTGGAGCACAGACTCCTTGAACCCCCAGTGGACCTCAAACCCTCCTTCTTTTAACCATTTTAAGAAATTATTAAAATCTGGAAAATATATAAAATGTCAGAGTTTAGGACTAATAAGTACACTCCACCTTTTTTCTAGAAGTGCAAACTTGAACTCAAAGAGGGAAAGTTACATAGGTACTCAGTGGAAAAGCTGGAAATCAAATTCAGATGTCCCAGCTCCCAGTAAAGGATTCTTTCTCTGCCTCACAGTCTATGCTGGTCCAACAGTGAGACTGACCCTTAGCACCTGGGTTCTTCATATCTCTGTCTCTTCTGCAGAGGCTGCCTGCAAGGGCCCTACTTACTGAGCTACTCACCTGCCTGAGGCATGCAATTCCAGGTACTGCTTCCAGCCAGGGGCCAGCACATTGTGCTTGAGGTTGGGGTCTATGATGAGGTCCCAGCTATCTGCCGGCTTTGCCTCCTCCATCTTCTCATAGAAGATTTTCTTCCATTCACCTGTGGTCACACTTTTACACATCGTCTCGTCTGTGGTGAAGGAGGGCAAGCTCCACTTGAATGAGAACACGGAGAGCGAAGGCAGGTGCAGGGCAGGACAGCGCAGTCTCCACGGTCTAAAAATCCTCATCTACAAGACCAGGAGGAAGCAGGACCCAGCTCCCTCCTTTGTCCGCAGTGGAACCTGTTTCCACGGCAACCAGGCAGAGTGCCAGAGATGGAGCTTGTGTAGGAGGAAGTCTTCGAAGGAGTGTTTCAGGGCCCTGAGGCTGCAGAGGCAAGGTTTGTGGGTCTAAGTGACCAGAGATAGAGTGGGGGTCCTAAAAGGAGGCTGAGCTTCAGACCATCTTATTCTGGCCCTACGAAAGAAAGGGCATGTGAAGGCAAGGACCTGGGAGCTGGCTTAGCTTCACCTTGTTGCCCCTGGAGGCATCATCAGGATCTGGCTGCTATGGTAACCACGATGCCTTAGAGAGCCAAAGAGAAATAAGAGCTGGGAAGATTAGACCCGTTAATAGATGCAGCAATAATAATAAACTCACTCTCTGCACCCCTACCCTTCTTGTGACCAGCACTTTGCCATTTACAAAAACTGTTGGAGGTCTCTTGACCCATGATTTTTATTGACACTGTACAGATCAGAAGCCTGGGATTCGCCTAGCTTATAAATGGCAGAACTTGTATCCAAATCCAAGCTGTTGAGCCCCTACTAATTCTTTAATTAATTCATACATACTCATATGCCAGGCTCTCTGCCAAGTGATTATAACTGGGTTTGTACCTAATAACTAGAATGCAATGGGATCCATGCTGCGACAGCCATATATAAGAGCAGCCACCTGGGCACAAAGGTGGGAGCCATCGCATCAGCCTGGCAGGAACAGAAAAGATAATTTTCAACTTGATTATAGAAGAGGAGCACGAGATCCATGGGAAAAACAGCCTTTACTATGGGTGCTTCTCCTGCTACCTTTTAATAAATTATTTTACCTTTATAAATGTCATACAGATTTATTGTAGAAAAAGTGGAAAATATAGATAAAATAATCCAAAAGTAAGACTCTTCCTAATACCCATGCTCAAAATAATCACTTGCCTGCCATTTTCTGTACATGTATGTGTGTGTCCATATGTATGTGCATGTATGTTTATATATACACACACATTTTACATGCCACACTGTAGTATATCATGAATAGTAATAGATCATGAATATTTTTCTAGGTTTTTAATATTATTCCATCTTGTAGTCTTCCTATATTCTGTTATATTGTTGAGCATAATTTATTTAGCTAGTCCTCTATTTTGGGCATTAAGTTTTTTTTCAGCCTCTCACATTTACACTTTTGCTACCTATTTGTATAAAACTTATTGATGAAGCTCATGGACCTGCATTCCAGGCATCAGAGATGATACAGTTGGAAACATATCTCCTTGCTTTCTGCAGAAGCTTAGTGTAGCTAGAAGAATCTGAGCAGGCTCTTTAAACAGTATGACCCGCAGATCCTAAAGTTAAGAGGTGAAAAAGAAAAGCCTAAATCTTCCATCTGATGCAGGAGACCATCTTCCAAGTGCTCCTCCTGCCTCTGCATGAATGCTTGATGCCTTGAATAAAGAAGCAGTATCTGTAATGATTAAAAGCAGGGACTCTAGAATTACGTGCCTGGGTTTTTGGCGGGGGCGGAGGCGGTGAGGGAGTGTAATTTCCTTATATCTTCATAGGTAGCTAGCTATTCTAATGTATTTAATGTATGTCATTTCATTCTGGCAAAACATATATTGGTGTTTTATATGAATATATTTTAAATTTGTATAGTAATAGCTATCACTATGCAGCAGTTAACTAGATATCAGGCATTGTCCTAAGTGCTTAATACATATTAATTTATTTCAACTTAATAACCTCTCTAGGTAGGTAATAGCAGCTGCAGCTCCATTTTGCAGATATGTAAGCTAACACAGAAAGGTTTGATAACTTACCCAAGATTCAACAACTAATAACGAAACTGGGATTTGAACCTATATGACTGTCTTCAAAGTCCCAGCTTAATCACTACACTACCCAGCATGGAATCTAGAACAAAATATTTGCTAAATAAATGTGCCTTTCTACCATCTCATCACTGGATTTGACCATTTCAGACTCTAAGAATTGAAATTCATATCATTCAGCAAATGGTTCACTAAAGCACACTGAGGCCACAGTTCCCAGGAAGATGAGTGAGTCATATTTGACACGCCCAGTCTCCTTGTTCCTACTGTGGATGCCACCTCTACTGCTGGATTACTGGAGCAACAGTGTCCACAGACCCCTGATGCTCAGCGTAAATATTCTAGAATTAAAAGAGAAATTTAGCTTGCCAAAGAAACTAGAGTACATAAAGCCATCTCTAGGTATACCATTCCTGTGAAGCCATAATCATTTGATGACAGGCACCTGGGTACAGTGGAAAGAGCACTGGACTGAAAGTCAGGAGTTATGTACCTCAGTTTTGCTACTTGCTGGCTCTATGACCTTGAGCGAATCATTTCTCTTGGCCTCAGTCCATCTGTTCAATGAAGAATTAGAGTAGATGGCAATGCTGAGGTCCCCCCTGACTGTGGCTGTATATGGTTTCAAAGAACCTTGTACTTAGAAACCTGAATTTTTAAAAGCAGGAGGTAGGATAGAGGCCATTGGATGGAGGAGGGAAGTTTCTAATGAAGTGCCTGGAGTCGAAGTCTGTCTCCTTGGGGGTTGCTTTGTAGCTAAAGAGCTCTGGGGAGGTGTCACTTCACTAACTTTGTACTGTACAGAGTAAGAAGAACAAATCAAATCTGAGCCACTGCATGCTAACACTGAGAAGGATTTTTAAGCTCATTAAATTTTTTATCCTTCAAGTCAGTATTTTTGCCTCCGAAATAAGGCAGTCGATGTCCAGAGAAGTAAACTGACTTAACCAGTCTCCAAAGTGTGATGGGAGATGTCTCAGGCTGTAGTCACGGGCCAAGGTGAGAATGGGTGCTGAGAACATTCTCAGAAAGTGTGTGAAGCTGAGAAAAGGTTATAGAATCTGTAATGGAGCCAGAATGTATTACCTAACACCAGGAACAAATTCTCTAGAAGTATTTTGCATTTGTTGCTACAATAAACATTATGATGAAAAACAAGAACACAGAAGGTAAGAATCACCAGAGTTGTGTGTATTATGTGTGTGTGCGTGCGTGTGTGTGTGTAACCAGCTGATGCAATCCCCATTGGCACAAATTAAGTTTAATTTAGAGCCTGAGCTTGCTATGCAGAGGCCAGTGTAATACATCCTTCTGTATAGCAGAATATTTTATCTAATAAAATAGTATTTCTATCAAGACAAATAACCCTATGGTATTGTAACTTGCTCTATATCAAATGAGTTCTGATACCCTGAAATCCATGATTTTGAAACTGCCAATCTAGACATCTTTAAAGTCAATGGCCTCACTGTGGCCAATTTCTTGAAGTTTGTGATCATAATTTAAATCCATAAAATAGTTTAAAAATAAATCTCCAACTAGAAAATAAGAGTGATAAAAAGAGAGAGAGAGAGAAAAAAAAAAAGAAAGAAAAACGTTTCTCTAATTTGTTGTTTGGCTCGATAAGAATTATTTTATAAAGCTTATTATTCTGTTGTTGCTCATCAAAATATTACAAAAATAAACATTGTCACTCTGGAAATGGTGCACTAATGAAAAATAATTCTTGACTAGGGTCAATATCATATTCCTAAGGGGCATTTGGGAAAAGGGAGGGATATGTTTGGAGCTAGATCAATGACTAGAAGTTTCTACTGGCACTCAGTGCCCAGAGACCAAGGACCTAAATGTGCCTGACAGTTCCACAATTAAGAATTTTCCTTCCCAGAATGTTCCATCCTTGCTGAGCCTAAATAGTAAGCTCCTCCATAATCTGTTGGTTTGTTGGTACAAAGAGCCTAGGTAGTAGTCTCAATTTCCACTTCAATTTCCAATGTTTTGTTCCCTGATGGAAATATTTCTCCCTTGGGAACCAAGACCACTAGCTCAGCTGAGTCCAAAGTGGTAGGAACAGGAAGCAAAGGAAAAATAAAATACAAAAAATCTAAATCACTAGTGTATTTTGAGAGGTCATTTTGAGAGAGCTTTTCCAACTCAATTCTTGGAGCTGGGAAAAATAGCATCGAATCTTGGTTGCTAATTCAGAGCATATGCCACATCCTACAGAACATTAGCCTAGCCCTGCAAAGTGCCATCACCTAGATGGTTCTAAAACTGAGTCTCCTAAAGGCCATCCAACTGCTCCGTCAGGCCAGCTGCTTCAGGAAGATAGGGAATACAGTAAGCTGAATGAATTACTTGAACATGCGCTCATTGCCAGATTTCATTTGCTTTAAAATGAGTTCCCAGTAGAAGCAATGCTATATGGAATATTACAATGATAACAGAGTATTCTCTAAGTCCACTGCTGAGTGTCCAAATGTCAATACCAGAGATCAATGCTTAATCCTCGATAAGGACACAATTCTACAGGGAACCAGAAACCATCTAGTGGCAGTTTGATTGCACTGGACCATTCCTAACAGGGAAGGAGTAGACCTTTGTTCTCACTGGAGTAGACAATTACTATAGATATAGGTTTGTCTTCCTTCTCCATAGTGTTCCTGCCTCTTGTGGACTTTCAGAATGCCTTATTCACTATTACATACTCCCCCACTTAGGCCTCTCAACTTAGCTGCTTAGGCTTCCTCACTGCATAGTGGTTGATTTCCAAGAAGAAGCATCCCAAGACGAAGGAAATGAAAGTTACCAGTACTCTTTAACCAAGGATCAGAAATCCCAGAACATCGTTCTCATCATATTCTATTGGTGAAAGCAATCACAAGGCCAAATTTAAGGAAGTGGGAAATAAACTTCAATTCTTGATGGGGAAGTGGCATGTGCCTCCAGGGAGGGAAGGAATCAGTGGTGGTCATCTTTGGAGTCTGTCTACCACAGTGCCTGATCATTTTTCCTTATCCTCCAAAAAGCTTAGTGCCTTGAGAAAGTTATGTCACATTCTATGGTGTAAGTAGAGATTGATATTATATTGCAAAACAATAAACTAAGGATCAGAGAGGAAAAATAGCTGAAGAGTAAACTAAATCCAGCAAACTCAACTCCAAAATGTTAGCAGAAAGGAACGGTAAGGCTGCTCACCTTGAACACAGCAAAGGAAAGCATCACAGATACCTAGCCCACCACTACCACCCACTTCTGCATACCCAATCTTGATGTATAAGAATCCTTTCCTTTCCTTTTTCTCCTTCCCTCATTACCACCATTGAGCTTCTCTTCTGTGCCATTGCTCAAGGCACTATCAGAGCTACATCCATGCCTCAGCCCCACTTGTCTCAGCCACAGACTAAAACTTAAACTGTCCCAGTCTTCAAGCTCTTGAACTCTTATCCCCACAAACTCTGTTTTCCTTTGTGTTTATTTTGAGCACATGACCTGGTTTTTGAGAGAGCCATTTACCAGGAAATGTGATATGGCTATTGACAAAGGAGGTAAACAAACAAACAAAAAAAGATGGAGCATTGAGAAAAATTATCAAGTCCTCAAAAACTATTGTCTCCATTTTCAGGATATTTGATTCAAAATAAAAGAAAGCCTCTTTCCCCTTATTTTAAAGCAGGGGCAAGGCCTAGCAACATTACACATGGGGAAGCAGCAAATTTTTAATTTATTCATTCAAAAAACTGAATTCTTAACTACTATGTGCCAGGCTCAATACTAGGTACTTGGATATAATAATTAATTAGTCCCATCCATTCCAGGTCCAATGCCATCAATCAGCCAGGTGACCCAGACTAACTCAGAGCATTTTATGACCTATGTCATAAGAACTGAACCTTATGTAGACTCCTATTGCCAGGCAGCCACTGGAAATGTATTTTCTTCAAGAATGAATTGTGGCCCCTCTACCCTGGAAGTTGGTTTCCTGAGGCAGGCTTAGAAAGATATGCAGTTGTTCAACTCTAACAAGTTGGTTTTTCACAGAATATCTGAAAGGCGTAAGGACATAGTACATTATCAGAAAGTCTTACTGTGGTTGAATATCATACTCATGGAGTTCAGAGGACAGGGCACAACTTCTCTTTACTTTTCTGTCAAGTCACCCATTAGAACACTGAGAATCCACCTAAGATGTGTGTCCAGAACGTTCCCTTCTCTCTCTGATATTCTTTCTGTCTTCTATCTCTTCAGCTCTTCCGGCCTTTATCTTTAAGGCCTTGATTTAGTCTTCAAAGTGGAGCATCTAAAAGCAAATACACCTTTTTTCTACTGATTGTAGAAAATTGTAGGTGGTCAGTATCAGTAGAAAAAAGGTATATTTGATTCAAATACATTCAAAGGTGTATTTGAATCTGCTATGATTCATTAGCAATGTTTCTGTCCCTTCATTCTATTAGATTAGAGACCCTCTACTCATCAAGGTGAAGGGAAGAAGAAACTAAAGGGTGGAGGAGAAAGAAAATTCTCTCACGCCACACACTGCCCTCCCTCCAACAACCATGGGAAGAAAAGCAATGAAGAAAAAGTCTGATTCTCTCCCTTGCAAGTGAGAAGGAACTGCTCTGGACAGCAAATGTGTGTTTCATAGCAGCACAGAGTAACCCCGGATCACATTTGCATTCAATTACTTTGGCTGAGCCTTTACCATGTAACTTGGAAATAAAAGTATATAGAACAGAATGAAGGAGTAGAAGGGTTCTGGGAAATTACCTAGTCCAACCCTGATTAGATGCACCAGTGACTGATTCATCGCATATGAAACCTAAAACAGGCATAAGATAATCGGCTTTTAATTTAGTGTGAATATGACTCTTCACTTAGAGTGAGAAAACTTTTCACTGTCGACCTTCAGACAGACCAAGTGATACAGGATTCAGGTTACTACCAAAGTCCAGGTAATCATGGACACCTGTTGACAGTCCAGCAGTAAACCAGCCTGAGTGTGAACACCCCAGGGCCATTGAGCTCACTCTCTCCAGAGGCAGAGGATTTATCTACCTTTCGGCTGTTAGAAAGCTCTTCTTGGCTGTATGCCAACCTCTCACTCTCCACTCTCTGCGCCTTCCGATACAGAGCACTTAACGAAGTGCCAGCCCACAGTAAGCAATCCATAAATATTAATACTTTTAGAGAGGAGGAAATGTGGTGCAGTTTCTCTGACAGAAGCTTCTATTTAAATAATTTATTAGAGTCTGCATTGCCAGAACACCACTGCTTATTTTATTCTTTAAACAAGAAAGCTTCTAAGAATACCTCATATTGAACTGAAACACAGCTTTTGGAGAAAGACAGTACTATTTATCCTATTCACTGACATAATTTTCTGTAATGGCAAAAGCAACAGTCTTTATTTGTTTATCTGTATATGGAAACTTTCAAGCACATATAAAAGTGGGGGGAAAATGAAACCGCACCTACCCATCACCCAGCTTCAACAACCACCAGTCGTCTGCCACTCTAAAACATTTTCTTTAACACAATATCTGAGATGTCCTTTAAAATAATATCAGTGGGGGTACATGTGAAACATAATTAACCATGAGTTCGTAATTGTTGCCTCTGGGTAGTGAGTATATGGACATTTATTATACTATTCTCTACTTTTTTACGCTGAAAATTTCCATGATAGAAAGTAAATAAATAAATTTTTTTTTCTTTTGCTCATCGTCCTCTCCTAATTTTTCGCATTTAAAACCATGAACCCATGCACCTAGAGGTACCTATGGGCTTCTAACTTACCCCTTTGTGGTCTGAGTTTTTCCATGCATCTTCCCATCACTGTACTGACAACCTTATAAATACAAAACAGTCTGAACTTGTTCTTTTTCGGCCTTACATATATTTACCAACAAATGTCTATATTTGAAATACATAGTATACACATGATATGTGGGTAATTAGTAGTGCCATTATCCAGATGCCTAGCTTCTCGGACCAAAAGAATTTCCTATTAAAAGAATTGGACAATCCTGGTGAAAAATAAAAGTTCAATAAAGTTTCATTCATTCAACATCTGTCCACTTGGTAACTCTTATTTGCTAAACGCTACACAGGCTATGGAGGCACAAAGACAAATTATTCTTCACCCTGCTTTCTCAACCAGTGTTCAGGTAAATTTTGTAGTGTTGATAAAAATAAAAGACCATAGGGATCTCCAGCATCTAGAATATTGCTCAACATGTAGTAGATATTCAATAAATATTTGTTGAGTGAATAATGTATGAGTGCATTGTTGGATATCACATTCTAATGCCCAGCCTCCCAACGATGAATTAATTATAAAGAAGTAATTTTTGAAACTCAGTGGAAAAAATAGGGAGAATTTATTCTCCCATAGGCATCTTTCTAGGGCCTCAACTTTTGATTGGCTTTGGTTTAGAGGTTAATTTGAGAGTCTACAGGTAACTTTCTGGTTGCAATATTTAATAGAGGTGAACAAAATTGGAGAGTCATGTGCAATATAAAAACAAAACAAAAGAGCAAGGAAAAAAACAGGTGCATTCTTCACAGCGGTTCCCACTTTATTAAAAACTGCTCTCACTTTCTCTTAGAAGCCAACATTATCTTTCAAGGATCTAAGTTAATTTCATTGTAGATCTGATTCAGGAGCAAAGGAGTAAAGGGTTCCTCACTTATTAGCCACTTGGGAGCTGAGAATCTTCAGATTCCAGATTCTCTCTCTTTGGTGTCCCAGAGAAGTTAATATTTTCCTCAGCACCTAATTCTAGGCCCAGAGTGTGACTCCTGTATGAATAAAAGAAAGATGTTCTAGGGAGAGAGAGCCTATCCCAAAATGGATATAGGTCACACCTACCTTGGAGTTGGGCGGCAGGATGTTCATTGCCAGAGAGAGCCCGGAAGAGAAGCAGGAAAGTGAGGCCTGAGGCTAGAACTGGCAATAGACTGGGACTGGGAGGCTGGCCCACAAGGCAAGTATCAAGTCAGTTTTCCTGCCAGCTGTCTGAGGCGCCAGGTCCAGAAGCTGCATTTCCCCTCTATCAGATACCAGGAGTCAAGCCCCAGCTCAAGGAGCCTTGACAAGCTCCACCAATAGAAAGCCAAGGGACTGGAAAATCCTTATCTGAGTGCCATGGGAAACGGGTCCAGAAGGCCCAAGCATATAAACACACCAGCCCAGAAGCAGCCAAGTCTTCCCGAGAGTGAGCTCATGGGTTATAGTGACCCAGGCATTGCCCCACATGACAGCCACCTTAGGGCTTTGGCATCCACAACCTTTCCAGCTTAGGAGGTACCTTTACGCTTTTCTTTGGATTCTTTGCCACTGTTTGACTAAATTGTATTTCAAACACCTGGGACCTATGCTCCTGGAAGCAACCTGCACCTCACATGACTAAGTGGTGCCACATACCCCTGCATATACACAGGTCTGTCTTAGGTGTAAATATGATACTCAGTGCCTATCTACATATATGAACTCTCAGAACTATAGGGGGAGTGATAGTATTAGCAAGAACCATGTGGAAAGAACAAGAAAGAGAAAATTCTGCATTCTGTCACTGACTTTCTGTGACCTAGAAACTTGGCCTGCCTGGTCCTACATTTCCACGTCCCTAAAATCGTAAATTGTACTCTATGTCTTTAAGTTTTCTCCCTGCCCTAACAATCTGTGGGCCCATAATTACATGAAACACCTATAGCTTTGATATTTCATATAATAATAAAGGCAGGATTTTCTTCCTCAAAACCTCTCTAGATTCTCCAAAATATATACAAGGAGTTACTTACTATTTTCCCAATGAAGATATATTGCTATGCCCATAATTTTTACTTATTAAATATTTTCTGAAAAATAAGGACTGATGGTTGTCTTTTCAATGACCAAAGTTATAAAATAATCACACTCTAATCCAGACACCTCTAGGTTATTTTTTACCTGAATCAATGTGTCCTCCAAGCTTTTTCTGTTCAAGTAAACTCAACAGAGTCTACAAAAGAGGGATGCACCAGTGTGGGAATCAAGCTCTGCTCTGTGCTTTGGTGCCACCACATGGGGTTAATGACTCTGCGTGGCACTCAAGTTCCCCAGTGATCCGATCTCAGTGTAACTCACCAAGCACAGCTCTCACCACCTTACCCATTTTTTTCAACCCACCTAGCTGGTGCCTCTCTTTTCCCAGAACAGGACCTGGAATCCCACCTTTTCCTTTCTCCTTGCTCTTTATTCCACCTGAAATGCCTTATTTCTATCTTCATAGAACACCATTTTACTCAGCCTGATATGCTCACTCCTATATACTGGGACAGGGGAAGGGAGTTCCTGTGGTATCTATAGCAGCCCACATTTTCCATACCACGTTTACAAGGATTGCTAGCATTCAGTGAGCGCTTACTATATGCCAAGAAGGCACCCTGCTAAAGGTTTACATTTTATCCTCGCATTAACTCTATGTTTTTCTGCCTTTCATGAATGATAAGCCTTCAAATGGTTCAACTACTTGTTCTGGGTCACTTGGTCAGAAGGTGGCAAAGGAGGGATTTGAACCTGGGCAGTCTGATGACAGTGCCCACTCTGTTAACCACTGTGCCAGGTGATGGCAGGATTATCTGTCTTCTCCAAGAACAGGTGAGAACTTTGAGGTCAGGTTCCTCCTCCAGCTTACTCACTAACATATGGAGTACGGTATTAAAAGAAGATGGTGTTCAATGAATGAGTTACAATCCTGCCTGCACTGGGAAGATTCTTCCACTGTTTCCTCCAAGAATATACTTTCTCTACATCCTTAGTAGGAAATTTCCAAGACATTCGCAAATGGTCTACCACCATCCTTAATTCCTGGAGCTGTGGTAATTGTGTTCTTTGATTGTTTTTGCACATTTAGGTAGGAGATAGATCTATAATTTCCCCAGGCTACTGCAAATTAAACTGCAAGTCACCTCTGGGGAAAAGAATCCTGAATTCAGGCTCCAGGTTTTCCATAGATGGAGATCAGCTAAATAGAGACTTACAAAGCACTCCCCTCAGGGAATAGATTCCCAGCCAGCCCTTGGGGCTGGCAGGGACCAAACCCAGAAGGTGCCTTTCCTATGAAAGAATTCCAAGCAGGGCAAAAGTGGCTGCTTTTTGACCATGGGCAACCTGACCTCAGTTTCTCCTCAGAGGACAGCCATACTTAAAGTTTTGACAGCTTGGCTTATTCTGTTTAGCTAATACATTGGCTGCGCTTAGAGTAAGGCTTTATTTTCCATTGGTTTGTTTTTTAGAAATTTTGCCAGTGATTCATCCAGTTTCATTCCATGAGACTTGGATTTAAGCATTAGGATATAGTAAACATCTGTCCACAGCCTTGCCTTATAACTAGAAAGAGACATACTTACATTGTAGGTACATGGATGGGCTTCATTTAGCACAAAGGCTGGTACCAACATATTAATTCGCACATAACTGATTTCACACTGACAGCCAAGTCAAATTTCAATCTAGTTTTATCTGTAAACACATTAGGTGTTTACATTATGAAGGCTTGATGTTATAGTCCACATAGTTCCATCTCTACATGTCTAAGATGCATACTACAAGAACCAAACAAGTAATTATAGAAGAATTTTACTCACCCGCTTTTCCAAAAGGAGACAAAGTGATCAGTCACAAGCTGTAGCAACACTTCTCATATTTCTTTGTTTCTCTCTTCTACTTTTTACCTCTGTGTCCTCTGGTACCTCTCCTTTGCTACCTCTACCTCTCTACCACATCGCCCACCTCCAGTCTCTGTGGCCTCAGTTTCCTCATCTCTCATCCCTACCTTTCTCCTTAGGTCATTTTCCTCTGCCATGGAATCCTTTTTGACCCATTCTCACAAAAGTGTAGAAACCGGGCTGACAATGACACTTCTAAAGTGGGAGGATGGGGAGAGCATGGGGGAGGGGAGGGAAAGGTTGTTCTGGCGCCAGGCATTATGGTATTCAGTTTGGTGGACTGGAGGGAGAGAGAAGTATGTGGATAATACCTAATTAATATTAATTTTCACATCAGAGTCTTAATGCTAGATATACATACAATCATAAATTTATTTTATTTAGTGCCTCATCAAGTATTATTATAATAATGAAAATAGAAATTAATATACGCTCCAACTTTCTTGAAAAAAAGATCAAAGTAGCCCTCAAAGATACATAAAATATAACAATATTGTCTATTTTAAAATAGCCAAAAATATGAAATAAAATAACATATGCATTTTTCTTTAACTTACAATCCTATGTTTAGAAATCGATGCCTAAAACATATTGGTAAAAACTGAAAATCATGTACACAAAAAGCTATTCATTCTAAGATTATTTGTAGTAGCCATAGATTGGAAACAACCTAAATGCTTATGAATAAGGACTAGATGAATAAAATATGGAATATCCACCCAATGGAGAACTATGGAGCTGAACAAAGGGCTGAGAACTGTCCCTATAAGATGTTATAGAGCAATTGCCAAGATATACTCTTAACTTTAAAAAAGTAAAAAGAAATAACCAAAGGGCAGAACTGTATATACAGATTGCTACCTTTAAAAAAAAAAAAAAAAGATTGCTACCTTTAAAAAAAAAAAAAAAAGATTGCTACCTTTAAAAAAAAAAAAAAAAGATTGCTACCTTTAAAAAAAAAAAAAAAAGATTGCTACCTTTAAAAAAAAAAAAAAAAGATTGCTACCTTTAAAAAAAAAAAAAAAAGATTGCTACCTTTAAAAAAAAAAAAAAAAGATTGCTACCTTTAAAAAAAAAAAAAAAAGATTGCTACCTTTAAAAAAAAAAAAAAAAGATTGCTACCTTTAAAAAAAAAAAAAAAAGATTGCTACCTTTAAAAAAAAAAAAAAAAGATTGCTACCTTTAAAAAAAAAAAAAAAAGATTGCTACCTTTAAAAAAAAAAAAAAAAGATTGCTACCTTTAAAAAAAAAAAAAAAAGATTGCTACCTTTAAAAAAAAAAAAAAAAGATTGCTACCTTTAAAAAAAAAAAAAAAAGATTGCTACCTTTAAAAAAAAAAAAAAAAGATTGCTACCTTTAAAAAAAAAAAAAAAAGATTGCTACCTTTAAAAAAAAAAAAAAAAGATTGCTACCTTTAAAAAAAAAAAAAAAAGATTGCTACCTTTAAAAAAAAAAAAAAAAGATTGCTACCTTTAAAAAAAAAAAAAAAAGATTGCTACCTTTAAAAAAAAAAAAAAAAGATTGCTACCTTTAAAAAAAAAAAAAAAAGATTGCTACCTTTAAAAAAAAAAAAAAAAGATTGCTACCTTTAAAAAAAAAAAAAAAAGATTGCTACCTTTAAAAAAAAAAAAAAAAGATTGCTACCTTTAAAAAAAAAAAAAAAAGATTGCTACCTTTAAAAAAAAAAAAAAAAGATTGCTACCTTTAAAAAAAAAAAAAAAAGATTGCTACCTTTAAAAAAAAAAAAAAAAGATTGCTACCTTTAAAAAAAAAAAAAAAAGATTGCTACCTTTAAAAAAAAAAAAAAAAGATTGCTACCTTTAAAAAAAAAAAAAAAAGATTGCTACCTTTAAAAAAAAAAAAAAAAGATTGCTACCTTTAAAAAAAAAAAAAAAAGATTGCTACCTTTAAAAAAAAAAAAAAAAGATTGCTACCTTTAAAAAAAAAAAAAAAAGATTGCTACCTTTAAAAAAAAAAAAAAAAGATTGCTACCTTTAAAAAAAAAAAAAAAAGATTGCTACCTTTAAAAAAAAAAAAAAAAGATTGCTACCTTTAAAAAAAAAAAAAAAAGATTGCTACCTTTAAAAAAAAAAAAAAAAGATTGCTACCTTTAAAAAAAAAAAAAAAAGATTGCTACCTTTAAAAAAAAAAAAAAAAGATTGCTACCTTTAAAAAAAAAAAAAAAAGATTGCTACCTTTAAAAAAAAAAAAAAAAGATTGCTACCTTTAAAAAAAAAAAAAAAAGATTGCTACCTTTAAAAAAAAAAAAAAAAGATTGCTACCTTTAAAAAAAAAAAAAAAAGATTGCTACCTTTAAAAAAAAAAAAAAAAGATTGCTACCTTTAAAAAAAAAAAAAAAAGATTGCTACCTTTAAAAAAAAAAAAAAAAGATTGCTACCTTTAATCTTAGAATAAGAGATAAATATTTACATATATTAAAATAAATGGAAGGATAAATTTTAAAAAAACAATGTATATTATTGTCTATGAGGGAAAACAAGAACGGGGTGGGTCAATTATGAAAAGAAAGACAACCAGGAATTATGTGCCTCCTGATAAAATGCTATAGAAATTGTACAATACTAACAATGAAACATTCATATTAAAAAATTTGACCAAGCTAGAGGAAACACAGAGTATGGGAGAATATCTCAAATAACACCACAAGGATGTTATCAGCAAAGTCCAAAATGTGAAAGATTCTGCAAGAAGCATGATTTTTCCCCAAATAAATAAATGCCAAAGAAAAAATAAAGGAGGAGAAACTATTATTAATTAATAGAGGATTGACATGTACAACCAAATGTGATATGTGGACCCTCTTTGGATGCTGATTGATTCAAGTAAGCTATAAAAAGACTTAACTGAGATAACATGGAAAATTTGATTATGGATTGAGTTAGATGATTCTGAGGAATTAATTATTAACAATTTTGTAAGGTATGATAATGTCCTTGTGGATTTTTAAAACCTGTCCAAAATTCTTAAAGATGCACATGGGAGTATAGAAGCATAAAATGGCATAATATTTAAGACTTGCTTCAAAATTCTCCGGCCACGAACAAAAAAAATAAAAGGAATCGATGCAAATATGGCAAATCTTGACAACTTTAGCCTGGGGAATGACTACATGAAGGCTTATTGTATTATTTTCTCTACTTTTAAGTATGTTTGGAAATTTCATACTAAAAAAAAATTTTAAATCAGTGAAAACAAAACAGGGTAAAAAAAGAGTGGAACTGTTAGATGGATCCTGGACTAGAGTTCATGCACAAATGAATTTCATGTACTACGATACACACAGGACAGAAGCAGTCACAAACTGGCTCTATTTGTAGCCACCAATGTGAAAAGGAAATAGAAATAGTGAGAAGGTTCTCAGTGATTATACAGCAAAACACGTTGGGTGAAGCACCATTCGTGATGCAAAGTCCTAAGCAAAACCTCTCCTGTGGGTCTTCATTAGAGAGCCACTGAGAGGTGCTTCGAAAAGCACCATCCTCAACAACATGTTCAAAACAAACCCAGGAAGGCTTCCCTGGGGCTGTGACTGACCTCCAGGGCCTGCACTTCACCATCGAGCTCTCCTTGTTCTGCGACCCCTGAGAAACGCCTAGAGCTCAGGCGTGGAAAGCAGTGTAGACCTAGCACTCCCTCACTTCCCTTTGTATTCTCTGAAGTGCTTGGAGCCAAGAACAGCTCTCTGTTCTTCCCTACTGGGAACTCTCTGTGGAGCCTGCAGTTGAGCTTTTGTAATACTCTCTGAATTAATACGTGAGGACTGGATTATTAAGGAGCTTCCTCAATAGCACAAATGCTCTGTGCTATCCATTTTACAATGGTTTCCAAATCGAGCTCAGTTTGAAATATGTCAAACATGCTCTTTACCTGAGTAATTTGTCCAGCCATATTTTCCATCTTTAAAAATAAAATGAAGACACTGTAACTGTGAAATTCAAATCTAACTGGACAAATTTTCACCACTTAGATGATGTATTTGAAACAGTCTGATCTAAATTAGAGGCCGAGTGGTATACGTAAAAGTTACGAGGGACCCTGAGTGACAGAAGGAAGAAATAATCATCTTTCAGGGTGGCTGAAACTGAAGTATAATGAAAGGCCATGATGAACCTAACCTGGAGAAGTTTGCCATGCATGCAAAGACCCTGCACAGAGAAAATAGTGGTCTCACTCAAAAATACAACAGGCTGATGCAGTCGAAATGCTGGAAATTTGATATACCTGCCTTCCTAGGGCTTCCTTATCCTCTGGAATAGACTCAGGGCTCTGGATGTTGAAAAGGGGAGAGTTCTGGGTAAATTCTATATGCCCTGTCTACTTCCCAAAGAGTACCATCAGTCCCTTTCTGATGTCAGCCAGGCTTTCCGAGGACGCCTTCCTGCCTCCTCCAAACAATGGGAACACCGGCTTTCATGGTTCCCAATGGCCCCTCTGCTCTTGAGGAAATTGCTCGGCAAGTTGCAGTCGTGTCCTATTACTAACCGATTGGACATTCAGCTCTGCCTCTGTTTCTAAAATCGATCTTTTGCTCTTTTGGAGGCAGGACAAGGTTGGAGGTCATTTTATAGAGGCTTTTATATTATGTTTCAAATAATAGAAATTCTAACACAATATGGTTTAAGCAATTAAAAGAATTTACTTAAAAGTCAACTTTTAGATACCCTAAACCTCAGATAGGTTGAATTTCAAGAAGGCTTGACTAAATGGCTCAAAGAAATCACAGAAATTTCTTTTGTTTTGTTTTTTCCCCTTCTATCTTCTGTTCTACCTTTTGTGGCAAGGGCTTAAACTAAGTCTGACTGCTCTGGTAGTTGCAAAATGGCTGCCAGTATGAACCAGGCTTCATATACATCTTTTTTCGCATCCAATGGAAGAGAGTAAGCTACTTTCTCCCAAACTTAGAATAATGGTCCTGGCCCTCCCTTTCTTTAGAACAACTAGGGTTAATCACCTTTACACAGACCAATCACTGTAGCAAAGGACTGAAATTATTCCACTGATTTGAACCAATCGCAGCCCACTTCTTGATCAATGGGAGATGAGAGGGGTCAATCCTGCTCAAACAGCATAGCAGCTACCCAAAGCGGGTGGAGGGTTGGAAGGATGCTAGGGAAGAACTTGGCACTATGCACAACAGCATCCACAGTTGGTTTGGGCTACAGTTGAGTCTTGTCCTTTTATCTTCAACCTTTGTTCCGTAGCCAACCCAAAAAGATATCTATTGGGCCTTTATATATTCTGGCTATAGGATCAAAATTGTCCAGGCTACAGACTTCCTCCCCTGACTGAGGTTTGTAGTTCAGTGGAGCTGGCAATAAGGGGTCAGTCATGCCTTACTCTCACCTTGTGTTCCAGAGTCACTGCCTCCTTCCTTATGGAAGTGTTATCTTATTTTTATGCTAACTCTAATTATTGTTTGTTGCTTTATGTTTTCAGTAATGTTATCATTTGATGTCTCCCCTTGTATTTTATACTTCTATTATTTATTTGCTAATTTCTCTTATAGCTCATTCTCAAATTATAATACATATAGTGACTAAACTTAACTAAACAGAACTAGGCTTCTTCTTATTTTAGTTTTTTAATTGAGATCATTGTAGGTTCACATGCCATTGTAAGAAATAATACAGAGATCTCTCTTACACTTTGTACAGTTTTCCTGATGGTTAACATTTTGTAAAACTATAACATAATATCACATCAGGATATTGACATTGATGCAATCCACCAGTCATATTAAAATTTCCATAGTTTTATTGGTATTTATGTGTGTGTGTGTTGTTCTGTGCAATTTTATAATAGTATTACCTGTGTAGGTGCATGTATCTACCACCACAGTCAAGATACTAAACAGTTTCAACATTACAAGAATCTCTTGTGTTACCTTTGCTATGGACTAAGTTGCTTGCCCCCCATTTGATACGTTAAAGCCCTGAAGCCACATCAACATGTCCTATGTGCTCTATCTTCAAAATATACCCTAAATATGACTATTTCTCACAATTAGCACCATTTCACCCAGTCCAAAGCCATTCCATTTCTTGACAGGGTTTGTGTAGTAGTTTTCTATTTTACCACTCTGCTTCCACTTTGGTCCCCTTAGAATCAATTTTTTACCCAGCAGCCAGAGTGATAACTTCAAAATGTAAGTTAGATCATATCACTTCCCTGTTTAAACTCTCTAATGGATTTCCATCACTCTCAGAGTCAAGACTAATATTTTTACCATATATACAATGCCCTACCTACCTCTCCATCTCTTCTCCTACTAGTCTCAGCTTCCCTCCCCTGCTGTTACATTGACCTTCTCACTGTTCTTCAAGCATATCAAGTTCTTTCCCATCTCAATACTTTTGCCCTTGCAGTTGCCTTCACCTACACTCATCCCCTGGACCTTCATATTGCTTGCTCTGTTACTTTATTCTCGTTTCTGCATATCATCTTCTCTGAGTGGCTTTCCATCAACCAGCCCACTACCTTCCATTTCTTCACTATTGATTTGTATTCTTTTTAATACTTATCACTAACTAGCAGCATACTACATTTATTTGCTTAGTTGTTTGTTGTGTTTAGATTTATATTCTAGTGCCTAGAACAATGTCTAACAGTCAATAAACATCAGATGAATAAAAGAATGGAGTACACATTGAAATGAATTTCCCCAGCCTAATTTCGGAGTAGGACTTCGTATCTGAATTAATAGTATTGTAAAAGAGGTCTTTTCCAAAAACATTCTTTTAGGCACTGGAGAACCTCCCAACTGTATCTTTGCAAACCTATTCATGCCAATTCCTTTCTGTTCTGGTGACTCAAACCTCAATAGAGTCAGAGATGAGTTTGGTGCTGATAATAAAAACCTCTCCACGGAGTTTTTGCAGCTGATAAGTGTGGTCTCCTTAGCCTCTAGCTGTAATCTGAGCAATCTGTTTTGGTAAATCTCTAGCTGGTTTTTGGAGCCTTTTATTTGCCTGCCAAGAGTCCCCAACTCCTTGGCACCAGGGACCGGTGCTCCTATGAGAGTCTAATGTCTGATGATCTGAGGTGGAGCTGAGGCTGTGATGCCAGCGCTGGGGAGCAGCTGCAAATACAAATGAAGCTTCTCTCGCTTGCTCCCCTACCACGCACCTCCTGCTGTGCAGCCTGTTCCTAACAAGCCATGGACTTGTATTAGTCTGGGGCCTGGGAGTTCGGGACTCCTGCTGTAACAATGACATTGTTATAATTGTTGTAAGACACAAGGGGGCAGCAAATCTAGCTTTTACTTTTAAAAGCGAAACAGCTACTTAGATAACTTCAACTCGATGTTCAATAGATTGGATATGTTTCAGTAAGTCCAAATAATGAGAATTAGGTAGCAATGAAAATAAATGAACTATAGCTACAAGCAGCAATGTGGACGAATCTTACAAACATAATGTTTAGTGAAAGAAGCAAGACACAAAAAATATATATATGATATGATTGCATGTACATAATGTTCAAAACTAGGCAAAACTAAGCTATATTGTTTAGTAGGCATACACAGGCAGTCAAACTATAAAGAAAAGCAAAGAAATGATAGTCACAAAAGTGAGGCTTGTGAAAATCACAGAGTTCATGGTCAGGAGGGTACAAACTAGAGACTACAGGTCCTAATAATAACCTATTTTTCAGTTTTGCAGAAGGTATATAGGTGTCCAATTCATAATAACTTGCTAAAGTTTGCATTAATGGTTTGTGCCCTTCTTTATACATATGTTTATATTTCACATTATGATGTCTTTTAAGAAAACAAAAAGAGAAAGAGGTTAGGAAAGCAAGCAAGAAGAGATAAGCATACAGACTGGTAGAGAGAAATAGAGATTAAGAAATAAATTAGCAAAGAGATGCCTGGAGTTAGATTAGAAGTCAAATGCTAAGAGAGAGAATAAAAGGGAGAATAAGGGGAAGAAATAGGAAGAAAGAGAAAAACAAAGGAAGTCCAGAAATAAATTTTTAAAGGAAGATAGTGTGAGGGAGAATGAGTAAGTAACAAAGGTCAGAGGAGAGAGGAAAATAAAGAGAAGAGATCGAAAGAAGGAAGAAACAGAGCTAGTGAAAAGAGAAAAAGGTGAAAAGTATTGAAGACAAGTAAAGTATAAAAGATAATGACACAGAGTTTCTGGTAGAAATTATTAAACAGAAAATCCAGAATAACAAGGGGAACTGCATCAGGCAGGTTGGGTGGTTAACCCTGAGCCCTCAGGGAGGCTGCAACTAGAACGTGATGATGGCAAAGAGAGATGTCAAAGACCTTCAGTATCAACAAAGAATTCATTTGTTGGTCTTTACTAGACAGACAGGGCTGAGAAAGACAGGGGCAGGGCTAAAGCAGGGATGATGATCTTCAATATCCATCAAAAGCTTAGACTCAAGACTTCACAACTGCAGTCCAGTTCATTCTCTCTCACGTTCTCTCTCTCTCTCTCTCTCTCTCTCTCTCTCTCTCTCTCTCTCTCTCTCTCTCACGCACACACACACACACACACACACTCTCTCTCTCTCTCTCTCTCTCTTTCTCTCATTCAATTTCATGTTTCATTTATAACTTTTCTTAATCCTGCACCACCTCACATCCCTGCATTCCTGGTTACTTGGCAGAGAAGTGCTGGGCCTCAAGAAACATGCTGGACACACTGCTGATGCCCTGGAGACATTCACATTCTCCAAGTTGGTGATAAAAGTGGCAGAAGCTAGGACACGTTCCATCCTATTGCTCAGAGAAAGATGTTTGCTAAAAATTACACCATGAGCAAGTAAGTTAATTAGTTAAGGCGGGACTTTAGTTACTCTCCTCAGCACCTTATCACTACTCACTTTTCTCAGCAACAAAGGTTTCTGTGGCTTGGAAAAATTCTAGGTGTCGGCAAGAGTTGGAGACTAAAAATTGTCATTTAAGCTTCTTATCTAACTCTGCCTCTTTCTGCTGGCTAAATTGTGCCTTCCCTACATGGAATTTACCTAAAGGCACAACTCAGGGGAACAAAACAAGTCAGAGTTGGGATTTCTGACTTGTTCTGAGAGGCCCTTCTACTAGAGAAATCTAATAATAATTCTAGCTAAAATTCAAAACTTGGCCTGAATCACTAAAGGTCAAATTAACCAAGGGGCGAGGGCATAAGTGCTACCAGGGAGACAGCCTATGTCCTCTCTAGGGCCATCAAGAGCTTTGTGAGGGGGTGAGCCAAAGGAGGATGTGCTTCCCTGAGCAGGGAGTGGGGCTCCAGTTGGAATCAGAACTATGAGAGGCTTAAACTCAACTATCACCCCCTGGGGCCTGCACAATGAGGGGCTGGGGTTCTGCTGAGCTGTCCTTGTCAAGATGTGCTTTGAAGTCCACACTCTTAGCACTCCTTCCACCCAAACTTTATGAAAACACAAAAAAGTAAATAAATATTGAGCGATCATCTGCAACAAGGAATAGTGGCATCAATTAACTAGAACCTTTAAGACATTTTTTTCAGGCAATGATGTAAATGAAATGAGATTGAGAAACATCTCTACCAACCAGTCATATGTGAAAAGAAGGCCCAAGAGAAAAGTAAAAGCCCTGCAAGAATCTGAGAAAACCACCAAGTGGAGCAGAAGGCTGAGGGTAAGGGCAGGGAATCTGGCAAAGGAAAGATGAGATAGAAAAGAAGTTGTGGTAAGCAACAAAGTAATCGCTGTAAACACAGGTATGACACAATGTAAGGTGACAAAAGAATTCTTGAGAGATAGGAGACACAATGCAAAAAAAATTAATAACATAATTTAATAATACTAAGTGAACTTTATTAACTCTGTATAGATACTGTACTAAGTGCTTTACATGCATTATCTCATTTAATCTTGCTATATTGCCTATATAGTAGACCTCATCATTATATCTATTTAAAGATGAAGAAACTGTGGCTCAAAGAGAATTTGATCAAAACCACATAGCACAAAATGTTACCCAGGCTGATGGGACTCCGTAGCCCATGCTTTTAATAACCATAGAATGTTACCTCACATGTAATTCCAACCAAAACTAAAGAGTACATGAGACAGGCAGAGTTAGGTGTTAGGACACCCGTGTTTTAAAAACTACCCTGACTCAAACACACCACACAATAATCATTCTCAGTTTTTCCACATAAAAGAGAAAACACGGTATAATTAGAGCATGCCTTCTTTAAAGACCCTTCCAGCTCAAATGATTTGTGAAGTTAGCCCCCTAGAAACTCAAGAGTGATATTTCTGCTTTGTTTTGTTTTGTCTTTTTAAAGGTTTATACTTGATGAATAATAGCGAACATGAAAGTGCTAACAGACCCTGACCACAGATGATTCTCCCATCAGTATCTCCCATTCTGGGCCTTCAGAACCAGGATTAGAGTACAGCTAAAAAGTACCCTTGGAAAGTGTCACCTATGACTTCCAACAGTTCCAGATAAAGCTCCATCCCCTCCCGTGGCATCTCCCTGGTGTTTGATCAAAGCAAAGATGCAGGGATGTAACGCATGTTCCTGCAAGCTGGGGCCTCTTAACACTGCTGAAAGGGAGCAGTAGAAGGGAGCCTCTAGGGCAGGCAAAAGCCTCAGCTTTACAAACTCATGACCAGAGAGAGTGAGAGAAGGACCAGCCTCAGAGTTTCTCTCTTTTCCTGGACTAGGGCGACTGGGGGAAAAACAGGGCCGTAGCAGAGTAAAGAGTAATAAAAAAATGAAGAGCAGAGAGTGAATGGAGAGGAAGAAAAAAAATGTAATAGTATAAACAGGCAAAAGGGAGGAAGGAGGGAGGGAAAAAAGAGAGAGGAAGGAAAGGAGGGAAGACAAAGAAAGGAGGGAAAAAAGAAAGAATGTTTAGAAAGAATGAAGCAGAGACTCAGGGGGAGAAATAGCCATAAAGAGATGAAGGACTAAAGCAAAGGAACAGAGTCAAGAGATAAGAACAACAGGGAAAAAATCAGAGGAGAGAAGGAACAAAAGAAAAAAGATTGGGCAAGAAAGATCAAGAAAGAGAACAGTAGGGAGAAGGAAACTAGGGGAAGCCAGGTAAGAGTGGTAGAGAGAAGGAAGAAAGCAAGAGACAGGCACAGTCGTAAATAACTGAAGGGAGACAGGGAGAGAGGAAAAGGGAGAGAAGAGAAAATAAAATGAGAAGAGAGAAATGAGAATGGGGAGATAAAAGGCCAAGAGACAGAACAAGCACAGAGCAGAAGAATTTGAGAGGAAGGAGTGTGTTATTAAGGAGTAGAAGAAAGTAGAAGGAGGTAATATTAATAGAAAAATGAGGGTAGCAAAAGAGAACGGGTTGGGTCAGAAACAGGATACAGAAGATTGTTCCATTGTCATCTAATTCTAATCATGTCTGAGTCTTAGTTTTCTCAAATGAAAAAAAAACAAAACCTTACTTCATTGATTTTTGTGACAAATAAAATAAATTATGCCAATCACCTGAAATACTATAGTCATCTAATTATTTTCTTTTTATTTTGTGGATTATAGTTCCAATGCCAACAATGAACTAAATTTCAGGAAAACAGGATCTCATTTTACTCACTTTTATATATTTGCCACACAACACACTCCCTGGCATATAGCATACTTATAATGTGTGTTCAAATGAATTGAACAAAGACAGAGAAAAGAAGGCACAGAATTCTTAGAAGTAAAAAAAGATATGGAAAAAGAGAAATGCAGACAAGAGAGAAGCTAAGAAATAAGATTTTAAAATAAAATTTTAAAAAAATGGAGGAAGAGGACCTATACAGAGGAAGGAGAAAGAAAAAGCAAAGAACATATTGGTAACAACCAGGCAGCTCAGATGAGCAGCTCATTTAGCAGTGAGACCTGTAGTTCCATGGACCTCACAGAACATAAGCTGCCAGACTGATACTTCTGACTGAGACATGCAGCTGCAATGAGCGATGAGGTAGGAGGCAACACTGAAGAGTGTCATAGGGTCAGGCGTGTTGAGGATTGAAGAGCTCATGATCATCTGTCACCTTTTAAGGTTAAACAAACAAACAAACAAACCTTCTTGAGCTCAGCTTGACTTCTTTAAGCTCCATCTAATTTCAGCATCTATTCTTAGCCAAGGAATTCTGTTGGTTGCAGCTGCACCATCACACTGCTGAGGCACTACAGATCTCAGCCCGTGGCTACCTTCGGCAGATTGTGAAATCCAAAGTTAGGGAGGGCTCAGTAACCATCCCATAGGATGAAGAGGTTTGCTTCAAGGTACAGTAGAAGCAGGCAGAATTGATTAATGAATGAATCAAATAATCAGTTCCCTTAACTTCCTGCTGTACACCTGGATGTTATCCTCCCAAGGGATGTCTTGGGAGTCCACTGCCTACGTGAACTGAAAATGAGGACTCAGTGTATTGGATTAGTAGATATCTGGGTAAATAGTGAATTGGCTAAATTTGTTCATTAAAAGCAGAGTATGGAAAATGGGGGGAAAGTTTGGACAGAACAATTTGATGACCCAGTGACATCAGATGGTAAGAAACCATTCTAAGTATAATTGTTTGCCATGTGGCCTGGGAAATGGGAGTATAATGAAAATAAAAGAGCTATTCTTCTAATCATTATGTTGAACACAGGCACAAGCATCATGGTCATGGTGCTTAATGATCAAATACAACAAAGGAGAGGAGTGTTCTCCCCCATGGAACACCATGGAGCTCTGGCACATGATAACTCTACTGCATTATAGTCACCAATCCCAATGGGAGCTGTGGTGCCCAGAAGAGCAGCAGAAACACCCAATGAGACAAGGTGGTACCAAGTGGGAGATGATAGTTCCTGAGGAAAGATAGTAGTATCCAGAAGAAAGCACATACCAAAGTGTACAGCATGAAGACAGTGTGCAGTTGAAAAGTGGCAATGCAGAGTCATGAACATCAGAATTAAATGAAAGGAACAGAACCAGGAATGTCAGTAGAGACTGTGTTGGGCAGTAGTTGGCAGATAGAAAATACCCCACAGCAGAGTGTCAGGGGAGAAACAGGAAACCCACAGTTGTCCTGATAACTCCCAGAGATGATTGTTGGGAAAGTGGTTCTTTTATTAAGATGATACTTCAGTCACCAAAACTGTAAGGGGGAGGGAGAATCTACTTTTTGGAAGACACAGCTGAATCTAAGAGTCTCTAGTTCTCATCCCTTGATATCTACCCTCCATGTTGGTTACAACCTAGCAGGCAACTGGCAATTGTGAGGAAAAGGCTTAGAGCATCAGATGGTCACTTGTCCTGCCATCACTGAATCATGGCCTCTCTCTAGACTTACGTGAGGAAAATAAACTAGCTACTACATGTACCCCCTCTCAGAGCCAAAACACCTAACACATCTTGATGCTTTACTGGGTTGTCTGTCAGCTATTGATCTTGTAGGTATCCATAGCCACCTACTATCTGTCACCCCAAAATACTTAAAGTACAAGATTCCCCAAAATTCAGACCCAAGAGAGAATGTGCTAAAAATAAGCAAAAGGTAAACCTATATTCCAGAGACAATTTGGTGGGGGTGGGGGAAGTTGTCTTATTTATTTTATAAATAGGAGAGAGAAATGCACAAATTTACAGCATTCATAGGGAGCAATAAGTTAAAAATACAGAATTTCAAGAGAATGAATGATGGCACAAAATAAAGGAATTTTCCTGAGCAGGAGAACAAGTTTTATTCCTCTGGGCCTAGACAAAAAAGAGGTGCTAGTTAGGAAGTTGAAGGACTTAAGTTGAAGGGGAGCTTTTACTGGGAAGGAGAAGTACACGAAAAGATAAAATACAAAAAGAGAAATAATGTAACAGCCTGTGTGGAGAATAGAGAAGTTGCTGTTTGAAAGTATGAGAGGACCACTATCAAGATTTGCCCCAAGCTTACATATAATCAAATTATACTTCTGGTTAGAATGGCAGCAGTCTAAATATTTGCTTTTATTTCCACTTTCTTCCCATACCACATAAAGACAAGATAAAAGATTTTTTAAATATATAAGTCTGTAAGGACAGACAGAATGAGAAGTGAGATCAAAGATGTCCAGATAATTGAATACGATTTTGGAAAATGGAATTGGTTGAATGAGTATTAGAAGAATAGATCTTCAGTAGTCAGGAAACTGAAGGTGAAATGCCTGCAGGTAAAAGCATCCTGTGTCAGCATCACCTGGGAGCCGATTAGAAATGCAGATACTCTGGCCCCACCACATACCTACTGAATGGGAATCTCTTGGAGTGGGTCCAGATATGTGGGTATCAACGGGCTCTTCGGGTGATTTTTATACTGCTAAGTTAGAAAAGGGTTACAATCATAGGGCGTAAAAAACAGTCATGGGAATTGTAAGCATCTGATATCTCTGAGGACAGGGGTTCAGAATGAGGCAAAACCTCCAAAGAACTGGCTGAAAGTCTGTTTGAATTCCAGATTTTTTTCTTTTAGTTCAAATAGTCAGATAACCATGACAACAGGAAGTTTACTTCCACAAGATGAGGAAGCAGGTGAACTTGAAGCAGAAATAGCTGAGTGAGAATAAGTCAGCATACTCCAAACAGGAAGATTATAGAAGAACCTGCTTATTCAAGTGACTTCTTCTACTTGGCTCTCAAAATGTTGTAAATCAAGGTTATAATTACCACAGTAATATAATTTTTTTAAATCCAAAAGATTCAATATTTGAATAATAAAGTTTCCAATAGAAGCAAATTATAAAAAAAGAATAATTTCCCAAAGAGAAAAACATGAATTCCTTATTTAAGGAACCCAGCAGAGATGTGGCACATTGACCATGAAAGGAACTACAAAAAGATATTATTATGAAATTTCAGAACAGCAGTAATAAAAATCCTAAAACTTCTCATAAATAGGTAAAAGAAGGTTCCATACAGAAGTTCAAGAATCAGGTAGGCATTGAATTTCTCAACAACCCTAGAAGCTAGCAGATGGAGTAAGGTCTTCAACATTCTGAGATAAAATATTTCCAACCTAGAAGTCTATTCCAAGCCAAATTTTTAATGAAAATGAGAGAAAAATAAAGATATTTTCAGACATATAATGTCTTAAAATGTTTTTTTCCTCTCACACTCATCCTTAGCAAACTACTAGGAGAGGTGTTACACCAAAATAAAAGAATAAATCAAGAGAGAGGAAGGTCTGAGCATACAGGAAACAGAGGATCTGACACAGAATAAAGAGGAAGGGATTTTTGGTTCGATAATATAGAGAAATCTATGGCCCTAAAAAGCAGCCAAAGAATTCTGTGGAGGAGAAATCTCTTCATAACAAGCAGATTGCAAGACTTTTCCTCCAATGTCACAATCTAAAAGTATATTGATATGGTTTCATTTTAAGTGTTTCTAGGAGGTAGGAAACACTGAAGTTCATTATTGGAAGAAGACCTGGAGAACAGTTTATTTCAAGTATTCTGATGGCAGGGAATTTTCAGGCGGCTCACAGATGAGATGGGAACTAGGAAGACAACAAAGACTGAGATAACAGGAAACAGGGGACCTAGAAAAATTGTCCTTTATTTAGACTATGAACTAGAATCATTTATCTAGCTAGAGGGGCTTATTGCTAGGTCGAAAGTCAGGGAAGAGTTATCAGACTAGATATTCAAAAGGAGATATGCAATAGGTAAATTTTTCATTGGAAGTTTGTCACTGGCCACATTTCCTCTACATATTCCCGAGTCTAGACACATCAAAAAATCCCCAGCAAGTTGTCATGGCTAGAAGTCGGAAACTGCAACTGACTAAACTTCAGCAAGATAAGAGTTCAGTTTCAGGACCTTTGATTTAAAGATGGGCATAAAGTTTCCATTTCTTCCTTTTCTTGGAAATCAACTTCAAGCAACGAGCAGAATGAGAAGCAGAAATGCAAAGCCTTCCTTCAGAAATGCTAGGAGATTGATGAAACCCCTAGTCATAAAACTAGAGGAAGCAGGAAAGTTTAGAGAGCACTGGAAGTCTATAAGGAGTATGAAGGAAGTGGAAAGAAGATTCCACGGCTATAGATCTCTGGAAGAGATCATAAAGTACATTAAGTATTTTCTATGTAAAGGAGCACACTGTGAAATGTAAAACAAGTCTTTTGTTTGTTACTGAAGGGATATAGTGTACAGACAACAGCAGGTTCCCAGGGCCTGGTTTTGATGTGTAAAGTGGAGGAGGCAAAGTTGAATTATACAGACAAGACCTAATTTCAGGTAACAGCCTACCCATGTGGTAGGGGGAGAGGACAGCCCTATAGCTGCCTTTTTCTATTATTAAGGAGAATGAAAGGCTATAAAAAACTAATACTTAAAATTCAAAAACAAAAGAAAATTTCTGCTCACTTAAAACATAGGCCTGGCCCCACCTCCATTAAACTTTTCATATGTCTGATGTAGGAAAAACTCACCTTAGTAAAAAATGAGGTCCAAAAGGAACTGCAGAAGATCTACAAAAACAAAAGAGAAAAAGAAAAAGAAAACAAGCAGAATATGAAGAATATTAATGAGGAGGGGAAGTTTCTTTAGACAACTTGAAAATTATAAATATTTTATCAAAAAACTTTTAAAATTAAAAGAGAGTTTGATTGCAAAATTGAAAGGACGCAAAATGCCTCAGGAAAAAGTAATACAGAGACATACTGTAATAAAGCTACTGAACTTCAAAGACAAAGAATCCTTTGAGAGTTATGCAAAAATATTAAGTCATTTACCAAGGAAAAAATAAGGCTGATCTCAGATTTCCCCAGAGCAAATTCCCATGGCAGCAAATAGTGCAGTAACACTTATAAAATCCTCAGGAAGAAAAATTGTAATCAAGGAATATTTTACTCAACCAAATGTCTTCAAGTATAAAGGTAAGAAATGAACATCTTAAACATCTTATGAGCTTTTCTTTGTAGAAAAATACTAGAAGTTAAACTTTAATCAATTGCACAGGACTGGCATTAAGATTGAATCTACTTTATTGCAGGATAATGATTAAACAAAAGCAGAAATTATGGTAACAACACAGAATGTAAATGTAGTAATCCTGACAACATGGAAATGACATATCTAACAGATTTGAGAAAAGAATTGGGAGAATAAGTAAGTACTAATATTTACTGAATTCACTCATCCTTTAGCAAGGGGACAAAAGATCTAATTGGATGCTGATAAATCATGTAAAAAGAATGGAAGTTTATTCAGCAATACAAACGTAAATGCTAAGAAAAATAGCAACTAAAATTGAAAAGAAGGGTGAAGGGGAAGAAAAAGGAAGTATGTTAATTTGTAACTGCTCACAGGGTGGAGTAAATAGATTCTATCTTAACAAATGTAGGATTAAAGGTTTTATCCTAAGTTATGGTTGTAACAATAATCTTTAGATCAAAAATAAATACTTTCCAAAGTATTAGAATAATCACTCATTTAAAAAAGTACAAAACACATTGCATAGTAGATAGTAGAAATATAAAATAAAATAGCATGACAGAACTATGCTAAACATATTAGTGATAGCCAGCGGTGTGCTAAAAATAGTTGAACAACAGGACACAAGAAAACAAAAGAAAACAAAATCTTAAACTGTAGCTTTTGCTGACTTCCTTGGTGCACATACTCTTGCCATGGCCAATTTCAAGCTACAAATCTGACATCACTGAATGTGGAGTTGGGAAGTTGGGAACTTGTGATCCAACATGGGTCAGTTCTGGCAGACTACTGTTGATAGTAATAAATTTAAATTACCTATTGAGAAGACTTTCACATAAGCAAAACCAACTTAGTAATATATACAGCAGACCTTCTTAATAACAGAGTCGTTGAACATTTTGAAAGGAAAATGGTGGTCAAATGTAAGGCATAGGAAAAAAAATGGGAACCAAGGTCACTATCTTACATCAGATAACATGAATGTAAAGAAAACTTTATCAAATGAGATGTCTCAAAGACTACTTTATAATAATAAAGCATACAGATAACAATGAAAAATAACAATTATGAATATCTATGTTCCAAGTAATATAACATCAATATTCATAAACAAAAATTGCAGGAGTTATGTGAGGAGAAATAGATTTAAAATGCATTAATAAAAAGAGAACTTATTACTTTATGTCCAAGAAATTCCAAGTGAACAAAAATAAATAAATAAAGATATCAGACTAAGTAGCATGCTAATGTATTTATATATTTTATATTAAAATAAACATTCTGAGAAACAAAACAACTGACCTTCTTTCCCAGAAACCAAAGGAGGGAGAAGTCATGATAATTGATTACATATTAGGCCACAAGAAAATTCTTTTTAAATAGATAAATACTATAGACAACATACTATGAGTAAAATTTATACAGAATAAAAACCAAATATTTATAATAAATTTTGAAAACTAAATTTTCTTATCATCTGGAAATTTTAATTTTACAAGTTTTAAACAATTATTGACTCCAATGGGAATTCCAAATTGAAATTGGATAATATATTAAAACTAATAATTATCATATTTCGTATCGAAATCCATGGGTATTACTATGGCACTGTTCAGAAGAAAATGTATAAGTTAAATTATTATATTAATAAACAAAAACATTTAAATAAGTAAAGTAAGCATCTACCTTTAGAAGTTAAAGAAAGAACAATAACCTGAAATTAATATAAATAATAATAAATGTCAACTGTAATTTAATAATAAAATTTTTTTTAAAAAAACAATGAAAATAAATATAAGAAAGTAGAGGAAGGAAATAAAAGAAAAAGGTAGGTATGTTATTAATTCAAAATCAGAAAAAAAGTCAGACATTTCTTAAAGGTCTGAAAGCTGATTCTTTGTAGAGCAGGGTAAGGATCAATAAAATACTTTTAATCTAATTTAAAAAAAAGAAAAATACAATTATATAAAATGAGATATAATAGAGGAAATTGCTGCAGAAGAGGTGAACCTGACACATAAGAGACGACTTTGCTAAACTCTGTGTAACTAAATTGGGAAACCTAAATGAAATATACAATGTTCCAATACACTTAATTTTATTAAAATATAACCTACCAATATTGGTCAAAATAGATCAGTTACCACAGAATATATTTAAAATTCGTCAAAGATCTGTTTTCCCCAAAATGCTATGTCAAGACAGTTTCAGGACAACCTATCAAGATGGCATGGAGGGTAGCACAACCATGTCACAATTACAATGAAACTACAGAACAACCATCACTGGGAATTGCCTGAGGTTTGGTTGAAGAGAAGTTCTACAACTAAGGACATACATAAGAGATCACCTTGAGACTGGCAAGAGAGGCAGAGACACGAAATGGGCTGTCCCACAACCACACGTGGTGGTCGAGAATCCAGAGGGTTATATGGCTGTAGAGACTCCACCCTTACTGAGGAGTGAGGGGTCCCAGCTCCACACTGGGCTCCCCAGACCAGGGTTCCATTGCTGGGAAGAGAAGTCCCCACAGCTTTTGGCTGTGAAAACCAGCAGAAATTGTAGCTGAGACAGAAAGTTGAGGGAGTCACAGACATTCCTCTTAAAGAGCCCGTGCAAACTTACTAGGTGATGGACTCACTTGCTCTGAGATCCATCACTAGGGCAGCTGCTCAGGGAGTACCTGGGACATACAAGGAGGAAATGAGTTGTCTGACTTCAAGGTGAGGGCTGGAGGAGCAGCATTCTCCTGGACAGAAGTGTGGGCAGTATCCATTGTTCCTTTGTTGAGTCTCCCTCAACCCAGCATGCAGACACAAGTGGATGCCATATCTTAGTCTCTATTGCCGTAGCTAATGCTTGTTACCCTGCCCTGCTGATCCCCTGAGACTCCACGCCTCCCAACTTGTGGGCCCACTCAAGCTGCCTCCGGTAGTTTTTTCCATACAGATGGCCTGTCTTAGCTCATGCTACCGAATTTCCTAAAGTCTCTCAAAGGCTCACAAAATCCACAGAAGCAGCATCTGGCCTTGGCATGCCCTGTACCTCTTGCTGAGCAGCCTGAAGTCCGACACTAGCAGCAGCCAACCTCGGTTCCTCTTATACAAGCAATCTACCAGATGCAGAGTTTAAAACACTGGTTATAGGGATGCTCAATGAACTTAGGAGAAAAGTAGATAAACTCAGTGAGAACTTTAACAAAGAGAAAAAAAAACATAAAAATGGAAATGGAAAACATAAAAGAGAATCAGTCAGAAATGAAGAATACAATATCTGAGATGAAGAGTACATTAGAGGGAATCAACAGATTGGATGAAATAGAGGATCATATCAGCGATTTCAAGGATGTGATAGCAGAAAGCACCCAAACAGAACAGCAATAAGAAAAAAGAATCCAAAAAAATGAAAACAGTGTAAGGGGCCTCTGGGACAATGTCAAGCATACCAATATTCACATCATAGAGATATCAGAAAGAGATGAGAGAAAGAGCAAGAAATTGGAAACCTATCTGAAGAAATAATGACAGAAAACTTCCTTAACCTGGTAAAGAAAATAGACACACAACCCCAGAAAGCGCAGAGTCCCAAACAAGATGAACCCAAAGAGGCTCACACCAAAACACATAATTAAAATGCCAAAGATTAAAGACAAAGAGAGAATCTCAAAAGCAGCAAAAGAAAAGCAATTATTTACCTACAAAGGAGTTTCCATAAGATTGTCAACTAATTTTTCAACCGAAACTTTGCAGGCCAGAAGGGATTAGCAGGAAATAGTCAAAGTGATGAAAAGGACCTACAACCAAGATTATTCTACCCAGCAAAGTTATCATTTAGAATCAAAAAACAAATTAAGAGCTTCCCAGACAAGGAAAAACTAAAAGAGTTCATCACCACCAAGCCAGCATTACAGAAAGTATTGGAAGGACTTCTTTAAGAAGAAGAAAAATATACATAGCAAAAATATGCATAATAAAATGGCAATAACTACATATCTATCAACAAAAACTTCAAATGAAAAATAATTAAAAGTTCCAATCAAAAGATAGGGTAGCTGAATGGATAAGAAAGCAAGCCCCTTACATATGCTGCCTACAAGAGACTCACTTCAGATCAAAAGACACACACAGACTAAAAGCAAAGAGATAGAAAAAGATATTTCATGAAAATGAAAATGAAAAAAAAAAAAAAAAAACCAGTCTCGGGTAGCAATATTTATACCAGACAAAATAGGCTTTAAAACAAGAGACAAAGAAAGACCAAGCAATCTCACTTATGAGTATTTATCCAAAGAAGCCCTAAATACTACTTTGGAGGGATATGTGCATCCACATGTTCATTATAGTATTATTAACAATAGCCAAGATATGGAGGCAACCTGGGTATCCATCAGTGGATGAATGGATAAAGAAGAAGTGGTACACATGTACAATGGAATATTACTCAGCCATATGAATGAATGAATGAATGAATGAATGAATGAAATCTTGCCATCTGCAACAAAATGGATGGAACTAAAAGGTATATTGCTGAGTGGAATAAGTCAGATAAAGACAAATGCCATATGATTTCACCTACATGTGGAATCTAAAGAACAAAATAAACAAATAAAACAAACAAACTCATAGAAACAGAGAACATTTTGAGGGTTACCAGATGAAAGGGGTTTGGAGGGAGTAAAAAAGGAGATGGGATTAAAAAGTACAAATTGGTAGTTACAAAATACTCATAGAGAGATAAAGTACAGTATAAGGAATATAGTCAATAATATTATAATAACTATGTATGGTGTTAGATAGGTACAAAATTTATCCAGGTGATCACTTTGTAAGTTATATAAATGTCTTATCATCGTATCATACACCCAAAACTAATTTAATACCATAGATCAACTATATTTGAAAAATAAAAAATATTTTTTAAAAAATAGTTTTACATGGGAGTATTTCCAAACCTTAAAAAAAGCAGATGATCTCAATGCTATTTGTACATTTATATAGCACAGCAAAAGAAGGAGCTTCCATTTTGGAACTACTCTTCATGAGAAAAGATTCTATGGATGGAAAAAAATATACAGAGAGAAAAATCTCACTTATGAATATAGACATAAATTGTAAGTAAAATATTAGCAAAGCAGCATATTAAAAAACTAATACAATATGACCAAAGATGATTTATTTTAGGAATAAAGATTGGATCAATATCAGAAAATCTGTTTATATAAATTGTCATATCAAATATCAATATATAAATATATTATAATTTCTTTAGACACTGAGACGTATTGGATAAAATCTTGTTCTGGATAAAAACTTTTAAACCGTAAGCAGTTGATACATCATTAATTTGATAAAATACATGTATCCCGATCCCCAAACCAACATTTATACTAAATGAAGCTACATTAGAGACATCCTCATTAAAATCAAGACTAAGATACAAATGTAAATCCCACAGTAGTGGGTAAAATTTCATTTTACAAGCTATAGAACAGCATATCAGGGCAACGATGAAAAGAGATAACAAGTTAAATATCTTCTTGTTTTGTCCTGAGTATATTTTTTGAGAAGAACCAATGACAGGGTAAGAGATGTCCAAAAATAAACTACAGTAAATTAATTTTCATTACAATGCAAGAAAGCATCCTGAATGATAACTAATGATAATGAAGCTTTGCTGTTCACCTGTTTAATAATTTAAGAGATTAAAAGATGATGTATTACCTAAAACTAATACAGTATTATATGTCAATTATATCTCAGTTAAAAAAATATTTTTTCCATGACTCATGTTGCAATAATATTTCCATATACATTCCTTTTAAAAATTACATAAAATAGAGAGCGGGGGAAATGGTGTAAATGATAGAGTCTCTGTTCATCCCTCTGGCAACCAAATCAAAGTTGAGACAGAAAGAAGGAGCAAACAGCAAGGAAAATCACCTGGGAGCTAGATGAACAAGGCATACAACTAAGGAGAAATCTAAGAAATCACCCTGCAATGGCAGAAGGTAGGATGAGGCAAGGACTCGAGGCTGCCCGTACCAGAGCGGCTGAGTGGGACTGAAGCTGCGGCTGCGGCAGCGGCAGCGGCTGCGGCAGTGGCAGCTGCAGACACCTCTTAAAGGGGCCGCGTCCTCAAGCAGACTTCCATGTTGACAGACCTGCTCGCTCTGAGCACCAGTGCCGGTTTGGCTGCACAGGGACTTACAGGGTGACACTTGAGTTGCTGGAGTGAGGGCCTCGGTGAGGCTCTCTCCCCTGCCGGTGGTATCCATTGTTCCTCTGTTGAGCCCTCCCACCTCCCAGTGCATGGACGCAGCACCGCCATAGCAGAGACATCATCAAACTGGATAACAGAGGAATCCCTGAAACTCTGCCTCCTCCAACTCGGGGCCCCACTCAAGCCACATCCAGGTGTATCCTCAGCGAATCAGGTGTTCCTTGCTAAGCCAACTCCAAGACTCACACTGGTGGCAGCTGGTCTCAGTTTCTGGTGTAGCCTTTTGAGGCAACTATAAGCACAGAATCTGTGGATTGCTTGCTGAATTTCAACAGGGGGTCCCAGAGGGGCACAGGCTTGGGCTAAATTTGGCCTGCAGCTGAACCCCTCTCAGGACTGTGCCATTGGATACTTAACTCACAAAGTTGTACTAATAAGCCTGGGAGACTTAGAAGCTTTGCTTAGTACACAGAAACAGACACAGAAAGGCAGCCAAAATGGGAAGACAAAGAAGCAGAAACCATATGAGGGAACAAAATAGAGATCCAGAAATAATGGAGTCAAGCAATCTAACAGATGCTGAGTTCAAAATACTGTTCTATGAACTTTTGGAAAGTGTTGATGAATTCAGTGAGAACTTCAACAAAAAGATAAAAAAAAAAAAACGTAAAAATGGAAATGGAAATTATAAAAGGGAACCAGTCAGAAATGAAGAACACATTATCTGAGATGAGAAGTATATTAAATGGAATAAACAAAAGAATAAATGAAGTGAGTAAAGAAGAGGATCAAATGACTTATATAAAGGATGGGAAAGCCAAGGACAATCAATCAGAATGGCAAGAAAAAAGAAGTTAAGACTATATAATAATCTAAGGAGCCTATGGGACACTACTAAAGATAAAAATATCTGTGTCATTGGGGTACCTGAGAGAAAACAAGATGTTGAACAGCTATTTGAAGAAATAATGATGGAGAACTTCTCTAATCTAGTGAATGAAATGGACATAAAACCCCAGGATGCTCAGAGAATCCCAAAAACCAGGAACCCAAAGAGGCCCACATCAAGACACAACATAATTAAAATGCCAAAGTTTAAATACAAAAAGAGAATATTAAAAGCAGCAAGAGATAAGTAGATAGTTACCTCCAAGGGAGCACCCATAAAACTGGCAGCTGTTTTCTCAAAAGAAACTATGCAGGACAGAAAGGCTTGGCACAAAATATTCAACGTGATGAAAACCCAGGATCTACAACCAAGAATACTTTATCCAGCAAAGCTATCATTTATAATTAAAGGACAGATAAAGAGCTTCCCAGACAAAAATAAGCTAAAAGAATTTATTACCGCCAAGCCAGTATTACAAGAAATATTGGAGGGACTTCTTTAAGAAGAAAAAACATATATCAAAAACAAGAATAAAGAATGGTAACAGCTACATTCCTATCAACAAATACCTCAAATGGAAAAGAATTAAGTGCTCCAACCAAAAGATAGAGTGGTTGAATGGATATGAAAACAAGATCCCTACATTTGCTGCCTTCAAGAGACTCACTTCATATTAAAAGACACACACAGATTGAAAGGAAGGGGATGGAAAAAGATATTGCCTTGACAGACCGAGAGGGTATTGCGTTGAATGAAATGAGTTGGATAGAGAAAGACAAATATCGCATGATTTCACATATATGTGGAATCTAAAGAACAAAATCATCAACAACAACAAAAACGGAAACAAACTCCTCAAAACAGAGAATATTTTGAGGGCTACTAGATGGGAAGGGGGTTAGGGCAAAGGAATTGAAAGGTACAAGTGGATGGTTGCAGAGTAGACATGGGGATATAGAGTATAGCATGAGGAAGATGGTTAATGTTAGAATGAATATGTGGTGGGGAGGGGTGCTAGATGTGGTGGGGTAAGTGTTTCTCAAGTTGTGTGGATCTCTGATCAATATGCTGTACAGCTGAGGCTGGTGTGTTACATACCAACTATAATTGACAAAAAACCTCATTGAATTATACAATGTAAATGCAGGCAACTAGTTGTCTATTATATTTCAATAAAGACAAAAAAACATAAAATAGCATTCGGGTACATACAACATTATACTTTTAGGATAAAAATATATATGTTCACTAGTATAAATAATGCTACATACACCATTCCCCTCCTTTTGAATTATTTATGCAGAATACATTATGAGGCCTATCAGTTCAAAAAATACCTCTTCTCCTGCTGTCATACTTAATGCAAAAAAGAGTATTAATTTTTTTATAGCTAACATATTATTTTCTTAATAAGATTTAATTTCTACATCTTCAACTAATTTTGTTTTGCTAAATTTACAATTTTTTAAACAAAGTTTGTTTCAAAAAAGATGGTAGAGGTCTAATTGATGCTAAAGCAACTGGACATCCATTGGCAATAAATAGATAGATAGATGATAGATAGATAGATAGATAGATAGATAGATAGATAGATAGATAGATAGATAAATTCTGACCTAAGTCTCACATGTTACACAAAAATTAACTCAAAATGGGCCAAAAGTTAAATGTTAAATGTGAAACTATAAAGCTTTTAAGAAAATAGGAGAAAATCGTCAAGATCTAGGGCTAGGAATTCTTAGGCTTGTCACCAAAAATATCACTCATTAAAAGAAAAATTGATAAACTGGACATCAAAATTGATAATTCTCTCTGTGAAAGACGCTGAAAAGGCAAGTTACATAGTGGAAGAAAATATTTTCAAAATACATATCTGACAAAGAACTAGTGTTTAGAATATATAAAGAACTTTCAGAATTCAACAGTTAAACAGGGAGAAGTTGATAAAAGAGTACAAAACTTTCAGTTACAAAATAAAGTTTGGACCCAATACATAACATGGCATCTACAGTTGATAATACTATTTTATCATGAAATCTACTAAGAGTAGAATTTAAATGTTCTCAGAAAAATAAAAGTGGTAAACATGTGATGGATGTGTTAACATGATGTGGGGGGAAACTTTCACAATGAATATCACATCATCACGTTGATTTAAGATCTGTGCAATTAATCTACTTGTGATTATGTAAAACATCAGCCAATATTTGCTAGATCAGGTGGGTAGATACCTGTTCTACCGTTGCATGATTTAACCTTGCAGTTAGGAAAAGTTTTAGATCTAATTTAAACTTTTATATACACTTATTTGGGAAGAAGATACTTATTACAATAGCATCTCCAACTCATATGTGTTTGAAACGGGTTTCAATGTACCATTCCAGTTACTGAAAAAGTGAACAAGAGGTAAGCTGCTAATATGTTAACAGGATATTTGCAATTCTTTTAAACTTAGAACTAAATTAATATAGATAATTCCTGCATTAGCAGGACTTATACTAATTTTGTCAATATTATTTTTAAATAAAGTGATTCGTTTAAATTTTTATTGCATAAGAAATCTGTGATATGAAAATGGTATTTCGATTCCAGCTAGGGAGATAAGCGAATTGTGAGAGAGGAAGAGACAGAACTTAGAGTGTCCTTGGTCCTCGTCTCTGAAAGCCTAGCGTTTGCTCCTTGGGCGAGAGGGCGCCCCCTTGAGGCCTTAGCGGTTCCTCACTGGTTGACCCACTGGAGCCAGACTGTTAGCCTCTTGCTCGCACCCTCCGTGGCGTGTGAACATTTTACTTGTTTATTCAACAAATGAGACTTAAGCCACGCTGTGTGCCAAGGACTCTTGCCAAGCTGTTAATAAACGCTGTTGCAACGCAGAAAACTGGGGAAGAACAGGGACCCCAAATAGGACCCAAAGCGCATCACGATCCGCAATCAGCTGTCCGCCCGCTGCTCCTCCGAGGGGCGCGGCCGGGCGCGCGGCCGGGGCGGGGCCTGTCGCCCGGGAAACTGTCGTTCCCGCAGCCACGCGCTTCCAGGCCCTAGTTTCGGTTGAGCGGCCGCTAGTGAAAACCCCGGGCAGTTGTCGCCCCGGACAGGAGTGGGGAAAGAGGGGTCTCTGAGGCTCGGGGGCACCGAGGTCCCTGAGACAGCGTGGCCGCGGCTATGCTAGATCCCGGGCAGTAACGAATCTTCGGTTGCTTTTTGCTTCCTCGGGCTTCAAGAACAATGGATATGGTTCTGGTGGGGTGTGCGCAGACCTGATGGTGCCTGGGTCCAGGTGGGAGATCGACCGTCCCGGTCCCCGGTACCCGCCCTAATCTCCTTCAGATCAAGGTCTGTGTCCCCCCCTAGTGGGAGAGAAGCAGAAGTGCGGGCAACCGCTGCCGACCTCGCTCTGGGCCTTGACCTGGTCTGGCCAAGCAGAGTCAGTTACTGGAAACCGTGGCAGGGCTCAAACTCCCACAATAGTAGCTTCTGGAGGTCACTCATCGTTAGCGCCTGTTTCTGTCTTGGAAGTTGATTATAAAGTAGATTCGAAAGGATTCCTGCTCAGGCCTGAAAGTCACCTTTGCAGATGTCAGTCTGTTGTTGCCCAGCTAAAGTCCACAATAGCTTGACCTGATGAATACCCTGGATGTGAGTAACACTGATTAATCAAGTGTCTTGCCTACTTATTGCATCCCCTCACTACTTCTTTTCAAGGAGTTCTCACCGACTCAAAATCAGTGAATTTTCACAGTGAATTCTAGTAGATATGACTTTGGAGTGCCCCTTAAGGTCCAGTTCCTCAAGGGTAGTCCTGGAAATCTCACCACTTTTTTGCTTCCTCCAGAGATGGAAGCCCTGACTGTAGCCAGAGCCAACTAATGCCAGGTTCTTGGGTCTCAATATCATAGAAATGAGCACTGTACAGGATATGAAGTTCAGCAAGCAAAACTTTATTGAAAGCTAGTGGGATTCTACTCTAGACCTCTCAGTAGCTACTAAGACATCAAGAGACAGAGGAGCTATGATTCTATTGACTAAACTGAGAGTCATTGAAATCATGAGACGTTTGTGACCCAATACTCACCCTCCCCCCATTATATTTCAGGGCTTTTGAAGAATGTGCAGAATGTGGAAGTGCTACACCCCTGAGAACAGAAATGTTTGGCTCCTTGCCTAAGGATAGAGGCAGGTGAGGACTCGGGTCATATATTAAAGGGTGCTCTGGGACTGTTTCACAGGTGCCCTGGAAAGGCTGGTGCAGGTGGGTATGGGTTGGGGATGAGCAGAGAAGGGAAGCTGCTTTGTTTGACATGATGTGGAAGAAGTAAGAGACTTAGAGAAGAAACAGAAGAGGTTCTAAAGCTGTGCCATCTAATACTGTAGCCACAAACTGCATGGGGCTATTGTGCCCTTGTAATGTAACTAGTCAGAAATAAGCTGTACTATAAATGTAAAATGCACACCAGATTTTAAAGTCTCACTTTTTAATGTAAAGTATTTTATTTTTATATTGATTACATGTTGAAATGGCATTTTAGATATATTGAGTTAAATAAAATATATGAAAATTAATTTTTTAAAATTTATTTTTTATGGTGACAGTGGTTAATGAAATCCAATAAGTTTCAGCTGTACATTTTAACAGTAAGGCAAGTATATATTTACATTGTGTGTTTGCCTCCCATAGTTAGATTTCTTTCTGTCACCACATATTTGACTCCTTTTACCCCATCTACCTCCCCCTCCCCCCTACTCTCTGGTATATTAAAATTAATTTTACCTGTTCATTTTTACTTTTTAATGTGACTACAAGAAAAATTTAAGTTGTACATGTGGTTCATATTATCTCTCTTTGGGAAAGCACTGTTCTAAAGATGTTGGAGTGTTGGAAACTACTTGAAATTTTCCGAAAAACTGCTTCTCCCCCTTCACACAGCCCTCCATCTCCCAGAAGGTACCCTTACTTACCCTTACTGTATCATCTATATCACCCACAACCTTACTAACCTAGCTAACCTCAAACCAAAGGCCTTAGCATTTTAAGAACTGCAGCCTAACCACAAGCAGTCTAGAACTGCAGAATGACGGTCACTTGTACAGGAGAGCCTCAAACCTGTGTCAGCTGTTGCTACTAGAACCAATTCAGTGCTGGCAAAACTGTTTCCCCTGATTTGACCGTCCAGTTTTGCAGAAATGAACTGCAGAGAAACTGCAGAGAAGGGAAGGAAGGAATAAGGAAAGGAGGATGGTCACCTCACCAACATTCACTCCAAGTTATTGTTACAAACTATGGGATTACAGCTGTCTTGCCTTGACTTCTTTTTGTCATTCACCTCACCTTAAAAAGTAATTAGCTTTGGTGAAGAAACTGGAAGATTCAGCCATTCCTTCTTCAAAGATTTCTTCTGCTCTCTCTCTCTTCTCCTGGGATTCCAAACACACTTCTGTTAGACTCTTTGATATTATCTCACAACTCTTCAATGCTCTTTTGTGTTTTCTTCACACTTTTTTCTCTTTGTATTTTAGTTTGGGTAATTTCTGTTGACATATCTGCAAGTTCACTGACACTTTCATTAGCTATATTGAGTGTACTGATTCTTCATCTCTGTTACCATGTTTTATATTTCTAGCATTTCTGTTTGACTTATATAGTTTTTATCTCCGCTAAAATTTTCCATTCATTCATTTATGTTACCCACTTTTTCTACTAGAACCTTTAGTATATATGAATCATATATTAATCAAAGTTATTTTAAATTCTCATAGTTCCTATATTTGGGTTATCTCTGAGTTGGATTCTGTCGATTGCTTTCTCTCTTGACAATGGGTTTTTCTTCTTTTTTTATGTATCTCATAATTTTTTATCAAATGCCAGGTATCTTGTGTATAATAGTAGAGATTAAGATAAAGAGAATGTGTGCCTCAAAATAAGTACGTTTCTTCTTCTGCTAGGTCAGTAATGTGGGTCTAATCAGTAGTTAAGCTGGGTTTAGGTTTTATTGTTCCACCTTTAGTACACCACTCATTTAAATTTCCTCTAGTGTTACCTTATGCTCAAGGCATGGGCTGGAGGACTGGAGGAATTTTCTCAATGCTTCCGTTCCACTATCAGCTTCTAGGCCTCCCTGTAAAACTTGCACCACAAAGAGGCCTTTCTCCATGCTTGCCTTTCCCCCTGCTTGTTGTTACCTTGTGCTTGCTCGCTCGGTAGTGGGACCCAGCAGACTTTCAGCCATCCCGTTCCAGCCTCTCTTAGGCAAGCTTCAAATGTTTAAACTTCAAGAGTGGGGCTTTCTCAGTTCCTCAGTCTTCCTGTGGCACATAAAATTCTGCCTTGTATCTTTGATGGATCTTGAGAAGATGAGTATCTCTTATAAGAGCATCCTGTAATTGTATTGGTTTGAGATCCTGGGCCCAAGACTTTTCATGTCTCTTCTTCCCCAGGGATAGAATTTGTTTGCTTGTCCTTTCCTACTCCTACCCTTATCCAGTATCAAAGGTCATTACCTGGGCCCTCAAGGCAACAGCTTGAGGCTATTATTCTCATATTCAAGTGTAAGAAAGGGTCTGGGCAGGACTTTTCTCTTTTCTATAGTGGGAACTTACTCCCCTTCAATAGGCCTGTCACCACCAAGGGAGGGTCTCTCTGGTCTCCTGCCTTGTCTCAAATCTTTCTCATATGCACTCAGCATAGAACAAAGAGAAGAGACTGAAAATGGGAGCAAGCTGTTTTGTCTGAGGCTCCCACGGGTTCTATATTCTCATGCTAGTCCACATATGGCCTTTAGCGATTCATTAAGAATTTTAGCTGAATTCTTACCACCTTGTATGGTGCTTGATGTATCTTTTTAAAGTGCTCACATCCTATCTCTCCTTGGTGGGGCCAGTCTTTCTCTGGATTTCAGGCTTCTTGATTGGTCTGCAACCCTTGCTAGAATGACCAACTATCCCAGTTTATCTGGGACTGAGGAGTTTCTCAGGACATAGGGCTTTTAGTTGTACTAAAGCCAGAAAAGTCCAGTTGGTTGCCCAAACCTCAGCTTTCTGATAGGTTCAAGAAAAGTTATTCTGCAATTTTTCTGGTTACGGTGAGAGCAATGTTCTCTCTACACTTCTACATCCTAGGCAGAAGCCAAATTACTGAAATATTTAAGCATGTTGAATCTGAACAAAAATGGTTATGGAGATAGTAAAAGCCTCTTGAGATAATAAAAAGATGGGAAACATTTGTTTCTTACTAAGGTGGAGGGGTTCTTATGAAAAAGCCTCCTAAAATAGACAAAAAGCAAAATGAGTAGTTTCTGCCACTCTTTTGTCTGCCAGCAGCAGATGTATCTGATTGCTTAAATGAACTCTAGCTGAAGAGTTGGATTCATGCCTATTCTTTTCTACAGCAGTACTCAACATTCAGCTAGCACCAGATTTGGACTTTTTTTTCCAACAGGTGAGAAACTTAGAGTGAATCTTTAAAAATGTTTGTGTGCTTTTGTGGAGGGAGATGAAGGCTATGTACAGCAAATGCATTCAACAACAAGAATATTAATGACCTTTGGGTAAATGTGTATGTGTATGTGCATGTAAATGTATATAATCTTGCTGTCAACCCGCTGGGGACATGTTTGATTTACGTTGCCATGAGTGGTACATCTGGTCTTGTGATTTTTGTTTCAGATATCACAGGAGCCAGGGGTGTCTGTGACCCCTACATCCAGCACTAATGACTATGAGGTAGGTAACCTCAGTGCAATGCTATTTATTTTGTGTAATGATGAAGGCTATCTTTTGCTCATTTATTCCTTTGAGTATCTTTAAATATCCAAGAGAAATAACGGCCTCTTATTGAGTTTGTAGGCTATATATATGACATCTTCCTATTAAATGGTCAGGATAATTTGATTAGTATAGTAAAAACAACACAGAAATAATAAGACTAGGAACATACATAATCCCAACAGCTGTGGAGTTTATATGGCCGTAGATAATAATAGCTAAGATATATAGTGTTTATCATGTGTCAAGCATTGTCCTAAGAGTTTTACATTCATTAACACATTGAATCCTTGCACATATAAACTTTATAATAACCCTATGACATTAGGTATTATTATTCACATATTCCAGATCAGGAAAATGAGGAATAAAGAGGTTTTGTAATGTGTTCAAGGTGACATGAATAACAAATGGTGGCATTGTGACTTGAGCCCATGCAGTCTTTTTTCAGAATTCTTTTAAGCACTATGACAATGATCAAAGACAGAGTAGAGGTAAAGATTTCAACCTGCAGGAAAGTGTATGAGAGTGGGAGTTGTGTACATGTGAAAAAGCTTTTAAAATAACATTTTGATTTTAGGTCATATACCAAATGAAGATGTAAAGAAAGCTAAAAGAGGACATGCTAAGGAAAAGAATTTAGAAAATGGTACAGTGATGCCTTATACTCACTACAGGTCAACAGAGAGTATGAATTACACAGACAAATGTGGTCAAATATTTGATGGAAATTTCATGTATAGCTCAGTAATGGTGGAAATGCTAAAACAGCAATAGCAACGACTTGCAGAATGATCCCTATTTCTGTATATAACATACTTGAATACTAACGATTTCAAAATCGAAGATTCCTCAGAAACCATTTGCCATACAGAAGAAATTGAGGCTGAAAAATTTTATCAGTTCCATTTATGATAAAGTGATTGAGAATAAAACCCAAGAATGATATGTATAAAGAACTTTGGTTCAAAGATGACAACATGGACATTATCAACTCATGAAGCAGTGAGATTCACAAATGAGTAAAAAATCCCACAATTTTCCAAACCGGTTTTTATGATCCAGAGGACACATGGGAGAGCAGGACAGTCAACAGGTATATCATTGTGGAGTCTGTTGGGAGGGATGCTGATTTTCTTGAAAGAGTGGGATGCTTCAAAGGCCAGCGATTGTTTTTTCTAGTCAGGTATTATTATAACAAAGTATGTTTATAACTATAGATGGGATGAAGTCTTTTAACCTAACCTGAAAGCAATCCTCTTTATACCTCCTGGGTATAAAGACTTTATGTAGCTCTTAAATGGCACCAGTATCATTGCATGTGAACATGATATTCTCACAAAGGCAAAACCTGATGGTAGTAATCCAGGAGTAAGGAGAGAATACTTAGATTGTGTTGAAAGTTATAATAGCGCAAAGTTCTGTGGGATGGTTTCTTAAAGCTAACTTTGACTATGGTCCAAAATGCTTGGAGCATTCTTAATTTAGTATAGTTTGTGGCCCTTAATGAAAGGATGCCATATTTGTTTTACTCATCCTCAGACAAGTGAAACAATCAATTTAATATAACAAGCTCAGCTGCATCCTCATAGTCTGGAATTTTCTAGTCAAGAGAATTGAATGAGAATGTGCTTTCGAAGGACCAATTCAGTTTTTAAGGTACTGTCAACAATGGGAAGAAAAGAGAACACTACTTTACTAGGTTATGCCTTTTTTAAAAAATAATTATTACTTTCTAAATTGAAGTGATCCTGCAGAAGACTGGGTTTGAGACATGGTGAAGGATACACTGGGAGTAAAGGACACAGAGAACATGGGGTTGATGGAGTTCAGTGAATGTGGCTTCTCAGGTCTCTTCGACTCATCTCAAGAGAAGTGTTCAGGCCAGTGATATTAAGGTTCTGTCTGCCCAGGATGGAGAGCTCTCCAAGCCTCATGTAACCCCAACTACATTACCCTGAAATTCCAGGAGATTAACTCATATGGTTACAAATATTGCCTTTCACAAGCCAAACTGTCTGGATCTAACCTTCAGGATCCAGGAATGATTCTTGCTAAGCCATCAGTACTGTCTTTTACATTGCCTGCAGTTGATATGATTAGGCATCATACACACAGTCCTATTGTGATGGTGTAAGAAAGAAGAAGCTGTGAGGGGCCTGTGAATTTAGCTCAATGCAATGGCAAAAGGTTTAGTAGGAACTGAGCAGAACAGGTCTGGCCAGTTCTTACCATACAAATGGAAAGGTTGGGTGTGTTCGTGACTACTGTCGTGATGCTTATGGGCATAACGAAACCCAGCTGCACATGTTATTGCCATAGCCTCAGTCAATAGCTTTCTGAAGATGAGGTGCTATTCCCAGACCTGGCTGTGGGAACCATTTGCTTGTCAGATACCTGTTTGGAACATCACAAGGCACAGGCAGCTACTGACTAGCTGCCAACGTCAGAAATTGTGATACTGTTATAATTGTTTTCTCACGAAGTAAAAGCGAGAGCTTGTATAGTACAATATGTTGGTACTGAAAACAAACAAAAAAAATGGCAAATATTACTGTTTTTTTGAAATTTACAGAAGAATTCAATCCCTAGAAAAAGTATTTTTACACAAACACAGGAAACAGGTGTCCACATCCCAGATTTCATTAATGCTTTTTGAGGATTTATGAGTAGGAATTTAAAAGTACAGTCTGTGCTGATCGGTTTAATAACATGCTCTTCAATCTTTCTCTTCATTGTCCGCCTTCCTACAAGGAAACTTTCTATATTTTAAAGTAGTTACAGATTTAAAACCAGTTGATGAATATTGCTTTCCCCAATAGCTGAAGGTTAATAAGAAGAGCAGGATCTTGTCACTACAACCAGCATTAGATATTTCATTTTATTGTATTTGGAGAGAGGCAAGCATCTTTGCCTCTTTTGAGTAAGAAGTTCAGACTGGTGGAAGGTAGAATTTCCCCCCTTTTCTTTTAACTTGGGGGAAAAAATTAAAGCAATAACTTTTCACATTGGCTACTTTTCTTGTTAAAAGTTTAAGATATTCGTTTTTTAATTTTTCAGGTATTTTTACATTGGGGATGAAGAACTAAGACTATAGATCAGACCAGATCTCTGACTTAGACTAAATTTTTCTTGTCTTAATTTTAAAGCTTATTTAATTTTGTGACCTAACTACACTAGGAACTAAAGTGAAGGGAGGAAGTTATGTCTTGGAATTTCACAACTTTTTGCACTTTTTACTTTGAGAGTTGTTTATAAGTAAGGGTGGTGGGATGATGGTGGACAGGATTAGTGCAATGAAATTTGACGTATATGCTTGAATGGTAAAAGGACAAGCAGTGATTTCATTATTCCTTAAAATATAAATATGTAATTTAATGATTACATTTGTGTAATCACCACCAAGATTAATGGAAAATTGCCAGCATTCCAGGACATATCTTCATATCACTTTTCAATTGTAGCCCTTCTCCTCCCCACAGGTGACCACTATCTTGACCTGTATAGTAATTCCTTTTTTTATATCAGTGTTCCTCAAAGTATGATGTGGCATGGGCATCATCTGGAAACTTGTTAGAAATGCAAATTCTTGGGCCCTTCTCCAGGTCTAATACCCTTACACATTTTTCTGTGGGATGCTTATTTGTGTGATTCAAAGCAGTGATTCTCAGACTTTAGCATGTATCAGAATGACCCAGATGGCCTATTCAAACACAGATGCTGGGCCCCTGCAGCTAGAGTTTCTGATGACCTCTTTCTGTTGTCTGTTTTATTCACTGATTCTAATTTTTTTATATGCTGGGTAAGTTTAACTCTGTTCTAGTCATTGCACTTGAAATGTTATTTTGTAGGAATAATTATGAGGCCTATAATGAGAATACTTTACTCCAAAGAGTATTTCATTTGCTTCTGCTAGGTACCTAGGGGGACTACCAGTCTGGACCAGTGTTCAGAGTTAGTGTTTCCTGGTGAACTCAAGGGATCCTCACTATTTTTTAATACTCTTCAGATTGTTCCAATTCTTGGTTACTTTCAGTCTGAGATTCTGGAACCCAGATTGTTATAGGGGAAGGTCTTCTCTCAGATTCCCCAACCATGTTGACTCAGAGTTTTATTTTCTATTCCATTCTGTCAAAAGTCTAACAAAATGGAGGTTCTAATTTTCTGGGATTAGCTGGTACTATCAGGGGAAAAGTGGCTTCAAGCCTGTTTACTTCTCTAAATCTATTGACTCTTTACTTTTGGCCTGATAATTACTTACTATTTTATCATCTCTTTGATGCTTTTAAAAAGATTATTTTAAAATATTTTATCCAGTTTTTTAGTTGTTTTCAGCTATAGGACTGATGCAAACAACCCAAACTATCATTACCAGAAAAGAGAAATCTGGAAAATAAATCACTAATGCACAGTATGTTTTTAAAATACTGGTTGTTTTTTTTTTTTCTAAAACATTAAAAAAATCCATGGATGTTTATTATATCCTTGAAAAAAACTTCTGTTTTTAGCTTACAACTTTACACAGACATGGGACATTCAAGAGGGTTTTGGTACAAAACCTCTCCTTGTGAAAAGATTCCCAGTGTTGCATATTTATGACCTTTATCCACTCCAAAGTGCTTTGATATTTACTGGTGGATGTCAAGGAATGCTTTCCACAACTTCAGAAAGCCTCACAAAATGCAGAGATGTGCCTCGTACGGAATCTATTTCACAGTTCGTGGCACTTTCTATGAAGTTTAATTTTTCCATAGCTTTAATCAGTCTGGAAACATCAAACTAAGAATCATAGATGACTTGCACTCTTATCCCTAAGAAGGTTTCTGTCTGAGATAGCATATGGAATGCCCCAAACTTTATTTACTGTCAAGTTCTAAGCATTTGTTGGATAGTATTTTAATCACCACTTCCCTCTGCTCCACAGAAGTATATTGCATCATCATTTTTTCCTGTTTGACTTCTGTGTCAGGTTGATCCCTTGAGGTAGGCAAGATTCTCAAAGAGAAAATATCTCTTCTCAAACCTGTTCCTGACAACACATTTTATTTTTTTGGACAAGAATGAGTCCATTATATTTACCTTTATTTTTTGAAGGAGATTGGAAATAGAAATACACTACTACTACACATGTCCATTGGAAGGTAAATAGTAGGTTTTCCAGAGGTCAGAGGTTGTCAGGTATTTGGTAAGATACCTCATCTTGAATACTCTAATTAGTGCTTGACAATTAGGATTTGTAACTATCCCTGTAGGATAGCCTTGGGGTAGCAACGAATAATCTCTGATAGCTATTTCTGGAGTCCTTTAAGGATGCTTGATAGTCACCTGAAAGTGGGAAGGGTTGGTTATGGTGGAGCCCTTGACCCCTATAAGCTTGTGGGTCATGATAAATGTCAGAATTTAATTCTGATGGTAGTGAGCATTAGTTTATCTCAGTTAAAGGCTATAACCCAACTAGTTATAGCAGAGGATCCCTTAAAGCAGTATAGCGTGTGCCTTGATTTTCTTTCTGAGGTATGCTTGGAATCTGTGGGCTTGTGAGACTAGTGCAGGGTGGGTGTCTCAGGGGTGCTGAGTCTCCTAAGTCTGTATTTTTATCAGTTTAGAGAGTGATGCCATTGCTATCTAAACCAGTACACCTATATTCTAGCTCCTTGTTACTGAACATAAAGTTCATGTGTTGAACACAGACTTTCAAACTGTACCACAAAATGTAGAAACTCTCCAGTTCAGTTACAAATAACAGGGGTACTTTCCATATAACACAGAGGCTTTCCAACCACTGAAATTTTTGTTACAATGCAAATCACGACCCACCAACCTTTAGTTGATAACATTTGTCTAGACCAACATGTTTACCTTCAGACAAGCATTATGCCATTATTTATTATTTTCACATAACCCATCACTTAAAAATAGAAATATTGCTTTCACAAATAATAAACTTATTATAAATTTCCACTTCACTGAAAGATGTGGAGAACCAGGACCACATGAAGTCCGTTAAGTTTAGTCACTTCCTTATGGACATATCATATTGAATGTGTTTTGGGAGTTGTGTGGGATGTAGGTATTTTTCTGGTTTAATAGCATGTTCTCCTCCTCCCTCCCCAGCTAGTGTATGATCTCTAGGACACGTGATTTTAGATCACCATATATCTTATGGCTACCATTGCTGCAGCATTACTATTGAATAGCTGGCTATATATAGTATCTGTATCACAGATCTCTGAGATTGCCCTGTCAATCTGAACTGCAGAAATTATATAGTAAATTCTATTCCTGAGCTTAATAGGGATTTTGAAGAGCCATTTAGTGGCTCCCAGTGCTGGTCTAGTTAGTCTCAAATAGCAGCTATCACTGTATTCCTCAGGCAGTCGTCAGTGTGTATATGGTCTTCATATCCAATTGGTGGTTGAATTAGGAGTGGGCCTACACTTTTTGTCAAAATCAAGAGTCCACCTTTTGGTACTTAGCATGGATGTTATAGTATAGGACCTCTATGAGTATCCTTGTTACTACAAGGTGCCTATTCCTTTCAATTCAAGCTCAGAGAAGTGTATTTAAATAGGGTTGGGGACTATGCTTCGGACATTAGGGGCCAGGAAGTTTCAAAGTGTGGGGAAAGGGTCATCTCTCGGACAAATTCAGTTCTATGGCCAGCTACAATTAACCCTGTTCCAGCTGATAGAAAGTTGACAAGGCTAATATGCCCCCATTTTTACATGCATTTCCTCTTATAACTACAATGGGGCCTTCCATTTATTATCACCTTTAAACTTAAACTTCACACATGCTATCTCGTTTCTGGATTTTGCCCAGTTTTTTTATTTAGTACCATGATTTCTCATTCTTCAATTGTTCTGGAATAAAGTATATATCTCCAACATTTGAGAATCTACATTATTCCATAGCTGTAGCCTCTAGACCAATTAGATAACTTGGCATATAACCAAATATATGCAATTTAGTATATTCTTGAGACAAGGCAATTATTATAGGTCTCTGAATCACCTAAGATGTCTAAGGCAATGAGCGCGACCATTCCTTCAAGGTAGAATTACCTGATAGAATGAGGACTACTAGCTCATTGGCTATAAGCTTATTTAAATTGGCATTATAGCCAGCCATTTTAGAAGTTATCTTCACTGTCTTCAATGAAGGGAGCAGATATCTCTTTGAGTTTCTTTCAGAAAGTTTCCATGCAGAGTTAGCTCCAGCTCCAGCTGTATGTCATTGGCATTGAACTTCTGGTCAATGCCTGGTCAGAGAGTCCTAGCTCAAAGAGTCCCCAGAGAGGAACACTACTTACCTTTTTTACTGGGAACTAGTACCTGGAATAATACAATAAACATCTTTGTTCTACTGCACTTCTTTGTCTTACTACAATAAGATTTTCTTTGAGAGGACTTTCAAATGAGGATGATTTCGAGAACCTTGGCCAGTGCAACCACTGTTCTCAAGGAAGGGGAAGGTAGTAGACTCATTTGTTTGGCAAAAGCCCAGTCCAGTTCTTCTTCCGCACCTCCCAGCCTTTTTTCTGAAGTGGTTGGAGCCAAATAGCCACTGGTAGAAATTGTTATAGAAGTGATTGTGAATTTTACAAAGAGTAAAATAGAGGAGAGGAGGGTTGTGGGGCTGGGTGAAAAAGGTGGAAGGAAGAAGAAGTACAAATTAGTAGTTACAAAACATCCATGGAGATGTAGAGAATAACACAGAGTATATAGTCAATATTATTGTAATGGTTGTGAGTAGCAGAAGAA
>NW_006494611.1:5050450-5057940 GCF_000325575.1 Pteropus alecto | reverse complement strand
TATATTTAAGTAGAACAGGGCCAACTAGATTGCTTTTTACAGCTAGCTGAAGTCATCATTTGGTCAATTTAGGATGAACTGTGGTAGGTAGCTAAAGGTTCTTCTTTTGTATGGGGAGAAGAGGAGAGGAAGGGGCAGAAATAGTCATGTATCTTATCTTTATTACCAATTCAGTGTTTCCAGGTCTATCTGTTATCTGTTAGCTTGTAGATTTCTCCAAGGGTACTTGTGTCTTGATTTCCATGAAACATTTGTGTCTCAAACACACTCTACTTTATAGTATACCTCGCCTACATACACACTAATTTGTTACTTGCACATAAAGCTTCCTGTTCCAAAGCAATCCCAGTTAAGGAAGTGTCCTAATCTGGAAACATTGGCCTTCCTACTAGGGGTATTTGCCTAGAACTGTCTGAAGTCTGGATATAGGTTTGAAGGACAGACGGTATGGTTGACAATCTCTATTATTTCTCTTGGTATTCCTTTATCATGACGTTTATGGGCTGCCTGTCAATTTGAGCTTTCCACCCTTTTAATAGCCAAACCAATAAGTCCTTCTACTGAGAACCTCTTTTTTCTCTTTTTTACATTTCCCTCCATTTGTAGGGAGACGTTATTTTGGGAGCTGAAATTCCCAGAAGTTTTCCTAAGCCATCTTTACCAAAATTGTATATAAGAGAGGCTACTAGTTATCTACCCTTCTATTCATTCCTCCTTCTTCTTAACAGAGTCCTGATTTACATGGAGGTGACAATGTGCTCAGCTAAGAAAACTACATTGTCCATCCTCCACTACCAGTAAGGACGCCAGTGTGACATAGTTCTTGTCAATGGGGAGTAACTAAAGGTGCTGAGAGAGGTTTCTAGTAAAGCTTCTTAACAGGGGGTTAGCCTCAGGGCATGTGCCCTTCTGCTCTTCTTTCTTCCCCTTTTTCCTGACTGCATCTTAGAGAAGATGCTGGACATAGACTAGACACCTTGCAACAAGATGACTATGTGAGAAAAGCCAAGAGAAAAGCTTGGGTCACATCAGAAAAGACTGGGTTAACAAGGCACATAAGATACTATGCGTGAACTCAGACAGACTCTATATATAATTTTTGTATATTACCCACCACCCCTGCCAGCTTAGGGTTGGAGGAAAAAATCCCTTTGTCACAACAGATCCATACTGCTCACATATCTCTAACATTATTTGTAGTAGGACTGTGCTGCCATAATTTAATCACTCTCACCATTTGAGACTTACTTTTTTTGCACCTAAATCTTTTGAAAATAACTGTTTGTGCCCTTTTGACCCAAGTTCAGAACTTGACATTTCTTATTAATAGAAGATCTAAGATCATCCAGTGGACTGGTGGCATATAATTTGAAAACAATTCAGAAGATAGCGAGTCGGCCAATTTTGATGATTAGATTTTAAAAATTAATATTCACAGTTACTAGCTTTTAAAATAATAGTAATAGGAACAAAACATTAGATGGTTTTATAATACATTACCTGTTTTAAATGTAAAGGTTCATATTTTAAGTTTTGTGGAGATGAATTACATTCTTTTTTAGATTCCTACTTATTTTCACTCAATTATTCCAGCTTTGTGTTATTTGTAATAGTGAAACACTTGAACAGGTTTAAGATCTCCAAATATAAAGGGTTATTGTGACCACTTACAAAGTTCCAAACAAAGTCATGCATTGCTTAGATAAATTGTGCCTATAAAATGCTATCTACAAATGTCTCACTTTATAGATAGATCATTTCTGTGTATACATGTATATTATCTGGAAGCCTGTATATCATGCTGTTATTATTTTTTCCCCAGATAAATGGGATATTATATTTAGTGTTCAATTGCTTTTATTAATCTTTCTGTATTGAGCTGGTAATAACTTTTTCATTAAGAACAATTTTTTAAAAGATGAAAAAAGTTCTTCTTGATGGACATTTGACAAAAGAAGCAGGAGAATGCTGCTAAGAACGAATAGCAGGAACAAGTCAGGAACAGTGGGAACCAAGGAACGCCAGCTTTTGCTGCTCAGACACCAGCAGAGCCGGACAGCTCAGGCTGCTACAGGCTCATGAACCGGTCCCGAGCTGCCTGTGGGACTTGAATGACAATGAGCCCTGGCTGTAATGACAAGGATGATCCTTCTCGCCTGTTTTTACTTCCTCATACTACCTTACTCCATCCCATGTTAATATGTCTCTCTGAACCTAAAAAAACTGTACTTTCATTTATTCAATAAACACTAGAACCTGAGTTATATGCCAAAGCCTTGGGTAATGCTAAGACTATACCAGTGAGCAAAACAGACCTTCACTGAGTTATAGTCTATACTGGAAGGGATAAATGCTAATCATATCAGATAGATGTATAAAACGAGACAGAATGGGATAAGGACCATAAAGGAATAGGCTACTGAGAGGTGGACTTAAGGGAAAGTGGAGAGACCCGTGTTACATTATGCGTTCACTATGCATTCAGAACTCAAGCTGAGAACTGTAGGATGGGCAAGAGTCAGGTAAGTGATGATTGTGGTTGTGGGGAGGCCAGCATTTTAGGCAAACGAAAGAACATGTGTGAAGGCCCCAAGCATCGGTTAGTCTTATAGACGTAAGGAAGTGAAAGGTTATGGCTAGAGAATAGAAAGCAAAAGAATGACTCTAGATGAGTTTACAGAGGTAAGTAGAGGCTGAACCACACAGGGCTTCATAAATTATGATAGGATTTAATCTTTTTTACTAAACAAACAATTTGGAAGGTTTTGAGCTGAAAAACTCTAATCAGGTTTCTTTTCACTTGGGCTGTAGTAGGGCAAAGGGATTGGAGGAAGAGACAAGGATGGAATTGGAAAAAACAGGGACCGAAAGAGAGCCAGACATAGAATTAGTCATTTATGTTGCTACTCTGTTTAAATGAAACAGTATCCAGAAGCAACTGTAGATTCTGGCCCAGAATTTGTCACCTTGGATAACTATTACAGTTAGCTGTCTCTGCCTTTGAAATTGTTGCCTATCTTCACTCTTCTCTATATGGGTTTCCAGGTTTGCCATAGATAAACTTTTAGACAGAGGTAAACTTTTTGTTCTTTCCAAAATATTGAAGACAGTTATGAAAAGAACTGAACAAATAATGAGTGCTTACTATGTACCAAGCACTGTAGTAGGCACTAGCATTCTACTCACATTTTACTCATTTTGCTTATCCGACTCTCATGGAACTTATTAGATTGGGAGCAAATATTAAATCTTGCAAATGTAATTACAGATTGTGAGATGAGCTTGTCTATTGGTCTTGTCAGCCACAAAAATATATCTTAAGGTAATACTCTTCATGATCCCAGACCCAGGACTACCTGGTATAATTGTGCACTTTGAGTGTTGCACAAAGATGCCTAGCCCAGAGAGTTAATGGGGATTGAAACTACAAGAGTTCCCCTTACCAAGCCACACCCTTGTACAAAGATACATCTGCCCAGAGGAAGGGTATGTTTTTTTTTGTACCAAGGTTTCATATAGGTCAGCACATCTCTTCCTCTGATATTAGCAGGGAATTCTCTATTCCCAAAATAGAATGGGAGACTCTACCTTATAAATGTATAGCTGCCCCAAGCACAGAAATATATCTGAGGTGAATGTCATAGGCATGAGTGAGTAGGCTTAGGAAAAAAATGGATTATAAAGAAGGTCTAGGGCATAGATATTTTTTAGGACATAATTTTTAAAAACAGTTCCTGCATCTGTGGGAATTAGAGCAATATTATGTAGATGTAAGATAAAGTGGTTAAAGACAACCCAGTGGTTAAAGACAATGGAGGAAATACCTGGCTGTGCATATGAGGGTAGTTGTACTGGGGTGATGGAACTCGTGGACATTATATTGGGGAAAACTGTAGAGCAGGAAAAAGGAATCCGTATATAAAATTCCGTATTACTTTCTGTATCCTGAGCCTGGATAATTAAAGAAAGCTTTACTCCCATAATAAAAGTTCAGGCTCAGATTTGAAATTGTTTGCCATTTGCATGTCCTCTAGGGAGAAGTGTCTGTTCAGGTCCTCTGCCCATTTTTTGATTGGATCGTTTGGTTTTTTGTTGTTATTGAGTCATATGAGTCCTTTGTATATTTTGGATATTAGGCCCTTATTGGAGGCATTGCTTGCAAATATATTTTCCCATTCTGATGGTTCTCTTTACCTTGTTGACAGTTTCTTTTGCTGAGCAGAAGCTTTTTAGTTTGATGTAGTCCCATTCATTCATTTTCACTTTTACTTCCCTTGTCTTTGAGGTCAAATTGAGTTTAGTTCTTATGTTTTCTTCGATGTATTTTATTGTTTCAGGTCTTATATTCAGGTCCTTAATCCATTTTGTTTCAGGGCTTGAGTTTAGTTCTTATGTTTTCTTCGATGTATTTTATTGTTTCAGGTCTTATATTCAGGTCCTTAATCCATTTTGTTTCAGGGCTTGAGTTTAGTTCTTATGTTTTCTTCGATGTATTTTATTGTTTCAGGTCTTATATTCAGGTCCTTAATCCATTTTGTTTCAGGGCTTGAGTTTAGTTCTTATGTTTTCTTCGATGTATTTTATTGTTTCAGGTCTTATATTCAGGTCCTTAATCCATTTTGTTTCAGGGCTTGAGTTTAGTTCTTATGTTTTCTTCGATGTATTTTATTGTTTCAGGTCTTATATTCAGGTCCTTAATCCATTTTGTTTCAGGGCTTGAGTTTAGTTCTTATGTTTTCTTCGATGTATTTTATTGTTTCAGGTCTTATATTCAGGTCCTTAATCCATTTTGTTTCAGGGCTTGAGTTTAGTTCTTATGTTTTCTTCGATGTATTTTATTGTTTCAGGTCTTATATTCAGGTCCTTAATCCATTTTGTTTCAGGGCTTGAGTTTAGTTCTTATGTTTTCTTCGATGTATTTTATTGTTTCAGGTCTTATATTCAGGTCCTTAATCCATTTTGTTTCAGGGCTTGAGTTTAGTTCTTATGTTTTCTTCGATGTATTTTATTGTTTCAGGTCTTATATTCAGGTCCTTAATCCATTTTGTTTCAGGTCTTGAGTTTAGTTCTTATGTTTTCTTCGATGTATTTTATTGTTTCAGGTCTTATATTCAGGTCCTTAATCCATTCCGAGTTAATTTTGGTGTGTAGTGATAGACAACAGTCCAGTTTCATTCTTTTGCAGGTGGCTTTCCAGCTTACCCAGCATCATTTATTGAAGAGACTTTCCTTTCTCTACTGTACGTTTTTGGCTTTTTTGTCAAAAATTATTTGCCCATATAAATATGGGTTTACATCTGGGCTCTCAATTCTGTTCCACTGGTCTGTGTGTCTGTTTTACTGCCAATAACGTGCCATTTTGATTACTGTTGCTTTGTAGTATAATTTAAAGTTAGGTAATGTGATGCCTCCAGCCTTGTTCTTTATTTCTCAGGGTGTCTTTGACAATTTGGTGTCTTTTGTATTTCCATACATATCTAATGATTTTTTTTTTCTATTTCTTTAAAAAATGCCAATGGGATTTTGATGGAGATTGCATTAAATTTGTATAATTCTTTAGGTAATATGGTCATTTTAACTATGTTGATTCTTCCAATCCAAGAAAACAGAATATCTTTCCAATTCTTTGTAACTTCTTTGATTTCTTTTAATAGGGTCTTGTAGTTTTCATTATATAGGTCTTTCACATGTTTCGTTAGATTTATTCCTAAGCATTTCATTCTTTTTGTTGCAATTGCAAAAGGAATGATTTTTTCAACTTCTTTTTCTGACACTTTGTTGTTAGAGTATAGGAATGCTATGGATTTTTGAACGTCAATTTTGTATCCAGAAACTTTACTGTATTTGCTTTTTGTTTCTAGTAGTGTTCTTGTGGAGTCTTTAGGGTTTTCTATATAGAGAATCATGTCATCCACAAGTAGTGACAGTTTGACTTAAGTTTTTGATAATTGTTTCCTATTTGGATGCATTTTATATCTTTCTCTTCCCTGATTGCACTCGCTAGGACCTCCAATGTTATATTGAATAACAGTGGCGACAGTGGACAGCATTCTCTTGTTCCTGATCTTAGAGGGAAAGTTTTTAGTTTTTCACCATTAAGTATAATGTTGCCAGAGGGTTTGTCATATATGGTCTTTATTATGTTAAGGTACTTTCCTTTTATACCAATTTAGTTAAGTGTTTTGATCATAAATGGATGCTGTATCTTGTAAAAGGCTTTTTCTGCATCTATTGATATGATCATATGATTCTTATTTTTTAATTTGTTAATATGGTGTATCACAGCAATTGATTTGTGTATGTTGAACCAATCCTGTGCCCTTGAGATGAAGCCAACTTGATCGCGGTGCATAATTTTTTTAATATGTTGCTGTATTTGGTTTGCTAGTATGTTATTTAGGGTTTTTACATCTGTGTTCATGAGAAATATTGGTCTGTAGTTTTCTTTTTTGTGTGTTATTTTTACCAGATTTGGGTATTAAAGTAATATTAGCCTCATAGAATGAATTGGGAAGTATTGCCTCCTCTTCAATTTTCTGGAAGTTTGAGGAGAATAAATCTTTGAATGTTTGGTAGAATTCACTGGTAAAGCCATCTGGTCCTACTTTTTGGTAAGTTTTTGATAATTGTTTCTATTTCTATATTGCTGATTGGTCTATTCACATTTTCCAGTTCTTCTTGATTCAGTCTAAGGAGGTTGTACCTTTCTAAGTACTGGTTCATTTATTCTGGGTTACTAAATTTGGTATTATATATTTTTTCATAGTATCCTTATATAATCCTTTGTATTTCTTCAGTGTCTGTCGTAGTTTCCCCTCTTTCATCCCTGATTTTGTTTATTTGTGTCCTTTCTCTTTTTTCTTCAGGAAGTCTAGCCAGATGTTTGTTCATTTTATTATTCTCAAAGAACCAGCTCTTTGTTGCATTTATTTTTTCTGTTTTTGTTTTGTTTTGTTTTGTTTCAATTTCATTTATTACTGCTCTAATATTGATTATTTCTTTCCTTCTGCTGACTTTAGGTTTCATTTGTTTTTCCATTTCTAGTTTTTTAAGATGAAGCATTAGGTTTTTTTATTTGAGCTTGTTCTTGTTTTTGGAGACAGGCCCGTAATGATATGCACCTTCCGCTTATGACTGCTTTTGCCAAGTCCCAAAAGTTCTGATATGTTGTACTATCATGATCATTCGTTTCTGTGTATCTCTTGATCTCTCTTTTTATTTCTTCTCGACCCAGTTATTCCTCAGTACCATGTTGTTTAATCTCTATGTTTTCATGGTTCTTTCCACTTTCTTTTTGCAGTTGATCTCTAGTTTCAAAGCATTATGATCAGAGAATATGGTTGGTATGATTTCAACCCTCTTATATTTGTTGAGGCTATCTCTGTGTCCCAGTATGGGGGCAATCCTTCAGAATGTTCCAAGTGCACTAGAGAAGAATGTATGAGCAGCTGTTTTGGGATGAAAGGCTCTGTAAATGTCAATTATGTCCA
>NW_006494611.1:5043227-5048527 GCF_000325575.1 Pteropus alecto | reverse complement strand
AGATGTTTTTATATTGTGAATTCACTAATTGCTTCTCCTCAATTACCATAAGATCTCTATAAAAATCCCTAGAATTACATCTCAGGGTGTTAGGGTGTCTTCTCTCTGATATCTATCACTTATATCCCGAGCCAAACCTTCCTGTTCTGCCTTTTTTTTTTTTTTTTCAGAAAGAAGATTTATTATATAAAGGTCTCTCTTTAGCCTGTTGCAAAAAAGGCACTTTTCTTTTGGTTTCCAGTAGGTGGTGGCTAAGCCTCTTGGATCCCTGCTTTATATAAAGCCTTAATGGTGCCTTTTTCCCACCCCCCCTTACAGATGTTTAATCACGCTCGCTATCCTCAGTCTCAGTCCCTGACAGTGTTACGACAGTTTTGGTAGCGTTTGCTCAGATTCCCCTGGGGCTCCACAGTGTTTGGTCTCAGAGGATATGGGGAGAGAGGCCCTCTGGATTGGGCGGTGGGGGCTGCGGCTCAGCCTCAGTTTTGCAGCTGCAGCTGGTAAAAATCAACTGTTGTTTCTCTGCCATCTCTGCTTCTCTGCCATCCCCACTTCTCTGCTTTCTGCCTTGATGACTGTGCCCTGCTGCTGGCTGCATGGTGCTCACAGTTCTTTCAGGCAGCGTTGTTCAGGGAACTTGCTGTACCTTCTCCCCTCCCTCTCCTCCTTCAGGGAGCTCCTACTGTGAGAGGCAGCTTCTTTGTTTCTCTCAGTCCACACCCAACATCCGGGGTTCTGACCTGTTTTGGCTCTTATGTGCAGATCCCACTCTCAGACATGGTGGTGTGCAGTTGGAAGTTTTTTTTTGTTGAGTTTTAGATATTCAGCTTATCATTGTTTCAAGGGGAGAGATCTGGGCATGTCTCTCACTCTGCCATGTTTCTCCAAACTCTTCTCATTGTGATTTTTATGCTTAAGGTTATTTGAGCTTCATGGATATGTGTGTTTATAGTTTTAATCAAATTTGGAAAATTTGGGGGCATTATTTTCTCAAAGTTTTTTCTACTCCTCTTTTCTTTCTTGAAGACTCTAATAACATGAATTGTAGGTTGCCTAATACTATCCCATATCTCAATGATGCTCTTTCTATTTTTTTAAATTGTTTTTTATTTTCCTGTTTTGGATAGTTTCCAATGTTATATCTTTAAGTCCACTAATGTTTTCTTCTGCAATGTCAAATCTGCCATTAATTCTATTCAGAGTATTTTTCACCTGAGATATTGCAGTTTTCATCTTTTCTCTACCAGCCTGAATATATAAAATACAGTTTTAGCAATATATAAAATACTGTTTTAATGTTCTTGTCTACTAATAATATTATCTTATTTCTGGGTCAGTTTTGACTAATTTTCCCCTTCATTGTGAGGAAGAATTTTTCTGCTTCTTTGCATGCCTGGAAAATTCTGATTGGATGCCAGGCATTATAAATGTTTTCTTTTTCAGGTGCTAGATATTTTTGTATTCTGATAAATATTTTTGAGCTTCATTCTGGGATGTAATTAAGCTTCCTGGCAACCATTTGTTCTTTTTAGGTAATGCCTCTAAGCTTGTTTGTTTTCCATTTCTCAGGTATCACTGTTCTTTGTTATCTGATTTCCAATGTCTTTAAAACTATTACTTTACCTTTTTTCTTGTTCTTTACATGTTTCACGCAGGAAACATGTCTCTTTTACTCTATCTTGGCCACAAGTTGAAATCTCTCTTTATTAAAAATTGAAGAAAATAAATATGTTACAGCAGTTTTACTTAAGTTCAATCTGGGTTAATTCAATCATTTGGCCCTGTCTTAGAAACTGGCAAAGGGATCCAATGGGTCCCTATTTTCTTGACAAAGAGCCTCCTGAAAAAGGCCTTATCTGAAGGGGAAGAGACAAAACTGAGGTGAACCTGCCTGGCACAAGTTAAAGGTGCCACAATAGGAGAGGAGAAGGATAGTGATTATTTTATAGCTCTGTTATGGAATAGGAAGAAAGGATTATAATGACACTATGAGAACACCCTAAAAGTTCAAATTCCCTGAAATATCTATGGGATGTTGAAAACTCAGTATGCAATGAGCAGTCAGAGCTCTGACAGCAATGAATATCATGGTAAGAAAAAGCAGCAAAAATGGCTGGTACCTGGCATTGATGCTCAGAGAAGGAAAAAAGAAGAAAAGGAAAGTGATGGCTGTCATAAAGACAGGTTCACTTCAGATCAATGCCTCTTAGTCCTATTTCAGTAGAGATTTGCTTGTGCTGGAGTTTCAATTAAAGGAATAAGGTCAAAGCATGCAGCAAGACTTTGGGAAGCAAAAATGGCCTCTGACAGAGAAGTCCCATATGGAGTATGTGTGCATGTACATACACAGGTTAGCCAGAGCGGGAATAGGAGGAATGATATTGGGAGCTACAAAGTAGTGTGGTTGCTTTGAGTAATTGAGTTTTTAAAGTCTTTAGCTACAAAAGTGATCTACTCTTTTCAGAAATGAGATCTGGTCTTTTTGTGGTGATGAGGTCTGTGTTTGTCTCTAAAGGCAACACCTCTTCTCTAAAGCAGCCTACAGGTGGGTCGATACTAAATAGGGCCAGCACTGAAGGCTCAGGTCCTGGCATCACTCAAAGCTCTGTGTTTGCTCAGATGTTTGTTTTTACCTCTTGCCAAAGAAATGTTGAAAGAGCCTTAAAGTAGGTGGGAGAAAGTTACACAGAGTTCTTTATCAGGACACTTTGAAACCCACTTGCCAAAGGTCTATCTGGAGGCATAATTAGATGAATGGAAAAGGAACAGTAATAGGCACAGACATGAAAATGGCTGAAAATTTGTTAAACACTGCAGTTCAGGTTGAGGCAAAAGCCAGGAGCCTTCACAAATCTCTGTGGAAGGAGATCAAAAGGGAAATAACCTTCTTTGTCTTTACATGAATACTTTTTCCCAAATGGAAAATAACCCATTTCTGGAACATTTTACACAGGGAAAGGGTGTGGCCCTGGGCAGCAACACACTGAGTAATAAAGTAGTATTCAACTAAGAGTTCTAGATAAAAGTGAAATCATAGAGAAATCCTGAGCAGCCACTTTTATAATAAAATAATCCAACCATAGATTATAAAGCTCCAGGCAATGCTTACCAATAGAAGGAAGTTAGTGGTTTGGCCTGCAGTGACCATGGTGATCTCACTGTCTGCTATACTTGGCCAGCAATTAGTAATCTCAGCTTTTTCCCCTTCAGTTTCACTCTTGTGAATTATTTCTCATCAGACCATGGTAGTTTTCATTAGAAGCCACATAGCAGTATTTCATGTTTACCAGCTGGAAAGATACCAACACTGCTGCACTATTCAAGACTTGTAACACTTTTTAAATTTATCCTCACATTGAAGTTTATACTATTGCCTAACTCAGCAGCCTTTACTTAGGACAGACTCTTTAGTCCAGACCTAAAGCTCATTTTATACTCTTTGAATCTAGTGCCCACTAATCCTGCCAGCTATCTCTTTGAACTCTCTTCTTTTTAGAACTTAAAAAAATATTAAATTTGTTCCTTTATCCATTTATCCATTCACTCAACTACTCATCCATCCAACAGATAAATATTGGTGTATGTATATTGTGCCAGTCCTGGTGCCATGTGATGGAATTACAAAGATAATAGTGACAACAATGATGACAGGGAGATCTATGTCACCAAATTGGCAACATAGAAGACCCCAGCCTCTGTCCCCACACAAAGATCAATAGTTAAACAGTTATCCATGAATAAAAGCAGCTCTAAGTAAACTCTGGAGACCAAAAAAAAAAAAAATTTAGAAACAGAGTGAAACAAAAAACCTGAGAATAACTATACAAGTTATTTTGCCTGCATCATTCCATCCTGCAAGCTGACATTATTTAGTGCCAAGAGGGAACTTCCTAGCTAGGAAGAGCTACTGGTCACTAGGAAAAGAAAAACAAGGTAAGTGAACAGCTTCTTCAGCCTTTCAGGGCACCACATGAAGGACCAGCTTCCATTTAACTCCACCGAGACAGGCAAAACCAAAAAATATAGAGATGGCTAAGAATACAAAACAAAAAACGAACAAACAAAAAAACCCAGCAGCTACCAATAGCAGCCATGCAGCAGAAGCCGTTGTGGTTCACAGTTAATTGCTCTACAGACAAACATAGCTTTTGCCACTGAAGAAGGAATCAATGGCTGGTACAGCTGCCATAGACCCCCTGTAGATTTCATCAGTTTTCACCCTATAGGTATTTGTGTTTACTCATACCAGCTACCTGAGTTTCTCCCACTCCTTCACCCCCTATACCTAGATCAGAGCCTAGGAACTGAACTGTAGCCAACTCAGGCCTCTACAGCTGCATCAGTGCCAAACACCAGCCTGGACCTTCCTGGCTGATCCTCACTCCTGTGTGTGCATTTAGGGCTACACCCTCCAGCAATTCACTTGCACACTGCGGGCCTGACATCGATCATCAGTCTTAACTGCAGTGCACATACTCAGGAGAGATTGTGTGGCCATGGGAGAGCATGCCAATAGCCGGGCCTCCACAGCTGCTAGTGGGCCCAGATAAATCCCTGTCTTCTGTCACTGGCCTGTACCACTGCTCTTACTTATAGCTAGCCCCTCCAACTGGCACCTATATGCCACAAACCTAAATCCCATTACTGGCCTCCATTGCAGTACACATGTCCAGGGGAATATTGTGCAGCCATGGGAGAGCACCCTGACAGCTGGGGCCCCCATAGCTACTGATGAGCCCATGTTTGTCTCTGGCCCTTGCTGCCTGCCAAGAATACTCTAACCAGAAAAACTTTCACAGAAGAAGGTGAGATAAATAATTTTCCTAATAAATAAAAGCTGAAGGATTTCATCACCACTTAATCTAGTTTATAAGGAATGCTGAAAGAAGTTCTTCAAGCTGGAAGGATTCAAACTAGTAACATGAAAACATTTGAAAATATACAACACATTGTTAAAAATATAATCAGATTCAGAATACACTAACATGGTATATAGCGGTTTGTTACTTAATTCTAGCATAAGGGTTAAAGGATAAAAGTATTAAAAATAGCTATAGCTAAAACAATTTGTTAATAGATATACAATACACAGTATTATAAATTGTGATGTCAAAAACAAAAGCAGGGAGTAAAAATGAATAAACATACATTTATTTTTATATATCCATTTATATTAAATATTCATATATACATATATTCATACTTACTCATTTTAGCATTTCTTTAATAGAAGTTGTAGATAAGATTCTTTTATTTTTGCATCATCTCAGTTGTTTTGTCCTTATAGTTGCTTTTCTTTC
>NW_006494611.1:5040096-5043215 GCF_000325575.1 Pteropus alecto | reverse complement strand
TTGAGTGAGATTTGGCTTTACATTCAAGGCTCTTTTTGTAGTTTTGGTCCAGTTTGGCCTAGTGATAACCATCATACTGGGTGAATGCCCACATGAACAGTAGTGTCATTAGCTTTCTCCTGCTGCACTTGTTCGGTGTATGTGACACATGTCTTCCTGTCACCTGGACAACCTTGCCAATTTGCTGACCGCTATAGTGCCCTCACGAAAACTGACCGTCAACATACTTCTGCCTCAGCAACTTCAAAAGAGGGAATGGAAATCTTCCTATGAATGTGGGAAGGTGCATTGAAATGCTTTTTAGGGTTCTCGCTCTAGTCAGAAGTTACAGATGAACCAAACTTTATTTTGATTGCTATTGCTTTAATAATGACCACAAGAGGAAGAAAAGGCCAGCATAGATGCTTTTACTTATCCTTGTCACTGATTTCTATGATCCTTACTAGCTCAAATATTCTGTCAGAGAAGAGGACAAGCGTGGAACTGAGCCTGAGAAGCAGCCCAGGTCAGTGGACCAGTTCCATGTGTACTGTAATGGCCAACAAACCAACAGTCAAGGAGGAGGGAGTTAGTTCTCTAGCGACCACACCAAAATTATAACAAAACTGCAGAGTAACCAGTACATGGAGTTGCCAGAGGTATGGTTGAACAGAAGCCCTATAACTAGGTCACCTCAAATAAAAGATTACCTCAAAACGGTAGACAGGATGGAGACGCGAAACAGTGCAGTCCCACAACCAATGGAGTGGCAATGGAGAATCGGGAGGGCTGTCTTAGATGCAAAGCCTGCTTCCCCAACTGAGGAGCAAAGGGTCCCGGCCACATACTGGGCTCCCCAGCTCAGGGTTCCAGTGCCAAGAAGAGAAATTCCCACAATCTCTGGCTGTGAAAACCAGCAGAGGTAGTGGTTGAGTGAGACAGAGGACTGTGGGAAGTGAAGACTTTCCTTTTAAAGTTCCCACACTCAGACTTATTTGCTGATGGACTCACTCACTCTGAGCTCCAGCGCTGGAGCAGCTGCTTGAGGTGAGCCAGGGACGTATGGGGAGGCGCTGAGCTGTCAGGCTTCAGGGAGAGGGCTAGGGGTGTGGTTTGCTCCCAGACAGAGGTACAGGGAGAAGCCATTGTTCCTTTGTTGAGCCCTCCCTCTTCCCAGCCTGCAGACGCAGGTGCCATCAACTTGGATAATACAGGTTGCTCTGCCCAGGGGATTCCCTGAGATCCGCCTCTTCTAACCTGTGGGCCTACTCAGGCCACTTCCAGTGGTTTATTCCATACAAACGGGCTGTCTTGGCTCCTTCTGCAAACTCGTAAAATCTCTCAAAGGCTCACAAAACCCAAAGCGGCAGGATCTGGCCTCAGCTTGCCTTATACTTCTTGCTAAGCACCTGCAAAATCTGTACTAGTGGCAACCTGCCTCAGTTTTGGACTTGACCCCTCAAGGCACCTATAAGCCCAGAATGGGTGGCAGCCATATGTGGATTGCTTGGTGACTATTACCAGGTGGCCCCAGAGGTACACAGGCTACAGCTAAACTTGGCCTGCAGCTGGACCCCTCTCAGGTCTGTGCCAAGGAACCCCATAGCATGCCTACTGCATAAAGTCCCTCTACTAAGACTGGGAGACTTAGGAGCCCTACCTAATACGTTGAAACAGACACAGGGGGGCAGCCAAAATGGGGAGACAAAGAAACATGTCCCACTTGAAAGAACAGAACAAAGCTTCAGAAAAAGAATTCACTAAAACGGAGACAAGCAATATACCAGACGGAGAGTTTAAAACACTGATTATAAGGATGCTCAAGGTGCTTAGGGGACGAGTAGATGAACTCAGTGAGAACTTTAACGAAGAGATAAAAAACATAAAAACAGAAGTGGAAATTATAAAAGGGAATCAGTAGGAAATGAAGAATACAATATCTTACATGAAGAGTATATTAGAAGGAATCAACAGAGTGGAGGAAGCAGAGGATTGAATCACTGGTATAGAGGATGGGGTAGCGGAAGACAGCCAATCAGAATGGCAACAAGAAAAAGAATCCAAAATAATGAAGACAATGTAAGGAGCCTATAGGATGACATCAAACGTAATCACATTCGCCTCATAGGGGTACCAGAAGGAGAAGAAGAGCAAAAAGTTGAAAACCAATTTGAAGAAATAATAATGGAAAATTTCCCTAACTTGGTGAAGGAAATAGACATACAACTCTAGGAAGTGCTAAAAGCCCTAAAAAAGATGAACTCAAATAAGCCCACACCAAGACACATCATAATTAAAATACCAAAGGTTAAAACAAAAAGCAGCAAGAGAAAAGCAGTTAGTTACCTACAAGGGAGTTTCCATAGACTGGCAGCTGATTTCTTAAAAGACACTTTGCAGAACAGAAGGGCTTGGCACAAAATATTCAAAATGATGAAAAGCCATGACCTACAACCAAGATTACTCTACCCAGCAAACCTATCATTCAGAGTTGAAGGACAGATAAAGAGCTTCTTCGTTAAGAAAAAGCCAAAAGAGTTCATCATCACCAAGCCAACATTATAAAAATGTTGGAGGAACTTCTTTAGAAAGTAGAGATAATTTGGAGAAACATGGTGGGGTGAGAGACATTCTCAGATCTCTCCCCTTGAAACAACAATAAGTTGAATATCTAAAACTTAACAAAAAACACCCAAACTGCACACCAGCACGTCTGAGCATGGGACCTGTGTATAAGAGCTACCACAAGTCAGAACCCTGGGTGTTGGGCAACGGACTGAGAAAAACAAGGAATCTGCCTCTCACAGTTGGAGCACCCTGTCAGAGGAGGGGGATAGGAACAGCTCTGCATGGGAGAGCTGTGATCTCCACGCAACTGGCGGCAGAGCCCAATCATCAGGGAAGAAAGCAGAGAAACAGGACAGCAGACAAACAACAGTTGATTTTTACCAGCTGCAGTTACAAAACTGAGGCTGAGCTATAGCCTCAGGCCCCAACCCAGAGGGCACCTTATCCCATGTCCTCTGATATCGAACACTGCAGAGCCCCGGGGGAATCTGAGCAAACGATACCGAAACTGTCGCTAACACTGTTAGGGACTGAGACTAAAGAAAAAGAGCGAGGAGCGAAAGAAAATAAAT
>NW_006494611.1:5012220-5038080 GCF_000325575.1 Pteropus alecto | reverse complement strand
TACTGGGACACAGAGATAGCCTCAACAAATATAAGAGGGTTGAAATCATACCAACCATATTCTCTGATCATAATGCTTTGAAACTAGAGATCAACTGCAAAAAGAAAGTGGAAAGAACCATGAAAACATAGAGATTAAACAACATGGTACTGAGGAATAACTGGGTCGAGAAGAAATAAAAAGAGAGATCAAGAGATACACAGAAACGAATGATCATGATAGTACAACATATCAGAACTTTTGGGACTTGGCAAAAGCAGTCATAAGCGGAAGGTGCATAGCATTACGGGCCTGTCTCCAAACACAAGAACAAGCTCAAATAAAAAAACCTAATGCTTCATCTTAAAAAACTAGAAATGGAAAAACAAATGAAACCTAAAGTCAGCAGAAGGAAAGAAATAATCAATATTAGAGCAGTAATAAATGAAATTGACAAAACAAAATTTGGGACTTGGCAAAAGCAGTCATAAGCGGAAGGTGCATATCATTACGGGCCTGTCTCCAAAAACAAGAACAAGCTCAAATAAAAAAACCTAATGCTTCATCTTAAAAAACTAGAAATGGAAAAACAAATGAAACCTAAAGTCAGCAGAAGGAAAGAAATAATCAATATTAGAGCAGTAATAAATGAAATTGAAACAAAACAAAACAAAACAAAAACAGAAAAAATAAATGCAACAAAGAGCTGGTTCTTTGAGAATAATAAAATGAACAAACATCTGGCTAGACTTCCTGAAGAAAAAAGAGAAAGGACACAAATAAACAAAATCAGGGATGAAAGAGGGGAAACTACGACAGACACTGAAGAAATACAAAGTATCATACAAGAATACTATGAAAAAGTATATAACATTTTTCAGTATATAACACTAATTTTATAATTTATATGGAAATGCAAAGGACTTAAGATACCTAAAATAATTTTGGAAAAAAATACAAATTTAAAGCTACAGTAATCATAACAGTGTGGAATTAGTATCCAGGTAAACAAATAGATCAATGGAACAGAGTAGTCCTGAAACAGATCTACACACATATGGTAAATTGATTTTTTGGTAAAGGTGAACAGATTATTTAGTGGTGAAAATATGTTCTTTGCAACAAATCATCCTAGAAAAACTGGATGTCCATATGCAAAAAATGAATTTTGAATCATACATTGTACCAATATAAAAATTAACTCAAAATGGATCATAAACCTAAATGTAAACCTAAAGTTATAAAACATTAAGAAGACAACTTAAAAGTTTTTTATAACTTTGGGTCATGCAAAAATATCTCAGCTATAATACCAAAACATGATCCAGAAAAGAATAAATTAATAAATTTGACTTCATCAAAATTTAAAATGTCTGCTCTTTATAAAACATTATTAAGAGAATGAAAAAAAGGACTGGGAGAAAATATTTATAGATCCCAAATGCTGATAAAAGATTTGTATCCAGAATATATAAAGAACTCTTAAAATTCAATTATATGATAATTTGTGCAAAATGGTGAAATTATATGAAAATATTCTTCACCAAAGAAAATAGACAAATGGTAAATAAGCATATGAAAATATGATGAATATTATTTGTCATTTTGGAATTGTAAATTAAAATAACACTACACACGTATTATAACTTCTAAAATTATTTATTCTACCAAATGTTGGCAAGGATGTGGAAGAAATAGAACTTTCACACACTGCTGATGAGAATGTAAAATAGTACAACCACTTTAGGAAATTTTATGGCAGCTCTTAAAAAGTTAATTATACATCTATCATATGACCCAGATCATACTTGACTGCTAGGTATTTACCTTAGAGAAATGAAAGGTTTGTATGTAAATGGTCATAGCAGCTCTATTTATGATAGCCCCAAACAATCCAAATGTTCATTAACAGAGATAATTGTTTTACAAATGATTGCATATTCATAAAATGGAATACTATATAAAATGGAATGCAATTAAAAGGAATACATTATTAATACATACAACAGCATGGGTGAATCTCAGAATAATTGCGCTGAGTAAAAAAAGCCAGACAAAAAAGAGCGTGTGATGATTTTATAATTATGTTTTCTTGGCTAATCTGTACTATATATCCAAGAATCTTTCTTTCTTGTATGTTTCTGGTTAGAGTGGGCTACCAGGGAGATCTTTTTGAAATTTTGAGGGGTTAGAGGAAAGCCACTTTGTAGCTGTCACACACTGTTGCTGATCTGCTAATTCCCTGTGTTGACATAAAGCAGCATCTGGCTCTGTACTTGCTCTACCTTCCTTTGACTCTTCAGTTTTTCTGACTTTGTTTACCTTTGGACAAAGAGCCCTGGCTTCTGTAAGATACCTTCATCACCAAGGTCAGAGGCAACAAGAATCAACAAGTGTTTCAGTCTGTCCTTATGGGGTTCATGCTCCTGGGGTTTTAGGTTATGCTTGTGGATGTCAGCTCACGTTTGTCAGTTCTAGCCTGCTTGTCATCTTTCCTTCTCAACTTCTTGCCCTGTGGACTTCAAGTGCTGTCATCAGACATAAAGACATAGCCTTAAAGAGACTGCTTAACCAGCCCCCACAATTGCATACGCCAATTCCCTTTAACAAGTTTCTTTAAAATGTGTGTGTGTGTGTGTGTTCCCCTCTTCACCCCCGCTGGTTTTGCTTTTTGGTTGAACTCTGACTGATATAGATACAGGGTCCAAAGAATATAATTCCATGTTATAAAATTCTAGAAGATGCAAACTAATCTATAATGTAAAAAATTGGAGTTGGGGAGGAGTAGGAAGGGATGGAAGGAAGGGATTATGAAGAATGAAGAAAAAACTTTAGGAGGTGATGGATGATTGTTATCTTGACTGTGGTGATGGTGTCATAAATGTATACATGAGTCAGACCTATCAAATTGTCACATTAAATATGTACACTTTGTCGTATGTCAATTCTACTTCAACAAAGCTGTTAATTTCTTTGAATGCAGGCAAGAGTTGGCACACTCCAGCATTAATTTTCTACTTTGAGATGTCTAAAAATAAAATTCTAGGAATCTTTTGAGCTGTGTTGTACCACTTTCACAGTGTAGAGGAAGTAATAGAAAATATAACATTTAATAATAGGAAGCTGATTTAATTTAGCCTTAAGAAAGACATAGCATATTTCAATCTAGGAAGAAATATAACAAAATGTGTTTTTCTTTTTGTTATCTGTAATTCTGTATCTTTGTACAGTAAACATGGTATAATTGTGTTACAGAAATAAAAGAAAAACATGGCAATTTTTCTGGATGTATTTCTCTTTTTCACTGAAAGTTCTTTTTATGTATTTAAAAAAAGAATTTTAAAGGATAAAATCGATACCATGAATGACTATTATCTGTGACATGAGAATTTATAAAGGGTCTACAAAGATATGAAACTGATGCTCTGTGACCACTAAAGCCCATAATCAAAGATTCAATTATTTAATTATTTTATTAAGCTTTCTATTATTTTATTATTTTATCCTCTGGAAGGCTGAGGTAATGAAACTTTTCCCAGAAAACAAGAGCATTTAGTTTAGACACAAAATGTGTTCATCAATGAAACATCCAGGGAGAAAATGTTCTCTACTGATTTCTTATTTTTAATATGAAATTTAGTTTTCTCAGTCACAGGTTCCACATAGTTAAAAAGTTTATCTTATCATTATACAACCCTCATACACTGAGTATCGTGTCTACAGAATACTGCATCTTCCTGTTTAGTTTAAAGAATTTTCATTGTTCATCTTCTGTGAACCAGGCTCTGTCATAGACATTGGGGATAAAGACAAATGAGACCCAAGCCCTGTCCCAAGGGAGCCTACCATTTGTGTGTGTGTGTGTGTGTGTGTGTGTGTGTGTGGAGAGAGAGAGAGAGAGAGAAACAACATACAACTTTACTATAATGCAATATATGTGTGTGTGGATAGCCATAGAATGGAAATGAAGAGGGGAGAGGAGTGGCACCGGTACGAACCTTGACAGAGGGGATGATGTGGGCTCACAGGCCTCCTAGAGAAAGTGTCGACCGATCTGAGTTAACTCAGCTTGGCAATCTTTGTGAAGAGTATTACAAACCTAGAAAGACTTATCTAGGTCTTTAGGAGCAATCTATATGACTACATAAAATAAATCTTTTTGCTTAATGAAAGTCCTCTTTCAAAATTACATTGGTCAGCAAATGTCAGGCCTTCACTGCCTTTTACTGCCTGGCTATAGTTACTCTTTTATTCAACAAATAATACCCACACACATAGATGATAATCTTAGGCTTTTGAGTTTTCAAGGATTCAGATCTGGGATTATGTGCGTTTTTAAGGAATTTGTCAAGAGAAATTTTAACTATGTGTGCTTTTTGCATTCTACCTTTTGAATCTTACAACTAGATAGGAATATGATTCTACTATGTAAGTTTCAAAAGGAAAATATTTTTACTCCTAGAATTTTACGCCTAAACAATTTGTCTTTCATGTGTGAAAACATAAAAATATTCTCAGATATGTAGGGACCCATGTGTCCTTGAAACAATTTTTTGAAGATGTACTACAACGGAATGAAAAATGGAGCAAACTAGAAGCATCAAGAATGAAGCTGTCACAATATAAAAGTATTGTTGCTGAGTAATTAATCAATTAAAATAGAAATGTACCTAAAAATACATTGTAACCCTGGTTATGAAACTGAATATTATTATCAAAATTATTCTCCAACAATGTTGTGAATCTAAAATCCTAATATTAATAAAAGTTAAGGATAGATAATAAAGAATAAAAATGTGTCACATTTCTTATTTTGTATATATAGAAATACAAGATACCATTTCATTTGATTCTGACAAGGAGTAAAATATGGATTAAAATGCTTTTGTAAAACTTTGAGGTAGAATGAAATATAAGATATACTACACCATATAGAATTATATAATACAAAGCTCTGAAAATGATAAAAGAAGATATCCAGATGACGAAAGGAGAAAACAAAAGAAATAGTAAGGAAATATAAAAACAGCATGAAAGGTAACAGTTAAAGATATTAATCGTGATGATACATTTAAATGAGTTAAATATACCTATTAAAAGGCTAATATTCTGAATAAGAAAACAAAATCTAATATGTTGTTTTTAAGAAACATATTTAAAATCAAATGAGACCCCCCCCAAAAAAACTCTATAACCAAAAGAATTACCATGAATATACCAGGTCTTTTTAACAAATGATACTGGGGCAACTGAACTTCCATATACAAAAGAATGAAAGTAGACTTCTCATGTATGTCACTTACCATACTGGCCATGGAGCCTTTTTATTGCCCTGCTGGGGCAGGGAAGCAAATTCACAGTCCTACTCAACTGCTAAGCACAGCCTCCAGCCCCACCCACCCAGAAAGCCTTGCTAGAGGAACCTGGGCAACCATGGAGTGCATCCTACAACCCTGCCCAGCTGTTAAGGGTAGCCTCTGGCCCCACACAACCAGGGAGTCTGAACAGTGACTCTGGGCAGCCTCGGAGCCCAGCCTATGGTACTGACCCCAGCCTACAGCCTTGCCCATTCCTGAACACACAGCCTGCAGCCCTGCTCAGGCAAGGTGTCCAGACAGTGACTCGGCCAAATCAAAAGCATAGCCTACAGCTCAACCTGACAAAGGAGCTCAGAAAACAACTTTGCCTGACCACAGAGTACAGCCCTTAGTCCTTTCCAACCAGAACTTTGCACAACCACGGAGCACAGCCAGTGGCCTGCCAGATTGCAAAGCTCAGCCTGTGCTACCATCCAACTTCAGGACACAGCCCATGGCCTGGCCTAATCACAGAGCACCTGAAGCTCTGTCCAACTGTGAAGCCATGTCCACAACCTGAACACAGAGTCCAGCCAGCAGAACCATCCAATTGGGGAGCACAGTCTGATGCCCCAACCAACCAAGAAATATTGTGAAGTCCAGCCCACAGTCCTGCCCAGTTGTGGAGTCCAACCAGTGACCCAATCTTGCCAGGAAACACAGCCAGAGATTTTGCCTAACCATAAGTGATTGCAGAGCCCAGCCAGTGGTTCCATCTGACCACCAAGCACAAAAAACAGCCCTGTCTGATCAGAGATCCTATCCAGTGGCCTCGCCAGTAGCATGGAGAGTACCTGGCCTCAGACCAGGGGAATTGCCTCACCCAATTAGATACCCTCAGAGCAAGTCCCACCTGCCCATGGATGCTACCAGCTGACCTGTCCAGTACCCCCAAGCTATGTTAACATGTGTAGGTCTCTCCCTGCTAAAGTTTACCTATAAAATCTGGAATAAGAGACCACTTACTCAAATGTACAAATACCAATGCAAGGAACCAAAGGTAAAGAAAATCAAATGAACATGACACCAACAAAGAAAATAAAACTCTAAAACTGACCCTAAAAAAAGATAGAGATCTATAAACTGCCTGACAAAGAATTTCCCAAAGAAAAGTTGAGAGAGATCATCACCACTAGATCTGCCTTTTAAGAAATGCTAAAGGATGTTCTTCAAGCTAAAATAAAAGAAGGCTAATTAACATTGCAAAAAACATATGAATGTATAAAAGTCAGTGGCAATGTCGATATATATTCAAGGTCAGATTCTTTAATATCGTAATGGGGGTACATAATTCTCTTACAATTCTAGTCTAAAAGTTCAATATATATATTAAAATCAACCATAACCATATAATTTGTTATTGGATAGATAATATAAAAAGATGTAAATTGTAACATCAATAACCTAAAATGTAATGGAGGGAGAAGTCGAAGTATAAATTTTCCCTATGCTATTAAAGATTATGACAAAGGAATCAAAGCATACCACCACAAAAAGTCATCAAACCACAAAGGAAGACAGCAAGAGGCAAGAAACAAAGGATCTGCAAAAGTAAGAAAACAAAATGGCAATAGTAAGTCCCTACCAACAATAATTACTTAAATGTAAATAGATTAACTTCTCCAATAACAGGATAAATGGATTAAAAAAAAAACAAAACACAAGACCCAATGATATACTGCCTGTAACATACTCATTTTAGCTTTAAGGACACACACAGACTGAGAGTAGAGGGATGGAAAAAGGTATTTCAAGAAAATGGCAACCAAAAGGAAGTGCAGGTAGGTATGAGCCTTTCCTCTCCCTAGTGCCTGGTGAGGTAAAGAGGAGTCAGGGCCCCACTCTTCCTCCTTTGCCCCCAGCATATACACCTTAAAAAAGTCAGCAGAGGCTAGAGTAGGGATCAGGGGGAAGGCAGCCCGAGGAGGTTGCAGAAACTCCCCTCCAGACCCAGACAGAGGGGTCCAAACCTCTGAGCTCACCTGCTGAAAGGACTTCACAGAGATTTAGAGCCACTGTGAATGTGGCAAGCACAAATCTGTTCCTCCAAAAATTGAAATCTATTTTTCTGTCACTTCTATTTTGAGCTCCTATTATACTGGGATCCAGGCAGAAACCCACTCTCAGTCAATATCTAAGTTCCGGGAAACTTGTAACACTAAGGCACCAGGTGCAGGAGTCCGGAGTACAGCCTTCTCTTATCAGGCTACTCAGCAGCACTACTCAGGTGTCCTTCATTCACGTTCTCATCAGGAAATGGCCTTTGCTCAGCTGCTTTTGTGCCTTTCCAGGCATGAGATTTCTTCAAGGCTGCCTAATGTCCCATCTGCCTGGACTTATGTCCCCATGAAGCCTCACCCTCCAAGGATTTACAGGTCCTTCCCAGAGCTTTGTCTAGGTAGCAGGGCACAGGACTCTCTCTCCAGGCACACAGATAGCCACACTCCTTTTAGTGTTCTTTCTAGCCCCAGGGGACTCTGTTGTAGGTGGGGAGTTACCAGCAGGAGAGGGAGAATATGTGTGCTTGCTAGGGCAGCTGTAACAAAGTACCACAAACAGCATAGCTTCAACAGCAGAAATTTATTTTCTCACAGTTCTAGAGGCTAGAAATCCGAGATCAAGGTGTCAGCAGGGCTGGTTCCTTCTGAAGACTGTGAATAGAATCTTCCGTACCTCTGTCCCCTAGCTTCTGGTGACTTGCTGTCAATCTCTGGTTTATAGAAGCATTTCCGATCTGATCCTGGCCTTTGTCTTCACTTGACATTCTCCCTGTATGTCTATCCCTCGATTTCTATAAGGACACCTGTCACATTGGATTAGGGGCTCACCCTACTCCAATATGACTTCATTCTAACCAGTTACCTCTGCAATAACCCTATTTTCAAATAAGTTCACATTCTGAAGTATTGGAAATTGGGACTTCAACATATGAATTTTAGGGAGACATATTCGAGCCATAATGGGAGCTAGGCAGTTCATGGGGGAAAGGAATTATTCTTTCTCCCTTTATTCCTGCTTCTCCTCAGGATTTTTATCCAAACATTTTGGCTATTCTCTTAGGACATTATTCCTTCAAGGGTTTTAGGCTTTTAGAAACCAAGGTAAGTAATTTCCTTTTATTTTGCTTTCTGTCCTATTGCATCCCTTCCCCCGAAGTATTGTATGAACAACAGCTTAGTCATTTGAATCCAAGCGAAAATTAAAAGGAAGAAATATCAATAAATCAGTCACTATCTCATAGATGCTATCCTGCCACATAAGTGAGCATTCCTTTTCCTGGAGTATTGAAGAGGAGCTAGTTGAGGATTCAGAATTCAAGATTCCAGTGGTGTCTTCTCTGGAAATGAGAACTGACAATCAGCAGTCATTCCCTCATCAAGTAAAAAGAGAGAACAAGCTTTTTTTAAAAAAACACATTTATTTTAAATTTTTACATCATCTTTGGGTAATTCAGAAGTAGCTCAGGCATATTTCCAAAGTTTCTGAGTTTGATGTCTCAATTTCAAGCCATAGCTTATTTAATTGGTGAAATGATTAGAGGACCTCGTGAAAAAGGATGATGAGATGACTACTGAGGGAAACAGAACACCTTAGAGACAGGGGCTTTCCTACAACACTCAGTCATAATTTTTTTAATTATCCATAACGAATATTAAATACCTCACCACACCAACAATAATATCCTTTGTTGGCATTTGACCAGACTTCCCACATAAAAATCACAGAAATAAAAGTCCTATAGACCTCAAAATCACACTTAAATTAATTTGATTCCTTATATTAATAAGTACTAAATGCTCAAATCTACCCAGTGTGTTCTCAGTGTATAGACTAACATCTATCTCCTGCTGATGAAATGCCACCTTCCTCTGTACTCAGAGTTCATGATTCAATGATTGTAATGAGTGTGTCAAATCAGAAGGAGAAGGAAGCCAGGAACTCATGGGCTCTGAGAGGCAGAAAAGACACAGCAGTTAGTGGCCCAAGTGCTTCTTTGCCCATTCCCAAGCAGAATCAAGCCTGGGCTCCAGGCAGGGAGGAAGAAAGGCACATTCTACATCCTCCACTGCCTCGGATGGCTTCCTGGGTATTCCAAGCAGGGTAGTTGTCTCCCAAAGGGACAGTTGATTCTCTAAAGACAGGGCCTCATTTTTTGCCTCCCTCAAAGCAAGGTGTTGCCCAGGTGTGGGTACAAAGCCGGTCCTTAGTAAAGGAGAAAAGGAAACCACCATATACTGAGCCCTGCAGATGCTAGGGATGGAGCCAGGGCAGGTGTGTCATGTCACCATCACGACAGCCCTATAAGGCAGGCTCATCACCCCCATTTCACAGATGTGTAGGAGTCCTGGCTCTACAGCACTACTTAGTGACCTTGAGCAAGTCCTTTACCTTCTCCACAGCAGGCGCAGGACATATCCAGGGTGATTCTCTACCAGGGGGAGGGGATGAGCAAACCATCTGGAAAGCATGTTTACAGACCACAGTGGGAGAGCCTCTGCCTGGAGACTCTGCCCTTACTCCCCTGCTGGAGGGGTGCAGGTCAGGGCCATCTGGTCTACCTTGTGAGACTCTGTTATGATCCCTAAGGTTTTGACCTCTGAGGGCAACTAAGTTCTAGGGAACCACATCCCCACTCCCTGAGAGACCTTTCACAGAAGACCCATGAAAGTCAAAGAAATCAGGTTAGGATACTTTTAAAGGAGAAAACGCTTAGAAGTAATTTAGGAGAGGAAAGACTACTTTAAACGGAAAAAACAAGATGACAGTTAGGAGGAGGTTTGGGGTTGGGCATTAAACAGGAAGAGGCAGATACAGCTAGTAAGATAGGGTCAGGGCAGGCCAGGCCAGGCCCGGCCGAGCCTGAGGAAACCTGGTTTTTGGCATTGTACCTGCCATGGGGTTACACATGCTGCCTCAGACATGGGTGGGGGGTTCCTCAAAAAATAATTTAAGCCTGTAAGTTCAGGCAGACCCTAGAGAATAAAATGGGTAATAAAAGCAGAAAAGAAAATACAACTCAAATGACTCTGAAAATCTGCTTGGCATGTTTTTCCTCTTCTTCTAAAATCCATTCTATGGCCCCCAACTCTGTGAAGTCCTCTATAACTCACAGGCACAGGAAGTGTATGCCCCTCCCCACCAGGGTATGCAGACCTCACAGCAAGCCCACCTCCCCACAGGCCCTCAGTGTGCTGAGGTCACTGAATCCTGCCTGTTTGTCACTCCCACTGAACTATGTGAGCAACTTGAAGATGGAGACTATACATTTCTACTCCCCTGTCTCCATATGGAGAGGGGTGTGAGTTCATCAAGACCCTTTGTGCATAAAAAACATCCAGACAAGGCTAAGGACTAGCTAAATCATCCAGTGATAGAAACACTGCCCCTCCTGGGGGCAAGGACCTTAGGAGCAACTTTGTTCTGGAGAAATCAAGTCTGTTTCTTGGACTCCATATGACTTACCTGCCCTCCAGAGCCACCCTTTAACAAGCACAATCATAATTTAGGAGAATTTCTTTAAAACATGAAATCAATGTCTAAGTGTAGAATTCAAGCAATATAAGAGCACTGGTTTGCCAGAAAAACAGCCCAGCTTTGGCAGCCCTGGTAGGAAAGGTGGATCTTGTATCTACCCACGTGGAAGGAGAGGAGGACTCTGTCTGCCTCAGACACAGGTGCTAGGCATGGCAGGAGGCTTTGGGTTCATATATCTCTACAGCTACAGGGCAAGGGCAAGCTGGGCCTGGTTCCTCACCCTCAGGCTCCTGAAGCTCTAGGGTTCTGGCTGACAGAAGGCCTAGAGCATACTAGCAGACCAGAAGTGTTCAGGAACATGGTCATCCCATTCCAGGCCAACAGACAGGCTGTAAAATGCCTGATGGAGAAGGGTGAGGGCACCTGGCCGGGGAGCCCATACTCAGCAGTGAATCCTCCGGAAGCCAGGCAATGTGGCTTTTCCAAGCAGGTAAATGTCCTCATCTGTGCCCTGGTTGAGGTGCTTTACCAGATTCTTCTCAAAGAGGAGCGGGTGGTAGGCGCCCATCGTGCAGGCGCTGTCAAAGAATTTCTGGTAGTAGTAGCACATATCAGTCTTGCGCTTGGATGGGAGGAATTCATAAATATCCACTTGGTCACACAGCGTCATCATGATGATGATGCCTGAAGAGGGAAGCAGAGGTGAGTTCTGCCCAACAACCTACCCCATACCCTGGAACTCTGCTCAGTGAGTCTACAGCTCATGACCCCAAATTTTGGGAGATAATATGGATTTCTAGTTATCACTGTGATTCACAGTCTGAGTCCTTCTGGTAAGCCAATCCAGCAAGCTGTGCCATGAGGGCCACTGAGCCCTATGCACCGTGACAGCCCCAGCACGTAGGCCAGGACCTGGTGCATAGTGGGTTCTACCTAAACACTAGTAGACTGAAAGGCCCTATCCATCAATTGATGAATTTATCAATGTGAATAAGCAATATGAAGAGAGAGGACAAGGCAACTGAGGAGACAGTACCATCACATGTCCACAGTACTTTCTAGCACTTTTATATCCCAGAGAAACTTCTTAGATGCTGCTATTTGAAGGAAGGTGTTTATTACGGTGCTTGCAGGAAATAGTGTGTTGAGAGAGACTGTTCTTTCTTCAGCTGGGAAGAAGGCTAGTTGGACGAGCATGCCATGGTATATACTGACCACGGGCTCTGCTCACTAAGGCAGGAGATTGGAGCTGAGGGCCTGCGGCCAGGTTGGTGGCACAGACATTGAGATGAAAACCTAACAAGAGACAGGAGACTGCTGCTACCACCTGCGCTTGTCCCCACCTGGCTCAGTCATCTTATGCAGGACACATCCTTCTCTGGGCCTCAAGTTCTTCACTTCTCCCAAAGGGGTGATCTACCTACTCCTCCTACCACACAGGCTATTGTTAGAATGAAATAAGGTTATGGCATTAAGACCCCTCTTGGCAACAATAAATATAGGGAATCTTTATGAGGGAGCAGTTCCCACTAACAGAAAAACTATAAACTGCTAGCAGTATCGTTGTTCCAAAAGAATCAGATCTGCGAAAAGCCTTACCTCTATTTCTGGCTTGCCTTGGTCCAATGAGGACGGGGGGAAGACACCTCTGCAACTAATGGATGTAGGCATAGCAGAAGTGTTTCTAGAAATTATGGGAGGGAGCACTTCCTATGAGAGGGGGCTCAAGTAAACCTCCTAGAGCACTGGTGTGGGGCCTGGCAGACGCTATGACCATGAGGGATGGGCAAGAGAGGAAGACTGGTGGTGGAGGGAATGGCATAGGCAAAGACAGGGCAGTAGGGTGATGGAAAAGTGTGTTCTCCAAGGTGCTTCCACACTATTCCTGCTCAGAAGGAAGCAGCCTCAAATGCACCCAACCAAAAGTTAAAGAAAGAGGTATAACAGTGTGATACTATAAGAGCCCCTATCTCTTGCTATAAGGAGTGCCTCTGATACTAAACACTTATTAGTTCATTTACTTGGGGAGTATTTATCACCAGGCTATCCTGTGACAGACACAAAAGATGAATCAAACACAGTCCCCACACTGAGGGAGTTTGCAGTCTAGTAGGGAGGGCGGGCAGGCAAATTACACATAGGTGAGTGGCCGGGGCCATCGATGGGAAAGTGGTCCACTGCAGGGGAGCCAGAGGAGGGAGCGTCCCTCCTGGTGCACATATGGTGCCTAGGACCTCGTGGGCATTGCCCATGGTTCGGCCAAACTCAAAGTGAATGGGAAGGAGAGCAGATGTTCCATGAGGGCCGAGGGAGGTGAAGAAAGTCCAAAAAGAAAGTCTGCAGCCAACATTCAGGGCCCTCTGGTACTCTGACCGTAGCCTACTCCACATCAGCTCCCGCAGCTCCATTTATGACCCCAGCCCAGTCAAACTCCACCCCTCATTCTTCTAGGGCCATGATTAGGGTGTTCATTCGGGTGGATGATTTTTTGAAATTTTGAATAAAGTACTATCAAGTCTTCCTTTTTCCTCAGATTCCAATATGGTTCTGCATGACATTATGACTGATCCTGTCCTTATTTAAAATTTTGATATTTCATTCATCGTAAAATTTTATATTAATTGTGATGTTTTAAAAGATATTGTATTAAGATATTATTTCTCTTGCTACCGAATTCTTGGAAACTCCTTCAATTGTTACCTGAGACAAGTGCCTCACTCGCCTCATCACAGTCCCAGCCCTATTCCTCCGGTTTTCCAGCCTCCTCTCTTGTCTGTGCTTCCCTTGACTCCATCTCCACCTGCCAAATCTGCCCCTCTCACAGGCCTAATCCAAAGCTACTCCTCCAGGAAGCTCTTGGATGGTCCACCTAGACAGAGTTCTCTCTCGTGTGGCACCAAGGTGGTCCCTCTCTACTGGTACAAATTCAATGTTACCTCAGACATCTGATTGAACTCTCTCAATGAACACCCTAAAGGAGAAGAGTTCTATCTTATTAACTTTTGTATCTTAGCTAGAACTTGGCACAGTGCACAAACACAGCAAAAGCCTAGTGATTGTTTAGTGAATGAATGAACAAACAAATGAATGAATGAGACCCCAGAAGAAAGCTAATCTTTTCTGGAAACAAACACAGGAGGTCTTTCCCCAGACATGGACTCACCGAGCATCCCAGAGGATGGGGGATTTGGCTGAATCTCCTCTGGGGAGATTTCTTGAATGATGTCCCACAGCTCCCAAGGCATCTGGGGCTTGAGGATGTAAAAGAGCTGATCAGGATGTAGCTTACGATAGCTCCTGTAGCTATCAAAGAATTTGTAGTCAGGATTCTCGTACCACTGAAAAAGAAGGAAATGGTTTCAGGGAGAGAAATATGCCAGTGCCACTGCTGCCCCCAAGGCAGTCATCCTCATCCAAGAACCTTGAGGGGAAGGTAGAGAAGGACCAAGGCAGAATTCTGAGGCACGGCCCCTTCCTCAGAGCAGATTCCATACCTCTCCTCCACATCACAGCTCTCACTTGGTAGCAGAGGGGACCTAGTATGTAACCTGTGCTCACAGGGAATTTTGAGCTTGGTGACCCTGAAATAGTTTCAGACTGTAAGAGCACAGAATCTTGGAATTATAACAGTGCTGAAAGGGGCCCTTAGCACTATCTAACCCCGCCTCTCATTTTTATTTTTAAAGGGGCAACAATTGGGACACAGCTTGCCACATCTGTGGGTTCAGAGCCTTTGTCCTGACCTGGGAAAATTTCAGTTCTAAGAGAGATCAGTGTGAAACTATGGAAACTGAGATAGTGGGGATGCAAGGGATCAGCAGGGTCTGTCAGCTATTACTGTGGCCAACTAAGAATTCAATGTCCCAAGAACAGTGCTCTCTATCCTTCCTAAAGCTATTCTCCTGTGGCCACTGCAGCCCACATCAGGTAGAGGCTAACTGGCATGCATGGGAAACAGTGAAAGGACCATTCCAGAGAGGCTGAGAGACCGGTGGGTCTGAGACTCCTGTCTCCTTCTCTGAATGAGATGTTGTTACATATCTGGTCCTGTGCTTAGTAAATTAAGTCCTGGGACAGATGACTTCCCCTCTCTACATTCCAGTTTCCTCATTTGTAAAATGCGAGAGACCATACTTATATATACTTCCTTACCTTGTTATGAGAGTTAAATGAGAAGAATTCTGGAAACTGAAAGTATGGGACAAATGCAGTAACATTATTTTTTTTTATCAGGAATAATTGTATTAAGTGAACACAATCTACCCCGGATGGTGAGAAGTCCAGCCATTATCACCCCTGATATATACCATAATTAGAAGGCCAATACATGGTAATGCAGAATAGGGCATGGAGAACACTGGTATAGAACAGGAATACTTCTGAACTGCTGGTCCATATGAAGTAGGGTGCCCTAAAACTGAAATAGCCAGTCCTCAGGGATGGCCTAGGTCAGCCATGACTTAAAAAACTCAGAAACTCATAGTACCTCTCAATCCCTATTTCCCACGGACAGCTACTTACCTTTGGGATATCTGAATGGTAAACAGATGGGTCCCATACAATTAGAATTCCTTCATTGTACAAACTGTCTTGGAGGAAGCGCTCTTCTGTGGTGATTAGCTGCAGGAAGAAATGGATGAATTGTCACTTGGACATTTACATGTAAAGATTTGGCTTGTAGTAATAACTGACACATCACAATTATCACCTGAGGCCTTAGAGCACCATGAGGCTTGTAAGTTTTGATGCAGCACTTAACTTCGGTGAGAAGAAGGCAAAGATGCCATTGAAATTGTGTGGACCTGAAAGGGCCTTTTGACATAGTTGATCAGCCATAAAGTAAAAAGGGTTCCACTCAGACTTTGAGATTAGTGGGGCGAGCATACAATGAATGTGGCTCAGGTATACTCTATAGTCATACCTCATGTGGGAACTAAAGGAGTGGGGTTTAAAGTCAGAATCTCACATAACTTAAACAATCTTTGGAAGTCCCTCAATCTCCTATAAGGTCCAGTATGTAGTATTTACATTTGGCTTTGCAGCGAATTTATCCAGTGACTGTGAGCAAATCAGGTAATCTCCCTAGTCCTTCATACTCATCAAATGGGGTACAGAAGTGAATGAGAAAGGCAGAAAAGAGGTCCCAAAGGCCGGGTCCCTCTTAAGAAAGCCAAAACTGATATACGAGATTAGCTGTCAGACATTTACACACCATGATGGAAACATAGTACCTCTCATAAGTCCAACACAGCCAGTGGTTTCTGCAGCACTGGAAAAGATGGCTATGTCTGTGGTTGAGCACCAAAGGAAGTATTGGTTTGTGTGTAGGAGCTATGGTATATGCAAAACGTGCATCTTTAATCATGAGAATCTCTCCATGGTGGTGAAATGCTCACAGGAGACCTGCTGGGGACCGGTGACAACTCCTCTCCATCTCCATATTCCTGGGCTCTTAGACTGGCCTGTGGTAGTTAAACCCATTTGGGTAAAATGTGACTGTGATAAGACCCCATAAGACAACCTTGCTGGATCAATTTCGCAGAATGTATTAACATCCTTAAAAAGTATGTATACTCTTTGACTCAGCAATTTCACTTTTTTTGGCATTTATCCTAAGAGAATCCAAATTCAAGGGGAAAATTATGCACAGAAATTTTAATCAACTTACTTATCAAAATAAGAAACGTGGTAGCTGTGGGTGAAAGATACTAGAGTTTGATACTGAAAGACCTGAGTTCAATTCTTGGTTTTGCAGCTAATTTATCTGGTGACTGTGAGCAAATCGGGTAATCTCCCGAGGCCTTCATACTCACCAAATGGGATACAGAAGTGAATGAGAAAGACAGAAAAGGGGCTCCGAAGGCTTACGATGAACAAAGCCAGGTCCCTCTTAAGAAAGCCGAAACTGATATATGAGATTAGCCATCACACATTCACCTTAAAAAGCAGGTGGGTGATGTTTCCCAGGTGGAAACTGAGAAGAACAAATTACAAATCACATCAAGAACTGACTGAAAATGAAACCAAGAATTAAAACAGTAATTCCTCCCCACCTCGATTACTCACCATCGAGAAGGTGGAGACCTAATCAATGTCACTGTGGTAGCTGAAGAATATCTGTAGGAGGTGGATGGTCTATGTATATCCCAAGAAACAGCAATTTGCCATGAGCCTCTAGGGTCATTTGGCTACCTCATCTCCATACCTACTTCCAGATGTAGGAAGGCCCTGGAAGCCAGGAGAATATAATCTCATTTCCTCAGTATATCTTTGAGACAAGAAATATTGGTAGTGGGCCCGCCTTGACCAGGGTTTGTTAGATTGTACTAGGTGCAGTCACATGGTGCCAGGGTTAGTATGGCCATAAGGTGAGTGAGTGTTAAAGGACAAACAAGAATAGGCCAAGCCAGGAGAATGTGACGGCGAGAGGGTAGCTGTCCCAGACAGAAGAAACAATGTGCTCAAATCTCCAGACGTGAGAGTATGTGGCAGAGATAGCTAGGTGTCGCCCAATAGCCGTTCTCTCTTCCTTGGTAATAACAACCTCTGATGTTTACCTCTCAACACCTGGCTATCTAAAATAAAGACTACCTGAAAGAGAAATTTCCCAGCCTCTCTTAGAACTAAGTATGGTCATATGACAAGTCTGGCCAATGGTGTGTAAGCAGGAAGTGTCCTTGAAGCCAGGGTCATGCTCTTCCTTATTCCTTCCTCTTTTCTACTGATTTAAAGTGGATGTGATGGCTGGAGCTTGAGCAGTCATGTTGGACCATGAAGTAGAAGTCACATCGTAGAATGACAAATGCAGAAGGTAGTAGAAGCCTAGGTGCCCAAAACTCTGGAACACCATACAGCTCTGGAATGTCTACCTCTGGACTTCTGGGGGCTTTTTTCACATGAGAGAGAAATACATTTTTATCTTAACCTAGTGTTAAGGGGTAGGCAGAGCATTCCTGTCGTTTGCATCCAAACCTAATTCTAGTTAGTACGGTGAGTAGCTTGTGTGGGAATTGCAGGTTATCTAGTTGTGGCTCAGATACAAAGGGAGAGCTAGAGAAGATCAGAGAAATGTAAGCAGGAGCCACGCCAGGGAACTTACGGTTTCTTCAACGGATTTTGGGACCATGAAGGTTTTTAAGCAAGAAGGATCTGAACAGACTAGTGTTCTGGACTAGAGTTTTTAGAGAAAAGGAAACCAGATAGATGGTGCTATTGTAGCCTAAATAAGAAATAATTGAAGCATAAAGAAAAAGAGTTATAACTGTCAGTTGTAGACTTGCAAAATAATTGGATGTTAAAAGTGAAGGAAAAAGGGGTGAAGGGTGACTCCTGTACCTCGGGCTATTTCCTAAAGTGAGAACATAGAAAGAAGAGCGACTGGTATGTGCCTGTGTGGGCGGAGTGGAAATTTGAAGTTCAAAGATGAGACAAATAGCCTAGACTTCCACAGCTGAGAGGCCATAGGAATTAGGAATGGAACCCATGTCTTCCAACTTTAAGTTCTATCCTCTTTCCATGGGGACACTATAACTCACAGCACAGACATTAAATGCTGTAGTCCAAAGTCGGAGCAGGCATCCTGGCAGATGGGGCTTTTAAAGATTGAGCTGATGACAGTGAGGCCCAGGGGACAGTGGGCCTCCCTCCCATTATTCTATACATGTCTTCCAAGACAGAATTCTACAGCTTCACTCCCTACCCCCATCCCACTCCATCCGCTCAAAACCAGATGGCATATTGAGCTATGCTTTTCTATGCAGAGTACTGATGCCAGGTGATTTACATATACTCATGAGAATTAGAGATAACTGGGATTTTTATAAATGTCTCCTCCTGCCAGAGCCCTTCTCCAGAAACTTTCTTAGTACTCCAATCAGGAAGCCAGTGGCAATATCTTCTGGCACCCTGAGACTTTCCCAGGATTTGTGGCTTTACTGTCCTCAAAAATCCCAAGAGAGATACCCAAAGTTTTCACCTTTATGACAAAGGATAAGAGCAATGATAACAACAGATGCCATTTAATGATGCTTATTCCAAACCAGGTACTTTCATATACTATCTCAGTTCATCTTTACTACAGCCCTAGGAGGCAATTATTAATATGCCCAATTTTATAAATAAGGAAACAGACTCAGAGATGCTAAGTAACTTGCCCAAGCCATATAGCTAGTATGCTGAGGAGTCTGAACTGAAGCCCTTTTGCATGGCTCCAGAGTCCACACTTCTAATCCACACACCGCACTGCCTCACACAAGGAGGGTCGAATAGGACACCAGTGCCTCTTCCAAGGAAATGGCAAAGAAAGCACTTGATGAAGGGTATGGAAGTGTCATGAGAATTTTGCTTTTTGTCTGAGTTGTAGTATGTCACAACTGGAACATCCTCGAGAGACTACATCCAAATCCATCATTTTCAGATGAGTAAACCGAGGTCCAAAGAGAAGAGACTGTCTGAGGCTTCAAGGTGAGTTGGAGGCACAGCCAGGAGGTCAGCTTCTACACAGTTCTTTCTGTTCCCACAGGGCTGCATTCACGAGCCACGAGATATCTAATCAAGCCAGAGCACTCTCAGGATCTGGGCTACCTTTAGTTCTCACCATACACAATGGGCAAATGTCATTCACTTGAGCTACTTGAGCCAAATGAAGAAGTAATTCATGAAACTGAGAAGAGGGAAATATAAATGCTAGTTTTACCCCTGAAAAGAGAAACAGAAAGTGGCAAGGGCTGGGACCAAGAAAGGGGAGAAGCCTTAAAGCACCCCTCAACCTTAAATGAACATGACTCTGGCGGCCCTTTATGTGAGATTCAAAGAGTTTCTCAAAAAAAAAAAAAAAGCCTCAAAACTACTCAGGGAATTGGGAGACTGTTTGTGTCTAACTTACTCTGCAGTCTTAGGTGGGTCACTTCCTCTCTCTAGGCCTCAGGTGCCTTATTTATAGGACATTACCTTCCTATAGGCCCTGCCCAGGTGCCCAGCTGTGTGTGCCCAGACAACATCTCAGTCTGTTATTTTTCCAACTGCAGCAGAAGGGACTTGGGAGAGAACAAAGCTCCTCTCAAATGTACCTGTACTAACCTACATGCAGTCTGACCTGAGTTCAGGGATCCCACGGGATCTCATGGTGAGGAGAGTAAGTCATTGCCAGAGCAACAGATCCCCAAAGAACACCTGCCAGGAAAAGACTACACCAGGGACATGGAGTGTTGCTGTTTTAGCAACCTGTTTAAAGTAACCTTTCCAGTCATAAATGCTCACTGCAAAAAGTTCGAAAAGACAAGAAAAGAATGCATACACACACATATATATAAAAGAAAATACTAACCATCCGTAATTGCATTCTTCAGATATTACCACTGTGAATATGTTGGTATTTTTTTCCTGTTATGGGCTGAATTGGGCCCCCTCCCCCCGATGCATATGTTGAAGTCCCAACCCCCAATGTGGCTATACTGGAGGTACAGAATTCGGGGAGTGAACTGAGGTGGAATGAGGCGATAAGGATGGAGCCCAAAACTGATAAGACTAATGTCCTTAAAGGAAGAGACTTGCTCTCTCTCTCTACATGCACACAGAGAAAAGGCCATGTGGAGAAACAGAGAGAAGGCAACCATCCATAAACCAGGAAGAGATCTCAACCTTGATGGCAGCTTGATCTTGTACTTCTGGCCCTCAGAACTGTGAGAAAACAACTATCTATGGTTTAAGCCACTCCCTTTGTGGTATATTGTTATAGAAGGCCTAGGAAACTAATACACCCTCCCTCCGTGTGTGTGTGTATGTGTGCGTGTGTGTATACACGTATCAGTATATCTCAACTATAGTGTCTAGACTTAGTAGTTTTGTAAAACTCACACAACAATCCAGGTCAACGTCTTCCCATTTATTCCTCATAATATTTCCAAGCCCCAAATAGGGCATGAAAAGGAAGCTCCAAGAGGTTACGTAACTGGCCAAGATTACACGGCTAGGAAGGGATGGAGTTGTGATGCAAATCAAGGTCCGTCTGATATTTTCCCACTGTAGTAGGCAACATTCAAGTTAGTGCTATAGGAAGACAGACAAGGGGGTGGTAAGGGTCTTGAATAGATATTAAAAATTATATGGAGGCTCTGGGCCTTAAGGGAAGGCCTGGCCTTTATAAACTGAACCTAGACAGGAGATACTCTGAGAGAAGGGAACCACGAATTGGAACCCCCACAAACTCCAAATTAGAGGGGCCTAGCATCACAGGACGTCATCGACAAAACTATAAAGCATTAGAAGAAGTAAATGTTGGAAAGCACATAATGTCCAAGTAAAGAGATTGACAGAATAAGCTGTGAAACTTATTTACAGTGAAGAGAAACTGAAGGCAGAACTGATCCAGGTAACTTAGATACATATTATTTGACTATATAACCTCAGTCTTGAACAGGGTGTGGATGAGAACTACAAACATCCTGAACTCTAGTAGGTTTGTTTTATGTGCAGATATGCAAAGCCATTTGCAAACTATTATAGATGTATTATAGATTTGAGCAATTAAATGAATGTGCTGAGGATGCTAGAAGCAGGCTTCTCACTGTGAAAGAAGGGAGAATACAAACATAGAAGGGGAAAGGCAAGAAGTACTTTTTTGTGGATACACTGAATTTGGAGGTATCAATTTGAATCTGTCACTTCTGAAATAGGCATATTTGCATGTATATGCACGTGTCTATGTAGATGTGCATTTATATATGTAAATGAATGGATACATATATATATATGTATTGTTCATATATAGGTGTACATATGTATGTGTATACACGTGCATATATTTCCTAGCTCTACCTGCTAAAAGGGCAAAAAAGCAGATACCTCAGTAGGCATGAACACTCCTACTGCCCAGACTTGGTTTTTGTACTGTTTTTACTTAAAGAAACCAGAGCTCCTTGGTTTCTTTGACAAATTACTAGTATGGGGAAATAAAACCTCCCCGGATCTTTCAACGCTCCTATAAAATGCCCTAGATTCCTGAGACTCTTTATACATTGTGAGAATAAAATCTGTAGCTATTTGTTTATTGTCCTGCTCTTATCCAAAATATAATAAAACTTCTTATCTCCCCAAGAAGCCAAATGGTTATTGCCCAGACTATGTCCAGGTAAATATAGAAATATTGCAAGAGGCCTGGAAAACTGGAGCAGGAAGAAAGAGGCGGGGAGCTTAGAGACATCTCTAGGTGAGTTTATTTGTATATCAAAGGGCTGGAGTAAGAAGGGGACTCTTTTCAAGAGGGGAAGAGGATAGCTACCTCTTGCTTTTAATAAGTGGGCGGGGGGGATCACTTATATTCTGTGCCTTGCATATAAAATATCTTGCTACTCATGTAGGATAATTAACTTGGCTCTCATTGCATTGCCCTACAAATAAGGACTTGGGAGGCAGTAATGCAAAGAGGGAGTAATGCATTTACTTACTATAAGGTATTTAAATAAGAAATCTGTCTCTGATCCAAAACACTCTGTGTGTACATTCAGGATAGAATTAGCAAAGATGAACTATTAAACACCCAACAGATAGGTACAAAATGACCTGGAACATCATCTTGCTATGCCAGAAAGTACAGGAGTGCTAAAAAAGAAAAAATGATGAGGGAATGCCCGTCACAGGGAAACGAGCCAGCTTGAAGGAACTCCCACTGGCCGAATCTGGGACAATTTGAACACCAGAGTAATTCAGAACAGGAATGAATTATAAACTAATGAAAAAAGAGGAATCTATGAGTTTTTACCAATAATAAATAGAGGAAAACAGGAAAGAAGGAAGGGAAGGAGGGATAGAAGGAAGGAGGAAATAAATGGAGGAGAAGGGAAAGCTTTGTCTACAGTAGAATTCTGAGTGCCAATTAGATTGATGTGGAGAAGGGAAAGCTGAATGTTAATGTCTTTAAAGGGCAAAGAAAGGCTATGGAAATATTCTAGATTGAAGGAGACTAAAGAGACGTAACAACTAAATACAATACCTGATCCTGAACCACATCTTGTACTAAGAAAAATATATGCCATAAAAGACATTATTACGTCAATTAACAAAGTGGAATGCAGACAGATTAGATAAGAGTATGACGCCAATATATGTGTAAAAAGTTTATAACTGTACTTTGGCTGCATGAGACAACAATCTTAGGAAATACATACTAAGGTACTATTTTAGTCAGTTTGAGCTACTATAAGGAAATACCACAGACTGGACAGCTTACACAACAGACTTTTATTTCTTACGGTTCTGGAGGCTGGGAAATCCCACACTGAGGTACACCCTGCTTTTTTTGTGTGTGGTAAGAACATGAATTGTGACATCTACCTTCTTAAAAAAATTTTAAGTGTACAACACAGTATTGTTAACTACAGGCACAAAGTTGTACAGCAGATCTCTAGAACTTATCCATCTTGCACAACTGAAACTTTATACCCATTGAACAACTCTCCATCTCTGCTTTGCTCCAGCCCCTGGAAATCACCATTCAACAATGTGTTGCTATAGAATATTACTTAGCCTCAAAAAAGAAGGAAATTCTACCATATACAATAACATGGATGACCCTGAAGGACATTATGCTAAGTGAAATAAACCAGACATAGAAGGACAAATACTTCGTGATTCGACTTATATGAGGTATCTAAAATGGTCAAATTCATAGAAAAAGGATATATTCTGCTTTTGCACTGTACCTTTACTGCCTTAGTGGGGAAGTGGAAGTAAGAGGGGGTCTTTTCTCTTCAACTAAACTGAAGCCCTTGAGGGGAGGAGACCATTGCATTCTCCTGCTCTTCCTACATACAAGGCAGCTTATTTGCTTGACTGAATGGGATCTGGGCAGCTGTCTGCACACCCAATGGATGGGCCACACGAGGAAATGACTGAGAGAAGCTCTGGCATGTTAAAAACCACATATGACCCAGAGCTTTGAAATAAGCTGAGTCCAATATCAAGTCACAGCTTATTCTCTGGTTCTGAAAAATATCAGCAACCTAGATTGTGTCTGCTGGCCAAAATAAAAAAGTCCTAGAACTCATGATATTCATTGTGTCTAAATTTTAGCTCCCAAATCATGATGCTAAAATACTACATCAAGGGCATTCCATCAAAATAACCCCACTCACCCTAGCAGTATTTAGATCTGCTGTTGATGAAAAATATCCCACCCACCACCACCTATTCAGACACCCACCTGTCAGCATCTTAAGAAGGAAAATTGGAGCTTAGGGGATTTATAGTGCTGCTGAAAAACAAAGCTAGACCCAAATTCCATGGCTATTATGTACTTTCTGTACTACCCAGAGCAACTCACATAAACTCGATTCTTTATTATCAAATTTATTGGGCTAACATTGTTTAATAACTTTACATAATTTCAGGTATACAACTTTACAATAGAACATCTCTGCAAAGAGTTTGGTAAATACAGGGTACCAGAGATAGACTATAGATTTGGGTGATGAGCACACAGACTCTTTGAGCCTCAGTGTCTTTATATAAGATAATGGTTGATAATCACACCTCACAGGGTTGTCATAAAGATCAAATGAAATAAGACATGCATGGCCCTTAGACAGTAGAAGTATTTAATAAGTAGCAACAGCTATTATCTCAGGATAAGCCCCATTAAGTGATCTGAGAATGTCTTGGTTAAAATTTAGTCAGCATACACTATAACCATGCACAGAACATAGGTTTTCTTTCCACAAACTGTACAAGAGCTTCTAAGGAGGCCACTGGGCCTTCTTACCCCATTATCTCCTCCCTCAGGCTCGCTGGGCACATCAGGGGCTCAACAGAGTCTCAAGAAACCTTCCTACACTTAAAGTCAGAATCGAGTTTATTTAAAGATGCACATTTAGCTATATATAGCTAAATATATATAGCTATATATAGCTTTCCTGTTGAATCTCATAACAACAGCTGGCACATACATGCCTGAATAGATCTGCTGAAACTTCACAGTATGACACCGTTCTCTATAAAAAGCTATCTTCTTTCAATAAGAAAATCACCCTTTTGTTTCCTGTGAATTTGTCACAGCCTAGATTCACAAAAGCCTGTCCTGTGCCATGTGAGCAGGGGTGGGGAGCGGAACAAACTCGGGCCCAGCAACCCTCAGAAGACAGCTGCTGTCAGGAAGAGCTCTCCATTTAAGAAGAGAATAAGCTGCTTGAAGGCAGAATTTACCAAAGCAACGGCTAGTCCTTCAGCAACTTCTGGGTACCAGCTGCTCTGTGTATGCAATGGTGGGGACTCGGTTTGCTCATTCACAGAAACAGACACAAAATAGCTGGGATAACCAACCAGGACAAAAGATAGACAGGATAGACGGTCAGCTTCCTAGGATATCAAGATGAGAAACGGCAATGATAGAAAGTTATCGGTCACAGTTCAGTATCTCAAGAAGCACTATCACGGAGCTGCCGATGACAAGGGTGTTAAAGGAACAGCCCAGAGGTGTAGTGCTACTTATGGAAGGAGAGGAAAGAGGGTCAGTGTGCCTGAGGAAGACCAGGAAAGACTTTACTGAGCATGGATGGTGTACCCTGAGAAAATGGCCACCCTTCTCTCAGCCGTGGAGGAGATCACACAGCGATGTGGAAGTGTAGCGAAAAACTGCATTTTCAGTGAAAAACTAAGCATTGTCTGCAGCATTCCCTTTCTCCTATCAGATTCTGATTCTATGTATGGAACCTACTTTACAACTCTTTGAAAATTGTAGCCAAGTACATACACGCTTACTCAATCTTGCCCAATAGTGTCAATTGACTTCCCTCCTCCTCCTGCCCACCTCATAGAAAAAAACAGTTTCATTCCTTTATTCAGAATTTGTACTGTTTTGACTTTTCCTCTGAACCAGTGTTAACATCTGCCTGGTTCTCTCCTATGAATAAAATAGAGTTCTTAACATGTGTCCATGTTTATATCTATGCAAGAGTCATGATATTATTTTTTTCCTAAAAATTACCCTTTAACAGAAGTCTTAGCTCCTTTCTGCTGGGAACTATGCAAGTAGCCCCAAGCCAGCTGACCATTCCTG
>NW_006494611.1:4993575-5012207 GCF_000325575.1 Pteropus alecto | reverse complement strand
AACAGGCCCATTTGCCTGGGAATTGGGAAGGCACAGTGATTTGCCAACAGATACAGGCAGGCCTTTGACCTTCAGTAGTGACCATCACCACCATATACAGAGCACTTGACATGTACCAGCCTCTGAGTGAAATGCTCAGTGCTTGGTAATCTCACTTCATCCCACAAAGACCCTGCTTGGTAACTTTTCTTATTCTCCTTTTACAAATAAGGGAACTAAGGTTCAGAAAGATAAAGCAACTTGATTTAGTCAGTCATGTAGAAAGTGCTGAGGGAGAAATCTGATCAAAGTCTGTCTATTAATTCCCAGAAAACCTGATGTTGGCTTTAAATAAAGTTCCAGAATCTTTGCAGCATTGAAAGTGATTTAGTTTTTCACTAAACACAATGAAGAGATCCCAAGAAGTGGTAGCCCCCCCAACCCAAGAGAATTTTCAGAGCTCCTCTATGCTCCCTCTCTTCATTGCTGCCACCTACTGATCTGCAGATCGTACCACTTCTGATCAAACAGAGCTTGATTTCTCTCTGAATTCATGCTCCCCAATCTCAACACGGCCAGCCTCGCCTGGAAGTCCTACTCCATTCCATTGGTTTACTCCCTCTTCCATTCTTCCCAAGACAATTTCAAACCTTCTTGGCTTAAAGCTCCTCTACTAAAACTTCTCTCCCCCTCAGCCTCCCTCCAACATGGCCTTATGACCCACTTTGCTGAGAAAATGGAAGCCCTTCTTGCTTCCACTATAAAATGCCCCAAGCTATACCCCTCCCATACTTCTTCCTTCTGACTCTCTCCTCCTGGGGTTAATTTTCCCCTGGGCTTTGGATCAACCCTCTTTCCCCCTTCAGTTACTTATTATCTCTTATTTTTAGTATATTCAGTTTATGTCTCTATCAACTGGTTTCCCCTCAACTTTTTTTTATTGTGGTAAAATACACATAACATAAAATGTGCTATTTTCACCATTTTTAAGTGCATGGCTCAGTGGTATTAAGTGCATTTACACTGTTGTGCAGCCATCACTATGACCCATCCCCAGAACTTTTTCATTTTCCCAAACTGAAATTCTGTGCCCATTAAACGATAATTCTCCCCTCCCTTCAGGCCCTGGAAACCACCATTCTACTTTCTGTCCCTACAAATTAACAACTTCGTTTATCTCATATAAGTGGAATCATACAATATTTGCACGTTTGAGTATGTTTAAAAGTCAATTCCCATTGACTTGGTAATCTTGAAACCACCATTCTACTTTCTGTCCCTACAAATTAACAACTTCGTTTATCTCATATAAGTGGAATCATACAATATTTGCACTTTTGAGCATGTTTAAAAGTCAATGGGAATTGACTTTTAAACATACTCAATTCTCTCCATTGACTTTTAAACATTAGTCAGTCATGTAGAAAGTGCTGAGGGAGAAATCAAAAGTCAATTCCCATTGACTTTTAAACGTACTCAATTCTCTCCAATCTAAAAACCGAAAAGAATAAAATCTGGCCCTGGAACCTTCAACTCTCTATTGCAATTGCTCTATTTCTCTCTTGCTCTCCAGAGCCAGACTTCTTAAAAGAACTGTCCACATTTTCCTTCCCCAGTCACTCCTCCATACGTTCCAATCTGGCCTTTGGCTTCAGCACTCTCCCAAATAGCTGTTGTCAAGGTCACCAGTGGCCTCTATCTTGTTGAAGAGAAAAAAATTATTTTCAATCTTCATCTCAATTGGCCCCTTAGCAGCATCCACTGTCTTCGCTACCTAAAGACCCTGCATAGGACTTCTCCCCTCTTCTCTCTGCACTCTCTCCCTAGTGTTCTCATTTGGCCCCACTGTTTCATTGCCACACAGATATAGACAATTCACAAATTCTTATCTCCAGCTCAGACTTTCCATGGAACTCCAGTGTCATTTGCCTCAAGATCCCTACTTGACATCTCTTCACAGATATCTAAAGGCAGCTCAGATCAACTGTATCCATAATCATATTTTTGATCTCTACCCTCTTAGCTGACCCTAGCCCTCACAACCCAAAACACCTTCAAGTACTTCCAGTCTCAGTGACTTATAGCCAGCCAGTTACTCAAGCCAGAAACCCAGTTACACCTGTGGCCTCTCTTCCTTCACCTCCCACATCCAATCCCAAACTAAATCCCAAACTAAAACCTGTTGACTACACTTACCAAATAGCTCCAAAATCCAGTCCTTTCTCACATACATCTTCATTTCTATTCTGGTGCAACTAACACCATTTCTAATCCAAGCCCTGCAAAAGCCTCCAAACTGTGTCTCTCCGTCCAGTGCAGGGCTTCTGATCACATGGAAGCCAGGGATGTTTACAAAATGCAAATTTGGTTATGCCACAAAGAAGAAAACTAAATGCAGCCCCATGGCTTGGCTCCTTCTTGCCTTCAGCCTCATCTCTCACCACACGTACCCCTACATACACTTATCTCTTCCTCGGCCCTTGTACTCCTGCTCCCTTCCACACGTGACCTTACCTATGCTTTGCCTCTTCTTAAAAAGCTCATCTCACTCTTCTTGTTTTCTCCTTCTCTTTCTACACAGCTGAGCATTACCTCGTTGCTTTTTTCTGACTTCCCTCCCTAAGGAAAATTTCCCTTATGGGCTCTGGTGCCACCTTGGCCCTCCCCTTTGTAGTTCGCTGTTGAAACTTTAAATTTCTTTGTATGATTATTTGATTGTATCTGTTAGCAACACAAGAATAGGACCAAGTTTGTTTTGCTTATTATTGTATCCTCACACTCATCTCAGTGTCTGCACTTTTACATATTAGAGTAGCTAATGTTTACTGACGTATGTGCCAGGTACCTAGTGCTTGGCATGGATTTTCTCACTTATTCCTCAAAACGACCCTATCCACACATAAGAAATTTTACCTGAGAGTTCATCAGGCGAATGGTGGTTTTCGTTCCCACATCCTGTTGGAAGTCAGCTGTGGGTGCCCCATTAAACCTTAGGACTGCGTCATGATTATCTATAAACCACAAGGAAAAAGAAAAGAGGTGGTGAGTACCAGCAATATGCAGAAAGAAAGGTGTGGAGGAAGAAGCAAAAGAAAAGGGAGGGGCAAGAAAATAATACTTTCCAATTTTTATCCCATTGTAGTATTCAAGAAGAAATTATCATATTTGTATGGTACAATCAGGTAAAGTTTATAGACAGATAACCACCCGTCTGTCCGGCCTCTATAAGGGCTAAAGAGGTTCATATAGCGCCATTCTCAAAATCCATTCAATAACATCAGTATGCCCAGCGATAGTAGAAAAGTGAACAGGGCCAGTGGAATCGCTATTCCAGTTACAAAAGGAGCAAAACCAAATACTGTCTTGGTATTACCAGTAGGCCATACTTCTATCCCTGTCAGAAAAATGAAGACACTCCCATAAGCTTGCTCTAACCCACAAGTGCAAAGCATCCCATAGAACTATGAAAATTATGCAGCGCTCAGCAAATGCGAGGGATTCATGAGACCACCTCCTAACTGTTCCATTTAGGAACCTGAAGCCCAGGAAGGGTCACAAACCTGGTGGTGGCAGAAATGGGACAGAAGGTCACAGAGCTAAACTAAACCCCCATATTTTTCATTTAAAAATAAAAAAAGCTCTTTGTTAGAAACAATATCCTAAATCCAGCCAAGATCAAACAGAACATCTTAAACTTCTCACGTCCTGGTTCTAGCTCCCTATCCTCACAGCTATTTAAGCAGAGTTTAGAAGACTTGTAGATATTGGCCAGCAATTTGATGGGGAAGGGAACTGATAGCTTTTAAGATCCATCCCAGCCCTAAGCCTCTGTGATCCTATGAGAGTTTATCCCAACCTTACTTGACCAAGCAAGTTTACGGTTCACCACTGAAATCTGCACAGATATGGAGGTCGGCCCAGTCCTCCGTGGACCTCTTTCTCTCTGTGTGGGTTTATTTTGGGTAGTTCTTCATCCACAAAGGTGGCTTCAGCAGAAAGAAGGAGGAGGAGGGAGGTGGGCATTTGGCTCAATACAAGATGATCTGAACGGAGAATGAATACCCACAAAATTAAGGGATGAAAGCCTCCCTCTTGGTTTCAGTTCTAACATACGTACTAAACCTCAAGAATCTAGACATCTCATTCACAAAAACAACCCTATATTCAATCCTAGGACAAAATCTTATCAAAAATGTTTGAAAGTTGCAAGACATGTGCATAGTCCAAACTTTATCAGCTTACAGGGCAGGTACACTGAACTGCAAATAAGGTTTTAAGTACATCTTTCACAACTCAGATTGCAACAAATTTTGTCAGAATCAGTCATTGATTTCGAAAGTGATCAATAATAATCACACTAGAAATGCAGATCCTTCTAAACTCTCTGATTAATAAATTGAGCTATGTTACAAAGACCCTACAGGATCTCCTTCGGATAGAGTGATGATTCAAAGAATGCCTCTGAGCTGAGACCCAAAGAGTGACTGGGCATGGGAAGGGCCCAGGGAAGTATATTTCAGCCAAAGGACACAACAGTGTCAAGACCACAAGGAGAGAGTAAAGACTTAGCTGGAGACAAGTGAGAAGAAGAATAAAAGATGCAGTTAAAGAAGTTGGCAGGAACCAGATTACACAGGCTGTGGAAGCCAGGTATAAAGTTTGGATTTAATTCTAAGAAAAAAAAAAAAATCAATCATAGAAGAAAGTTTTAAAACAGGCCACTAAATTGGGCTCATGAAGAAAGGAGATAGGATCCTTGTTTACCAAACCACCCTTTGCCGTTAAAGGCTTAAAAGCTTTCAAACTCAAATAGGCCTCAAGGAAATCACAAGGTGAAACCCACAGCTGCCAGGATCTCAGCAAACAAACCTTGTTGTAGAAAACAGGGCCCCGCTCTCCTTTAACTTAGAATTAGAGAACAGAAAAAGACGCAAGTTAGGAAAGTAAGAAATAACGTACCACTATATATGCACATGACACAACTGCATGCCTAGAAGATTCAACAGATTCAACTCATTAGTAAATTTGTGAACACATCAAAATCCACTGCCTCCAGGTATAGTAACTCTAAATCGCTAGAAATTATAATGAAAGAAATTTTATCACAATTTGAACCATACATTTTTTATATTTTCAAATTAGCATAATAAATCATATAATCATTTGTGGAAGACTACATTCTGATTCTAGTTAGTAAAACTAAATATATAGGTTAGGGTTGCCAAACTATGGCCCACAGGCCGAATTTGACCTGTCCTCGGTTTCTGAAAAGTTTTACTGGAACACGACCAGGCCCATTAATTTCCTACTGCCTGTGGCTGCTCTTACATCATAAACAGAGAAGTTGAGTAGTTGTGAGAGACACTGTAGGGTTTCAAAACCAAAAATATTTACTCTCTGGCCCTTTACCAGAAAGGTTTGCTGGACCTTGACATAAACAGTCATCTTTCTGACCTCCACAATCTAAGGGTGTCTTCTCAGTCCTCACTCTGCCCAAGAGATCCACTTGCCCAAACTCCATCCCCCTTTGCCTTTCATCACATGGTCCCCTCCTGGTTCTCCTCCAGCCCTTCTCACTGGCCTTTCTGAATTTTTTTGCTTGTCTCTGTTCTTTAAATGTAAACTTTTCTCTAGGTTTTCTCATCAGCCCTTTTCTGGACTACAACTATCACCTCAACACAAGTAACTACTAAATCTGATCTGCCACTCTGACCCTTCTCTAGAAGCAAACTGCATAGATATCCATCCAGGGAAATCGGCAAATACTTCAGATGCAGAGTATCCCAGACAGAACCTGTTCTCTCCAGAGCATGCTCTCGGGTGATATGCTATAGCTGGCTCCCAAGCTAGAAATTCTGGCTCCTGACTCTCAATCAAGGTCATTTCCAGTTAGACACCAAGCTCTGTGTCCTCTATCTCATGATGGTTCTCAAATCAGACCTGTTTTTTTCCACCACCACCACCTCTGCTCAGACAGTGCTGGGCCATCTCAGCTAGATGTGGCTATAGTCCCTGATAAAAGAGAGATGATATAGCAGTCTCATTAGAGAAGGACTCAGAGAACTGATAAATTTCTCCAAAATGCACAGAATCTCATCACTCTTGCTCAAAAGCCTTCTAGGGCCCACCATGGCCAAAAAAATGAAACCCAAAGTTCTTATCGTGACCGTCAACATTCTCTAAGAGCTGAGCCCTTGGCCACCTTCCTGATCTCATTCGTCAGCCCTCTGTACCCCATGAGAACACACATCCCAGGATTATTCATGATGCCAAACCACTCTGTACTGTTTCCCATGCAGCCTTTGCCCCTTGCTTTTGCCTCAACTCAGAATGCTCTTCTCCTTTCCTCTAGGAGAGCAAGTTAGCAAGAATATCAAGGGATTTTTTTTTTAACCTGATAAGGGATACATCTTAACAAACACTATGAGGCACAAGAGCAGAAAGGCTAAGTATGGGACCTTTGAGTCAATGACCAGGTTTGAAGGCTCAGTCTGCTGTTCACCAGTTGTGTAACCTCTTTAAGCCTCAATATTTGGCTCATCAAATAGGAACAATAATAATACCTACCTCCCAGGAATGCTAGGAGGATGAAAAGAGCAAGCAAGTCATGTTAGGCACACAGCAGGTACAAAATAAACATCACTTTTATTAATTACAACTAATTTAAAAATATGCTATTGTCTGAAATGAAAACTCAAACAAATCTAAGATAGTTTACATGTATCAAAATATGTATCAAAAATAATCGAAAGTGACTGAGTCTACCATTGGTTGGTCTGTGGGACTGTTGGTGACACAGTACATCATCCAACATCTCTGGGAAACGATTTTGCAATGGACAAAGATATAGCCATAAGTTATCTACTTTCTCTTCTAGCCCCATTACTGAGAATATTTCTCCTTGCAAGTGCAAGAGTAGTCATTTATCTACACCAAAACTTTGTCAGCAGCACTATTGGTGAGAGCAAACAATTGAAACCATCTGATGTGTTCAATAGTTGAGGATAGGCTGCACAAAGCGCAGGTATAGTGGGAAGACTATGGGCCCAGCGTGCTACCTGATACTCGCAGGTCTTTAAATAAAGGCCTTTCTTTTCCTTTCCCTCTTTACAGTCTATATAAAGACTATATGTAGCCTTTATACGTTCCTGTTAAGTATTGTTGATGAATCCATGAATGAATAAAAGAATAAATGAAGGAATTCCTTAAAATATTTGTTAGACCAAATGCCCAGAGGAAATATCTTATAAAAGGTAGAGCATTTGAAGACTAATGTGCAATTTTTGTTATATCTTAGGATTAAAGTCTTTCCATGAAAATACATATTTAAAATTAGAACTGCAGTCTACAGAAAAAAAGATTATTTTAATTAATGTTTACTTAAATCACTAAACTTTTATAAAGTGCATAAAAATAAAGATTATAGTTCCAATTTATAGAAGTATCAGGCTCTACCTTAAACTATACCACAGTCCCAGCCAAGCAGACAATGATAACTTGACATGAAGAAGAGAATCAGCTAACACCTGGAATATTCTAAACATTACCATTGTAAACAAAAGGAAGAAGAAAGAAAGAAACGTACTTCCATTATGGATGAACGAAAACCATTCACATGTAGTTTCTAGAAAACAAAGTCCTAAAGAAACCAAAAAAGCCAAAGTAGGGAGAGGTGGGGCTGGTTATCTTGGCAGCTTTTATTGGTAAGTGCTGCTTACTTGAGGAGGTACAAAATGTGATCTCACCACTTCTTTCTGGTCTAGAGATTCAAATCTGATTCTACTTTTCTACTTTTGAGAGCCTGTGCTTGGTTTCAGACTATTTTTCCTGGCAGTCATATGCAAGAAATAAAAAAAGGAGACATATGACCTCACCTGCTCCAGTACCTTCCAGAGCCTGACAGAGAGCAAGGCTTCCTGTATTTTGCTTTCTTTAGGCTGATTCATTTCATAATAATGGAAAATACATTCTCTCAAAATAGGAGCAGTAAAGAGTATTAAGCAAACCTGTAATTCTGTGCTGTACCCATGTTTAAAAGAACGGATAGGATTTCTATCCTTATTAACTATAAAGGATTTCAAGAAAACCAAGTTGATACATTCCGACCAGTGATTTTTTTAACCTTTTTGGGTCACGAACCCCTCTGAGAATCAACTGAAAGCTATGGACTTTCACTCTGAAAAAATGCACTGACTTACACACATACACACATCATACACACCTAATCACAGATATTTCAGCATGCAATTTTAGGAATTCATGAACTCCTGAAGGTGGTTCACAGTACTGATATTCAGAATTTCTGTTCTAATTCATTATTTTCAAACAGGAAAGCTGAAAATTACCCAGGTAGCTGAGGTCAGAAGAGGTAACTTGCGAATTTCAGGAACTGAAGGTACAATAGAGATCTGTGCTTTATGTTTCAATGTCAATTACAGTGTTTTGCTGATTTGTATCAGTAGAACTTTTCAAATGAAATCTTCAGTAGAATACCAATATTTAAAACAAATAAAAATAAAGCTATTCTAATTGATAAAGATCCTGGGAGACCGGATCCCTACCCTTTTAGCTGGCCTCATGGCACCTCTGGCTCACAATCGAAAAACACTGACCTGGGCCTGCTCTGCTAGTCCACAGAGATATTCCACAGTCTCTAGTGCTGCCTGTATGCCCAGCCTCCAAATGATTTTTTGGTTCAGATAATAATCTTAACACCCCAGAACCCACCTATTTCTTGGCCCAGTTGAGAGGACTTCAGAGATCCTGCTGACGAGACAACGGCACACCTGCCCCATGGCCCAGCCTTGGTCCTAATTTTCTCCTTGGGCAGGTAACCCTCCCATTCAGAGGTGTTGAAGGGAAAATCTGTGGCCTCTACCATGGATACATTTACTTGGTCCCGGAGGTGGCAGAGCAGGGCCTCTGCACTGAACTTGACACCAGGCCCTGGTCCCTTGTAGGACACTTTGTACTTGTTCATGCTCAGATAATTCTTCCAGATCTTCTTCAGCCTGGGGATAAGGTTTTTGGAAGAGCTGTCCTTGTTCCACACCTGGAAGAAGGGTTCCAGCTTGGTCTTGACTCGTTCCTTGGGACTGCTGAGGGCCTGGCTATTCCTGTGCAGATCCTGGGTTCTGCTTGAAGGTGCAGGCTGGGAACCAAACCCTATGGACAGTTTTTCCAAACTCCTCACCACCTTGGTTTCCAATTTAAGGGTATTGTAGTAACTCCCTTTCTTCTTTTCCTTCCATATACAAATGACTGCAAACAGGAGAAAGGCTAACACGCAGCAGCTGAATTTTTTTTTCAGGTTGGTGTGAATCATAATGAAAGATTCATTCAAGGAAGCCACTCTGTTCTGAGCAGAAAAACAAGCCTAAAAAAAAGTAAGACAGGCAAAAAATGATATAAAGAAAATATGCAAGTATAATTGGGAAGAGGCAGGGTGATGGGCGGAGCAATGGGTTTAAAGTGATGAGATTTGATCTCCAGTTCAAGTCTACCATTCACAGTTCTGCACCTCTTTAAAAAAAAAAAAAAATCACCCTTAGTTTGGGCTTTGAACATAGAAAGCTGTCCTCAGACACTCTCTTCTTCTCTGTGTTCCCCACTATTCCTTTTTATACTCTGAATCTTAGTTTCCTCTTGTCTTGGTCTAGCTCAACTGCACTCTGAGTTTTTTGAGATCAGGCATCACATCTCACACATAATTCAGTTCCTAGGACCTATCTGTTAAATGAAGGCAAGTATGTTTGAAAAACTAGAAGAAAAGGAAAAGCAGGCTAACTGGTCTACCTCCTAAGACCCCCCCACCCCGCAAAACTCGCTAAAATCCTAAGGGGCCCAGTATCCTTTTAAAGTTGCCAGAAAGAGACCTCTCGCCATAGACAATGCCATAGCTTTGTGATGCATCTCTCTAAGGCTGTGGTATCGGACTCCTACGTGAGAAAAAGAGCAAGGGTGAGTTTCACAACATAACATTTAGTTTTATGGAGTTTTATGTAAGAGTGCTATCAAGCAACAGGAAGATGAGTTATTTTACAGTCAAGGATAGCAAATCTTGATAAGATATTAGACAAGTGACCAATTCAGGAAATGAAAACAAAGATACCTTAAGCACACAGATATTTATTTCATTTAATGTCACCATAAACCAGGGCGCTGTGCTGTACAGCAAGTACCATGTATATGACAGTCTAATATAAAGGGTGTCTCCTGGGCTGTGCAGAAATGCCCTGACCATCACTAGCCATTTATAATCTCCATTTTATAGACTAGACACGTGAGGCTCTGAGTAGTTAAAAGAAGTTCTGAGCTGAGTAAATGATATCATTGAGGTTCCAGTCCAAGTGCACTAAATTCCATAGTCCATGTCTTTCTTACTGCATCCTGTACAGAAGTGTTGAAAGTTCTGGCAAATAAATTTTACAAAGCAAACAGAGCCTGAATAGTTCCCCTTATGTCAGGGTAAAGATCTATTTCTTTTTCCCAGAATGTATTGTGTACCTGAATGGGAAATGAAAGCAGTTTGAATTCAAACAATGTCTGTATTTTTTAAAAAACATGAAATTATTTCCTAAATAACTGGGTTTATTTGCTGTAATGAGTCTAAGCAATCACCCCATTGGGAGTCTACAGTCCCCTCCCATGGAGCCCGCTCCTATAGATATCAGGTAAATGGTGATAAGAGTACTGGACAGGGTATTCATGAAACCTGGGTTCTCATCCCCATTTTTGGTGACTTTAGGCAAGCCTTTTAACCTCTCTGTACCTAAGTTTCTGCAGAGTAATCATCTCTTCCTTACCTAATTCACAGAGTGATAGGAGGACCAAACGGGATGGTGTTATCAGGCCTTGAATGAGGTAAATGTAAGGGCACAGGAGGTGCTATATACTATATATGTAGATACTTTACTAACAATATCTCATTTAATTTTTACTAAAACACTATGGGATAGATATTATTGGATAGATATGGGATAAATACCCCCGTTTGAGGAAATGAAGAAATTGGCTTTAGTAGGGTTACAGGGCTTCTCCAAAGTCAATAGCTAATCAGTGCTGGAATCAGTATTCCAACTCAGGTCTCTCTGACTCTCAAAGTTCATGGTCTTTTCACTAAAAGGACAGGCATCTGTGATAAAGAACAGTAAAACGTCAGTGTTGACCAAACAGGACTCAGAAATCATAGTCAATAGAGAGACAGCTCAGTCACCAGACAGTCACAGAAGGACCACCTCACTCACCATGAGAGCCACAGCAGCCATTACCTAGGGGGCGGTTTACCACTCATTTATGAGACCCAGTATAAGCCTGTGAAATAAGTAGGGCAAATTTTATTACCTACACTTATAGCTGAAAAAACTCAGGTTTTATAAATGTTAATCGTTTTCAAAGTTGCATCAGCGATTTGGAAACGATGGAACTGGGACTTAACTTGTATGTGGATGAGTGAAATGAAATAGGAGGTAGGGAGGTGAGACCTGATTCATTGTCTAAAGAGCTGAGGCTCAGAAGGAGCTGGTGCTTTCCAAGATTGAGTTTCCCAGGGAAGAAGAGCTCAGCCTAACAGCCAGGCACAACACAGTCCTGAAACTTTAAGATAGCCTCAGCCTAAGGCCCTGGGCCCCATCGCAACCTCGGGACACTCATCTGAATCCTCACATCAGGGCCTCTGACTCTCTTGGACATCACCCTCTAATGATGCCCCAAGTCCACCAGCTGGCTGGAGCTTCTGGTCATAGGCACTTAGAGCTTCATGAAAGGGTCTTGAAGCTGCTCTAAAGAGAAAGGGACTGAAGAAGTTTCATCTAAGCAGCCCAAACTGAAAGAAAGGACTAGCAAATTTTCCTCTCCAAATTTTTGGGAAAACACACCAAGCTTTGAATGTTCTCATCGCACCCTGGACTGACTTCTTAAGCTTCTAGGCTTTTGCACTGTTGCAATCTCTCCCTCAGTCCACTTGCCTGGCAATCAGACAGCATGATCTTTCTGCTTCTGACCACCTCTGGAGCCCACCTCTCTTCAGCACTATTCTTGCTCGTGCTGTTCACACTCAGTGTTTGGCAATGTTCGCTTTTCACACTGACCCTTGCCAAATAGAAACTCCTCCTGGCTTATTTCTGAAACCCCAGTGCCCAGCACAGTGCCTAGAAAAAAGCGAGCATTCAATAAAGGATTATTAAACGAATGGGACTGTATCAATGAATCCTTCCACTGCACCAGACTTCTAGAAGAATACGATAACAACTCACATTATCACCTGAAGAGAACAAGTCAACACTGAATCCACAGAAAGAAAATACCAGCCAAAGTAAGGCTCCCATCTCGGTCTACTCATCACTACATGTGCAGCCCCAAATGCAGGGCTTGGCACATAGTGGGGCTCGAAAAGGTGGACTGATTTACAAAGTAACTTCAAATCTGACATTGACAGTGTATAGAAATTGGCAAACCACCTATCCCCAGCCCTCACTGAATGAACTTTAAAAAGTCCACAAAGGAAACAGCAAAGCTACAGCCAGACATTGAGACCCAGTGACTCCTTGCCAGCACAGCAAATGCAGGGCTTGGCACATAGTGGGGCTCGAAAAGGTGGACTGATTTACAAAGTAACTTCAAATCTGACATTGACAGTGTATAGAAATTGGCAAACCACCTATCCCCAGCCCTCACTGAATGAACTTTAAAAAGTCCACAAAGGAAACAGCAAAGCTACAGCCAGACATCGAGACCCAGTGACTCCTTGCCAGCACATGCCACCACGCCATTTTTAACTTAGGAATATACCCCTTTGCTGCCTCCAGAGCCCACACCTCCAGGTGTTTCCTACCTGCTTCTGGCTAATCCACCTGGGGCTACAGGCCCTCTAGGTCCTCAGGATCCAGCACTATTCTCCATGGGAGGATCTTTGCTTTATTGGGTCTGGAGGCCAGGGCTCATCTTTCTCAGGATGATGAAAAAACATCTGCAAAGGAAGACAATAACAGAGGACTTATGAGCTGTTTTCCTACAGGGGCAACGTTAAAAATTAACAAGATAGAAAGGCACCTCTGCTAGTCTCCACTGTGGGCCCTGGCCCAGGCTATGGCTCAATCCAGGAAGCCCGAGAGCTCAGATGAAGAGAGACAAGAGACTATTACAAGTGCAGTGACTCAGCCACCAAAAGCACAACCAGCCTAGAAATAGATTGATACTAGATAAGATAAGAAAGATAAAGATAAGATACTAGATAAGATTAGAAAGATAAAGTAGGTATCACACATCAATCTGGGAAGAAAGAATTGTTTAGTCACAGGTTAGGGATATACAAACAGCAATTAGAGGGAGAGAGGAGTCAGTTCATCCCAAAATAATCTACACAGATTTCTAAAAAATTATTTATTATCAAAAAATATTTAATGATTAAATAATCAGTATGATGACTGAAAAAAGTAGGCTATAAACTATATATAATATACTATCTAAATACAAAAAAAAAACCATTTTTTTAAAATGTGTATGTGAGGAAGAGAAAGGATTAAAAAAAATACACCCTGGTTGGTAGAGTGTTTTCACTTTTTGTAATTTTTTGTGTATTCTAAAATTTCTAAATTGTACATGCATTACTCTTGGACTTGGAAAAATATAATAAAAATATAATTTTTAAAAGATAAAATCATAATTCTCTATTTGTCAGCTCTTCTTTCTGATGGAATGTAGAAAAATAACAAGGAAAAGTTTAATAGAGCCAGTGCACGAAAATTCCAACTTCTATGCAATAAAAAATGCTGTAATAAAAAAGGAAAACAAGAGTCGAGGTATACAAAGGGTTAATACAGTAAAAGCCTCTCAAAATAAACAGGCAATCAACATGAACAGACAAATCACAAAATAGAAAATACAATTAACAAACTTATTAAGTTATGATTAATCTTTAGAGAAACTCAAAAGAGGCAACTGGAATATTAAGATATATAAGGTATATAGAATTTACATTAGCCATTTTCATTATCATTTTCAAAATGATAATACTCACTGCTGGACAGATGGTAATGAAATTGATATATTTTGAGGAAGCAATAAAAATGAATTTAACCCTTCTGGAAAGTTATCAGGCCATAAAATTAAGAGCTCATGACTATTAACCAAGTTATCATACTTCCACAAAATAAAACTAAACAAATAATTCAAAGGACAAAGAGTATACATTTCAGTTTCTTCACATGTAAAATAACTCCCTACTTTATACAGTTGTAGTGAGGACTGAAAGAGGATTAATGAGATAAAGAATGAGTTTTATAAAGCAATATGCATGTGCAAAAAGAAAAATTGTTTTCAATTTCAAAATAATTTATAATGGCAAAAAACCTAAAGTTAACAGCTAAGTTTTCATCAACAGGAAAATAATTAAATGGTATTGCATCCACCTTATAGAATGTATAATTGTGTGTGAATTTAAGTAGCAACAGGAAAGAAAATGCTTAACAAAAACAAAAAGGTGAAACAGAAAATGTTATCATTGTGAGTAAAAGTTATGCACATCCAAATATAGAGAAAAACTGTACATGGTTGAGACATGACAACTGTTGAGCAAACTGTTAAGAGATGAAGTCTCATCTTTCAGTTTGACTTCCTTTATTATTCTTATAATGTTAATTGAGTAATTAAGGCAAAACTATTGGGAACAATATTGAAAATATACTTTAACCTTGTGTATCAACTTGATATACAACATTGGACTAGCCTCGAAGCCTATCCTAGGACATGCAGCATTAACAGAACTAAGAGGAAGCCTCCGTGGTTATAAACTGGCTTCATCTCATGAACTAGGAAGAAATCTTCCCTTGAAGGCCTGGGGTTCAAGCTGGGGGAATCCCAGTTTTTCATAACCAGGAGGAATGCAGGCAGGCTGTGGGCATGCTTGACGGGGCAAAAGTGAGAGGTGCCATTCTGTCCTGTCCTTTGTCAAAAAATTCAAGATTTCCCTTATGAATTCAGAGAACTGGCTCCTGGCGGCCTTCTGGTAGAGTCAGAAAATGTCTCTGATAGCTGTTCCTCTTTTCATGTCACGTAAGTTTTCTTTGTGGCACGAGAGTTTGTAACTATGCTTGCATTCATATTATTATCTGGTTACCTTCTGTCTCCTTCTACTAAAAATGTAAATTCCAAAAGTAAGAACCTCATCAGCCTTCTTCGCTATTATCATCCATGCCCAAATGAGTGTTTGGCACATAGTAGGCACTCAATAACAATTTGCTGAATGAATGAATGAGGAGATTCTTTGTGGCACGAGAGTTTGTAACTATGCTTGCATTCATATTATTATCTGGTTACCTTCTGTCTCCTTCTACTAAAAATGTAAATTCCAAAAGTAAGAACCTCATCAGCCTTCTTCGCTATTATCATCCATGCCCAAATGAGTGTTTGGCACATAGTAGGCACTCAATAACAATTTGCTGAATGAATGAATGAATGAGGAGGGGTTGCCAGCTTTTAAGAGGTCTATGCTTCCTCAGGTATCATTGATGGAAAAGGTTCTTTCTAGGCAGCTTCCCAGGGAACACTGTGGGCAGTCTCCTGCCCTTTGGCAGGTATCATTGATGGAAAAGGTTCTTTCTAGGCAGTCTCCTGCCCTTTGAATGATGCCTCTTGTTTGTGAATGCTGGTTTGCTGCCATTCCCTCAATGTGTGAGCTGCTGGGACATGAAACTTTTGTCTAGGTTCAGCGCACAGACATCAGAGGAGTGTAGCAAACCCAGATCTTCACATCAACTGCATCTGCTTAGAACAAGTGGCCCTCTAAGAAGATAAACATCACTCCTCTCTCTTGGTTTCCAAAGATCAACCAGTTAAAACAAAAGCAGTGCAACTGTCAGTCTCATCATCTATTGTAGGTGATGAGAGCCTTCCAAAATAGTCACTGCTGCTCATGAGATACCACTGCTACAGAAGTGGTAACAGAATCTTCAACTTTCCGGGTGAGAGACTGAGCAATCATAACAGTAAAAGCTACCATTTATTTAGTACTAGCTAAGTGCTAAGCACTGACTATAGCTTAGAAATTAAGATTAAGAGCTCTACTTTTAGAGTGATCTGAGCTAGAATTCAAACTTTGCCTCTCACCGGTTACATGACCTTGGGTCAGTTACTCAACTTTCTAACACTGTTTCTTTATCTGTAAAATGTAGCTAATAAAAACTGAGCCTAACTCATAGTATTATTTAAATAATCAAGGAAGAATATGCCCAAAAGGACTGCAATAGGACCTGTGACAAATATACATCACTTCTCACCAACCTCTACTCTGTGGATACCATTACTATTCCCATTTTACAAATGAGGAAACTGAGAAATGGAAGATGAGTAATTTACCCAGAGTGACTCAACTGTTGCACTCCACATGTCCCATGCTCTTTCATGCCTTTGTAGCCCTGCATGTAAAGTTCCTTTGGTGTGAAATGTCCTTTCCTACCCTGTTCATATGAGAGCACACCCACTCAATCTCCCACACCAGCGCAAGTATCACCTGGACTCTGAAGCCTTTCTTGACCCCACAGAGATTGACACAACTCTACTCTGACTCTTCTGACTCTCACCAGCCTACGTGACGTTTATAGGTCTGCCCAATTAGACTGAGAGCTCCTTTAAAATTTATTTCTGGACCCTCACATCTAGCCATGCTCTTCACTTCCACCTAGGTCCTTAAATGTTTTAGCTTCTGGCTCACTATAATTCTCTCCAACACTATTTCTGTCATAACTCCTGGTGACATTAACGTCTACCTACAGAAACACTCTAGTTCTCAGTTCTTTGATTTCCTCTCAGTTCTTTGATCTCTTCTCCTCCAAGGATTGTGACCTTAGCCGCTAACTCCCAAGGTCATATCTCTGATCTTGTCATGTTCAAAAATATACCCACTCCAAAGTCTTGATTCCAGTCATATCCTCTCTAATCACCACTCTTGTCTTTGCAGTTGAGACAACTAGTACCCAACTCTAACAATCTTCTGTGGTTGATTCTTCCACCTTCTCACTGTCTCCCTTCCTTTATATCCTCCCTTCCCTTCCTTCCCAGCTTAAATTGTGTAGTCAATAGTTAAATTGACCTCTCTCATCACACATGGTTAGATAAATCCCAATCCTGGTTAAACCAACTCGTCCCATTCCACACCTGCAAGCATGTATCTAGAGAAAAATCACACAGCAATGTTTACTGATTTCACAAGTTCATGGTTACTAACTGCAAGTAGCTCATTAATACATCTCAGCAATCATATACTACTTTTCCAATTAATTCATCTGCGATTCTCCTAGGGGACTATCTGACTCCCCGCCTCCCCTTCCCCCCGCCCCCGAAAACTTCCCTCTTCCTCAACCTCCCGTAATGAACTTGCTACTTATTTATGGAGACAAAAAAAGCTACCAGAATAGAACTTCTACACACATGCCTTTGTACCCATATATCCATCTTACCTATATTTATGCCCAAATAATCTGTTACTAGGGATGAATCAGCTGCATCCAGCACTTGAAATATCCAACGTCTGTCCATTAGATCCTACATATTCTTGTCTACTTAAGGACATTCTTCTGGAAAATCTCTCTTTTTTCTTCTGCATCAGTATGTATCTCTCTCTCAAAGATCATGCCCATCAGCATATAAACATGATATTATTTCTCATAGCTTAAAAAAAATAACTCTCTTGATTGAGGTAGCCAAAATCTGACCCTGATCAGTCTTAGCATCAGTAATAGTGAGACACCTAGATAGTATATACTTTCTGATGTCATATGAAACACACAGCACCACCTATGGCAAATTTTTGACCAAATATTTAATCTGTGTATAATCAAACATTTATATGCAATTCCAGTTTTTGGTAAATATAGGAGAAAGAAGAAGTTAAATGATACCATAAAGAAATTTTCAACGGCATGGAGGTTCCTCAAAAAACTAAGAATTGATCTATCATATGATCCAGCAATCCCTCTACTGGGTATTTACCCCAAAGACTTGAAAACCCATATCCGAAAAGATATTTGCACACCGATGTTCATAGCAGCATTATTCACAGTGGCCAGGACATGGAAGCAACCAAAGTGTCCTACGATATATGATTGGCTAAAGAAGTTGTGGTATATATATACAATGAAATATTACTCAGCCATAAGAAGAGATGAAATACAGCCATTTGTGACAACATGGATGGAACTCGAGATATTCATGCTAAGCAAAATAAGCCAGACAGAAAAAGTTGAAAATCACATGATATCACTTATATGTGGGATAGAAACCTAAAAGCAACAAAGGAACAGGACAAACAAACAGAGACTCAGGGACATGGACAATGGACAAGTGGTTACCAGAGGGTAGGGGGTGGGGGAGGAGGGGAGAGGTAGATGGGTAGAGGGGGTCAAATATAGGCGGGTAGGGGGAGGGTGAAATGGGTAAAGGGCATCAAATATATGGTAGCTGAAGGAAATTGGACTTTGGATGGTAAACACATAATAAAATATATAGATGTCAAATTGTAATGTACACCTGAAAATTATATAATTGTATTAAACAGTGTTACCCTAATAAACTTAATTAAGAAATGAAGAAGAAGAAGAAGAAGAAGAAGAAGAAGAAGAAGAAGAAGAAGAAGAAGAAGAAGAAGAAGAAGAAGAAGA
>NW_006494611.1:4985325-4993513 GCF_000325575.1 Pteropus alecto | reverse complement strand
AAGAAAAAGAAAAAGAAAGAAAGAAAGAAAGAAAGAAAGAAAGAAAGAAAGAAAGAAAGAAAGAAAGAAAGAAAGAAAGAAAGAAAGAAAGAAAGAAAGAAGAGAAGAAGGATGAAGAGGAAGAGGGGAGGAGGAGGAAGAAGAAGAAGAAAAAGAACTTTCAAGAAGCTATTGCAACAATCCAGGTGAGAAAGGCCCATGAGTCCATTTACTGAGCTCCTACTGGGTGCTAGTGTTTTATATATGTTACCAAACTGAATCCGTACCATCACCTTATCTATGGGGTAGGGTATTAACAATCCTTTTTTGTAAACAACAAAACTAAGACCCCAATGGTTTAAGCCACTTGCTCAAGATGTAATTATAAAATGGTAAATCTAGGGAGTGGGCTAGATTATTCTAACTTGCAAGCTGCTCATGCTATCTAACATATGTCCCTCTACTCAGGGCCCTTCGAAGAGCTCCTGAGAGCCTGCTGCTTGACTAGGTCAACTATAGTTGCTGATCACCATCTTGGACCTCCCAGCAACCCCTCTTTACTCTGCCCTGATCCTCATCTTCTTAACTAAGTCTTAATGTGCAAACCTCATTCTCATCTGTACCTTAGGACCTATACTTTCTGTCCCTAAAGTCCTTGACACCCTGTAGCCCCGACAGGGTATTTCAGCTAACTATAATACCGCTAAGAAATAGTCCCTGTGTCCTGGATTCCAGAAACCTCCACCATAATGGGCTCCCCTTGCTCTAAGGTCATGGATTCTTAAGCTGTGCCACCTGAGCTGCCACTCAATGCTGTAATGAATCCTCTTCCTGTTTCTTCAAGGATGGCTGGCTGCCCCTCCAAAAATGTGCTCTTTCTGCTGTATAAAGTTGTTGATGAAAGTGGCAGCCTTGCCAGGGGTTACATTTTCCGACACACACACACACCCTGCACCTGGGTGGAAACTTATGACTAGTTATCAGCAACAAAATATGAGCAAAAATAACATGTGTCACTTCTGGGCTAAGTTGATTAATTAAAAGTGGGTCTATTTGTTATGGAAGCTAGCATTAGCCTAACTAATAGAGGTACGTCGTAGAGACTTCCTAAATATTTCTTTCCACTGGCCAAAGAATATCAGCAGAATTCTCAGCTATAGATTTTTCATCATCAACACAGTTCTCTCCTCATCCCAACATTTCACTACACAGTGGAAAAACAGATGTTTCCCCTAATTTAGTCAAAGCCAATGGTTTCTAAATTCTTCCACACCAATTACCTCTCCAATTACAGGGGTATTTGTTTACCCCTGCTATGATCCCCAGGTTTTGAAAGATGTTGTCAGCCAAGTTAAGAATTTGTTCTTATTTGCTATCAAATGAACAAAGATCTTGCTGCCAATAAGAGGTTTTGACCAGCATGAGATTGTCATTGTTATCACCATCAGTTGATAAGAGTTCACCATGATACAAAGAAACCTGATGATTTCCTCAGCCTATGCAGGTTTGTTGGGATAAATGTGCTTCTCTTATACGGCTTTTTTGAAAAACTAAAAGTGTCTGGTGGATCTCTGGAGACTCAGGACAAGGAATTCTGGTTTGTATGGCCTGAAACTTACCCCAATACAATCATAACTTTCTGATCTCAGTTCACTTTCTAAAAAACAGGTTCTCCTGGTGGGCTAAACACCAAAGGGTACTTAAAATAAAACTGCCCCTAACTAGGCAGAATTGAGGCATTTTAAGCTTATCTGGAAGAATCAGTTCTCAAGTGCTTAAAAATCAGAATGGCAATGTAAAATCAGAATTTTACTGACTGCTAGATCAAACAGATACAAACGAGCCTCCCTCCCATTATCTCGGCACACAGCAAGCAGTTGAGTGCACAGCAGCAGTTACATCAGAAAGATGTCCCACCCCCGGACAGAACAGCAGAGCTGTTATAGCCGGGTAGGGAGGGTATTTAGGCTGCCCAGAGTTCTTGCGTGTTGAAGAGCAAAGGAGGACCAAATGGCAACAACACAGGAGGGAGAGAGTTCTATGGAAAGACCAAGGATTAACGATTTTCTCTTTAATTCTGATAACAAAGGTCTAATGACCTACATCTTCCTCTTCAAACCTCAGTTTAACCGTATCTTTCATGAGAACAAGGATGTCTGCTAATGCTATCTTGAATATAATTTGCTTTAGGAACTCCTGGGCTGGAAATCATGCCAGGGGCTGTTTTTCCTTCCCTTCCATAATGATTTTACCTGTCTGGGCAGGAGGAAGTCAGGGCTGGTTTTCTTTACATTTCCTAAATGCCAGAATCACTAAAATGAGCTTCCTCTTCAAGATGACAACTGTTTACCTCTCTTACCTTAGCAAATTGTTCTCTTTCCTAGGACCAGCTCACGACCAAATGGGCCACCATACAAAGAGAAAAGGGGAGAGACTGTAGAGAGGAAAGAATTTGATTAAGTCTGTCCTCAGAGATGGACCCCACTTCTAGTAGGGTAGGTAAAAGGAGCCACTTAAAACACTACTTTCCCATATCATCTGGGCATTAACATCACATAGGAAGCATTATAAAAATATAGATGCCCAATATTATCCTAAGTAGATTCTGATCTAATTGGTCTGGACCAATAAACATTGATAAAGCCTTGAAGAATGTAAAAGTTCACAGGAGGTAGCCTTAGGCAGAATGGGAGTGGGGCAAGGATTGTCCTAAAAGAGGAGGGGACAATACCAGTACAGCCTAGGGTAGACATGGGTTGATGAGTCAATACATGGACTCAAGCATTTTAAGACCCTATTTAACACAGACTCCTCTACAACCCAAGGAGCGTCCTGCCTCATGATAGCCCAGAGTTACTAAGAAACTGGCTGGACCTCAAATTCAATCCAGGTCTTTCAAGCCAAATTTCATCAGTTCTGGGCTCCTGCCCAAAGGGGAGATGTAAATAATTCAGGTGTGTGATGAGGCCATGGAGAGTCAGTACTACCAGAGAGAGAGCTAATAGCCCTTACATCGAGGTGCACCTTTCACCCTCTTTACTCCTGCCTGTGATCTTGACTTTAGTCACTAGAGGACACAAGCAGCAACGAGTCAGTACTACCAGAGAGAGAGCTAATAGCCCTTGCATCGAGGTGCACCTTTCACCTCTCTTTACTCCTGCCTATGATCTTGACTTTAGTCACCAGAGGACACAAGCAGCAATGTGGCTGATGATTAATCTTTTGGGAGAAAGAGTGCGCTACACTCTGAGCAGTCCCAGGAGAGGGCTTACACCCAACTTCCACTCTTGGCCCAAGGTCATTCCATCCTAGAAGGCAAGGGCTGGTTTTCCAGGATTCTTCACATTCATTTTCCTCCCCACGACACATACACAAAGACCAATTTATATTTGCACCTATTTTTTTGCATAATGGTGCATATCGACTGTTAAAAGTTTGGGGTATTTTTCTTTAAGGGCCAGATCCACAGTTCTCAGCACTCATTAGTTAATCTCACCCCCAAGTCTCCCTACTCACCACTTCCTCCTTTCACTTCAGGAATCCAAGATGGAGGCTTCCAGATTCTCCGGTGTAGAGTTCCTCTATCTGTGTGGACTTCCACCATACTCCTGGCCTGAACGAATGCTCTCTTGCATGCTCCTCCAGGTTTTGTGAGAATATTATTTTCCACTCAGACAGGGCTCTGTGGGGATAGAGTTCATCAACATCCCTTCTCTGTTTCCTTTTCAGCACTGCCAAGAACAAGGTATACAGGTGGCTTTCAAAATCAGACTGGTGCCAGTTGCCAGAACTTGTGGTATGTGTGTTGAGGATGGGAAGTGGTTAATTTGTAAATAATAAAATAATTTTAGAATTGAACTAAAATCATCAATGAACACGAAGCACCTACTGGGCATGGAGCCCTATACAGAGAGAGAAGAAAGGGAAGTCACCATGACTGCTTTCTGGGTGCTTCCTATGTGTCAAACCTGTTTATATAATAATTAGTACAATCTTAACCACGATCCTCAGAGATTGGCATGGTTATCATTTCCATTTTGCAGATTAGGAAGCTGAATCTTAAATAGGTTAAAGGGTTTTTGCTAGTTAAGAGGCAGCACCAAGACTTGAATTCAGAACTGTATGAATCCAAAGACCATACTCTTAATCCCTGTATTCAATCATCTTGTTCAGCTTGTGACTCTCAGCCACAACCATGGCCACCTAACTGCAGAAGTGAATGGTTTTAGTTAATACGGAAACCAATGGTACTAAGTTCCAAGACCAGGGCACACTTAATACGCTAGGCACTTGATGTACTATCCCACTGAATCCTGCAGCATCGCTAGATGACTACTGCTATTGCAGTTGATCTCTGGCATTTACAGAGGCAACATTTGGGATTTTGACTATTTGAGACCATTTGACAACTCCAAAGGTCCTAGACATAAAACAGCCTGATTTAGCTCAGGTGTAAATATGACATATATGCACTAGAAAGCTGGCAGGAGCCAGTCCCTTAATGCATGAAAGAGCTCACCCTCAAGCTGTGACCCAGTGTGCAAGGGTTCTGTGTCTTCCATGTGTCAGGAAGTGATGGAAATAACTGGGTGTGAACTACAACTCCCAAAGAAAGCAAGTCCATACCAAGGCAAGTTTATACTCAATAATGAATTTCTTTTAATAGATTTATAAATGCCTATATCCCTGTATTCATGAAATCACTAAGGGGCAAAAATCATTTAAATTGTTCAATTATGCATGAGTGCATATATGGGGAAATGATGTGCTCTGGTAGCATGTGCATGAGTTAGTTCCTCACCTGTCAAGAGAACAAATACCTCACCTTAGGGTTATTGTCAATAATTGAGATCTTGGTCACAATGATGAGGAGGATGCTGAGAATTCTCAAAGATCCCAAAAGAACTCTCTCATAAATGTTGAGTCTACTGTTTCGACATTTTATCAAAGAGGACACTGAGGCTGGGGGAAGTCCTATGAAATTATCCTGTCCAGGAATGTCTTTCTCTAAAGCCAGTGTGCTTCCCTCCCTACAGCCCAACACAAGTCATCCAAAAAGTGCCAAGTCTTGCATGCTGACCCAATCACAGAACATGACTTAGAAGGGGAAGAAGGAGGGCCACAGGAGGGAGAGACCTGCCCCTGGAGAGACCTGTCCCTCCAACCCTTCGCCAGTAGGTGACTTGGGAACGGCAGAGCTGTGAGCTTTCCTTTTGACTATATCTATTCAGATCAATCAATTCAACAAAGATGCTGGTAACTATGAGCTCAGAACAGAGGGCCCAGAGGTAATTGTCACTACCCCCTCCCTCAAGATGCTAAGTCTTAAATACCATAAGAAATCAGATAAGGACCCAGATACCTAATGCATTATTCACTTTATTTCTCCTCACTAGACAGTAAGTACCTGAACCATCTAGTTACCTCAATGTTCCCAGGAACAAGGTCAGTGCCTATGGCTCAGCTTCATCAACGTTTTCTTGTTGCAAAGAAGGTTCTCAGAATCTTAGCGCAGGAAGAGGGGCCCACATCCAGCCTGAGATCAAAGAAGCCTTCGTGGATGGGAAAGACCTGGAAGATGGAAAGGAAATGGCATGAAGGTGGGTGATGGCAGGGTACCAGGGCACACTGAGAATCTCAAATCAACCCAGGCAGGTGTGCAAAGCTGAAGCTGAAGGGGAGACTCAGGCTTCACTGTGTGCTATGGTGAGTAGCAAATGGAAAACTCTAGCATTTTTCAGGTACACAGTGAAGAGCAGATAAAAAGCTTCAGAGCAGGGCAAAGAACTGACAAGCCAGTAAGGGGCTGTGCACCTTCAGCAGTAGGAGGGAAGGCATGCTGCTGTTCACAGTACCCACTTCTCCACTCCTTGAAAGCAAATGCCCAACAAACAAATCATAGCCACTACTTCTTATGTACTATGTCAAGTACCTATGTAATCTTCAAAAGAACCCCATAAGGCAGGTAACTCTTGAACCTATTTTACAAGGGAGAGAACTGAGACTCAGAGAGGTTATCGAAGTTGCCCACAATCACCCTACTGTAAAGAGGCAGAGGTAGGATCTTAATTCAGATTTGACTCAAGGTCCACAGGCCAAGGAAAGCTGGTACGGCCCTCTACCGCTCCCCCTACCTCCCCACCTCCCCGTACCAACAAAATGAGAACCAATATTGGGGTAAGGAATACCCTCAAACAAGGTCCAGCTTGGAAGAATGGCGCCACATTTCATGTGAACCCAGCTTTGGAGTCAGACAACTCTATATTTGGCTCCCAGATTCATTATTCATCTCTGTGTGATCTTAGGCACATGGCATGAGCCCTCAGAGCCTCAGTTTCTACATCTATAAAATGTGCAAATCCACCCACCTCACAGGACTGCTGTGAGGATTAGAAGTAAGAATCATGTAATGCCTGACTTGGGGCAGGTGCTTAGTAAATGAGGATGTGTATACCAGGATCTGGCAGTGTGGGGGAGGAGAGACAGGAAGCTGGGGCCTGGCTTAGCCACCGTGGGTGGAGGCAGTCTTCGTTTCTGAGTAAGAGTTGAACTTTCGGGAGTGTCATGAATATTTGTCTTTGGCTAAACATGGCACCTTGATGTTTATCTCAACAAAACCACTATCTGGTGCTTTCAGTGTTAACTATTTCAAACACTGCTCCACAGAAAAGAGAATAAGAATTTGGGAACTTCAAAGGAGTTAGAGGCAAGGGGCTATTACTGAGAAGGCTGGACTCATGCAAAAGCCTGAAACCAGGGCACATTGTGAGGTCCCAAGCTCTCCAGCCAAATCACTGCATATCCCTGAGTCACTTACCCTCTCTAAGCCTCTGTTTCCTTATGATCTAAGGGTCTTAATAAACCTTACTTCACAAAATTGTGGTGGAAATCATAGATAAGAGTTTTTAAGCTATGCAGGTAAGATAATTATTTTAAATTTCTCCAAGACAGTGGCTTAACTTCATCATCTCTATACATCCACAGGAAGTAAAGCTTGGAGGTAAAGTACCCACCTGCACGGGGGGTGGAAAAAGAAATACTGTTTAACAAACACTTAAGATAAGAAAGATTTCTTTTATTGAAATGTTATTCAATTATGAGTTGAGGTGAATTATAACTGTTAAAAGAATTATTTCTCTATGATCAAGTTCAAAACACAAAATTGTTCAATTTTCTCAGAGCTGGTACACCCCTGAGAGCGCAGTGAAGACACTGAAGAAGTTCAGCTCTCATTTCCACAGAGCAGAGGCCTCACTGCACGAGATGGGAAGCCAGAAGACCTAAATGCTCACAGTAAAGGTTGCTGTCTTCTCTCTGGATTTTTCCTCAATTTAGAAAATAGGCCAAACTCACCCCACCTCCCAGCCCCACCCTTACATCTCTTGCAACTGGAATGTACCCAGGAAAGAAAACAAGAAATCAGTAAGGTGGTCTCAGAATGAAATCTGGTCAGGCTGACAACACCGAGGACTGGGCACCCAATCTTAATTTCCAGAAAATACTTCTCTTCCTGTCAGCTATACCCACACTCTTGGCTGAGAGAGCATAGTAGGGTTTCTGGGCTTAACCTGGGAGCCTGAGCCAAATGGTGTTCAAATAATCTAAATGATGCCCATCCATTGACCTCCCCCCACCACCACCCCCCAAACACACACATGCACCCCCCTCAATCAAAAGCAGCAAATAAAGAAAAAATACTTTGGGTTCTCTTTCAGTATCTGAGCAGACAAGTTATTTAAAACCATAGCCCCCCTTTCTGTTTTAGCTCAACCTTCTAGAAAGGGTGTGTATGTATAGCAAGAACATGTCCCACTTAGGGGCTCTGGGCCTGAGCAAAGAATAAAAGTGGAAGGAAGCTTAGGGGACAGGGGAAGGGGCAACGAATTGAGGCAGAGACCCAAGCGTGGCTGGCCTGCCCTGGAAAGATAATATTCCAGGTCTGAATTCTGTTCCAAAGAGTAAGGTGAGAGACTGGCAAATAAACCACCTGAAGTTCACTATGATTCTCCGTGCCAAGCACTGTAAGGTGCATTTCCACCGAATCAGGTAAATACTACTAACAATCAGAATTCACTTCCCGAAGAGCAGCTTTTCCCCAAGATGGATTTCCTGGTTTGTGATAGCTGCCTCCATCACCCAGCAGTGACCGAAAGACTACTAAGCAGGGAGACTGCAAAAAAAATTAAAGGTGAAGGGGCAGTGCCAACTT
>NW_006494611.1:4980259-4985281 GCF_000325575.1 Pteropus alecto | reverse complement strand
CCTTGCTACCTCTGTGCAGCAGAGCAGGAGGTCCTTTATATCCTGAGCCTCAGCTTCCCAAAGACCACAAAAGCTACTGCCTTCAGATTGACCATGGCATACCATGCTTTTTCTCTATACATTTCTATTGTCCCACACTCACAAAGGCCAGTATCACTGCTCTATTTCTTTACTGAAAACCTCTGAAACCTAGAGAGGTTTATGGTTGTACAAAGCCAGGAATTAGTAAGTGCCAGAAACAGGATTTGAACCAAGAGCTACCTGTGTCTGCATCTGCCCCTCATCTTCCAAGTGGGGAAGGCGCAATAAATCTCTTTTCTCCTACTCTTCTCCTTTGCCTCCTCCCTAAAAGGATAGGAAATAATTCAGCGACAGACTGGGATTCAATGTCACTGGAAATCAAAGAAATATAAATTGAAATAAAACAACATACCACCTTTTCCCTCATCAAATTAATAAAGGATATACATATATATATACATACATACATACAGAGAGAGACAGAGAGAGAGAGACAGAGACAAAGAGAGAGAGACAGAGAGAGAGCGTGTGCGTGCAAGCGAGTGCTGACAAGGGCATTTTCATATACCTCTTGTGTGAAAATAACATGCAGCATCCCTTTGGAAGGGCAATTTGGCAAAATATATCAAAGCATTAAAAATGTCCACTCTCTGTTAACTCAATAATTCCATGTCCAAAAAGGAAATAACCAGAGAAGCTGTCAGACTGTAGTTCTATCTCAGCCCACATATAACCTGAAACAACTTTGATTCACAATAAAGGAATGGTTAAAGATTATGGAATGTCTACAGGATGGGATATGATTAAAAGACTAGAAATCACATTTATAAAGATTTCTTAGTTTTTTAATAAAAAGTTGCATACGTATAGAAAATTATAGAAAGTAATATAATGAACTATCATGTACCCATCACCCAGCATCAACAATTATTAATTCATGGCCAGTCTTGTTTCACTGATATCCATCCAGACTTCAACCTTAAGTATTTTAAGCAAATCCCAGGCAGCTTATCATTGCACCAATAAATATGTCAGTATATTTCTCTAAAAGGTATTCCTTTAAAAATACAACCAATATTTAAAAATATAACCAAAAATACCATTATCAAACCTAAAAAATTTTGTAATAATTCATTAAGTTTTCTTAGCAAAATAGGAAAGTGTTCATAATATACTGTAAATTGGTAAAGAATATAATAAAAATATATATTGCATAATCTTAGTGGATGGAGAGAGAACAAAAGAAGTAAGGAGTGGGGGAGGGAAAAAATAAAGAAATGCTTATTTACAGAGAAAAATGACTTGAAGAAAATATATCCAAAATATTGCCAGTAGTATGTAGTTACTCCTTTATCATGAGAATTAGAGATGATTTTTGTATTTTTGTGTATATTTTTACTAATGGGAATCTACTGTGTTAGATATTTATCAATTCTCTCATTCTTTTATTCCTCAAATTCAAAATTTCCCCCTGATGTCATTTCCCTTCAGCCTGAAAAACTTCCGTTAGCAGTTCTTTAGCAGGTCTGCCAAAAACAAAGTTTCTTGGTTTTCCTTCATGTGAGAGTACCTTTATTTTGCCTTCACTCCCGAATGATATTTTTTCTGAATATAAAAGTATGGGATAACAGTTCTTTTCTTCTTGCCCTTTAAAGATGTCATTCTACTGTCTTTTGCTTATATAGTTTTAGATGTGAAGTCTGTAGTTGTCTGAATAGGTTTCCCTTATGTTCAATGTGCTATATTTCTCTGGACGCTCTCAATGATTTTTGACCTTTGGTTTTCGGCAGTTTGACTATGATGTAGCTGAGTAGTTGTTGAGTTTATCCTGTTAGGGATTCACTGAGATTCTTTAGTTTGTAAATTTATGTCACCAAATTTGGGATATTTTCAGCCATTGTGTCTTCAAATATTTTTTCTGTACCCATATCTTTCCTTTAACTTTCTGGAACGGGACTCCAAAAACATGAATTTTCAATTTTTTGGTGTTGTCCCACGGTATCTTGAAACACTGCTTACTTTTTCCAATAAAAAAGTACATTTACAAATATATTATACAAAATATTGTGTAATTTCTATTGTTCTATCTTCAAGTTCACTGACTTTTTTTCGCCGTCATCTTTTCTGTCCCTGAGCTCATGCAGTGAATTTATTACTTTAGATGTTGTCTCTTTAGTTCTAAAATTCCAATCTGGTTATTCTGCATAGTTTCTATTTTTCTGCTAAGAACTTCTATTTTTTCATTTATCTCAAGAGTAGAGAACAGTTATAATAGCTACTTTAAGTCTGTCTGATCATTGCACCATCTGAGTCATCTCAGGATTAGTACCTATTTATTATCTTTTTCCTTGAATATAGTTTGTATATTCCTGGTTCTTTTTACATCAAGTAAACTCGGATTATATCCTGGACTTTTGAATATATGTGTGAGACTCTGGATCCTACTAAAATTCTTGGAAAAAAAACTGATATTTTTGCTTATTTGTTTAGCAGACAATTAACCTACTTAGGTTCAGATGGCAAGTTCTACCTTATCTTTTGGAACAGGTAGATCTGATTTTTGGTTTTCAAAGTCTTCACTAGGCTGTTAAGTTCTGCCTGTCACATAGGCAACCAAAGGTTTATCTGGTACTTGGGTAGTGTTAGTATTATAGTTAAGTTCCCAAAACCTTTGCTGTGCTTCTTTGGGTCTGTCCCATGCATGTACACCTTGTAGTGTGCCTATGACCTATATCAGTCCATGCATAGAGTTATTGGGTCCCCTCTTCTAATTCTCTCTTCTCAGAGATTTCCTGACTGACTTCCAGTGGCTCCTTTTCCTGGTTCTTCTGGCTGAAAAGATGGGGCCATCTCAGAGTTTTAGCCTCCCACATGATCATGCAATTCCATGTGACAAAGGCATGATGGATTATCATTCAAGTTTTGACTCCAGTATCTTATCTGCCTGCTATTTTCAGAGTTCTCACATAGGTGCATTTGCATTCTCTCCAGTTTTTAGTTGTAAACAGTGGTAGACAGAGCTTGTAGTTGGATTACTTCACTTGGCTATAGGACTGCTGCCCTTCCTTCTCAACAACTTTTACTCCTCAAAATTTCACTCAAGATTTATTTAGATCAAACTAAAACATTTTCATACAGCAATGGAACCATCAGCAAAACAAAAAGACAGCCTACTGAATGGAAGAAGATGTGCCTATGACACACCTGATAAGGGGTTAATATCCAAAATTTATAAAGAACGCATACAACTCAGCACCTAAAAAACAATCCAATTGAAAAAAGGACAGAGGCTCTAAATAGGCATTTCTCCAAAGAGGACATACAAATAGATGGTCAATAGACACATGAAAAGATGCTCAATGTCACTAATCATCAGAGAAATGCAAATTAAACCACAATGTGATATCACCTCACACCTGTCAGAATGGCTATCATCAATAAATCAAAAAGCAAGCAATGGTGAGGATATGGAGAAAAGAGAATCCTCATGCTGTTGGTGGGATTGCAAATTAGTATAGCCACTATGTAAAACAGTTTAAAATTTCCTCAAAAAATTAAAAAGTGAACTATCTTATGACCCAGAAATTATACTTCTGGGAATTTACCCAAAGAAAACTAAAACATTAATTTTAAAAGATACACTCCTATGTTCACTGCAGCGCTATTTAGTAGTCCAAGATATGGTTGCAACCTAAGTGTCCATCATTAGACAACTGGACAAGGACGATGTAGTACATATGTACAATGGAATGTTACTCGGCCATAAAAAAATGAAATTTTACCCTTTGCAACAACACGGATGGACCTAGAGGATACTATACTAAGTGAAATAAGTCAGACGGAGAAAGACAAATACCATATGATTTCACTTATACGTGCAATCTAAACAAAATAAACAAAGAAAATGAAAACAGACTCATAGATATAAAGAATAAACTGGTGATTGCCAAATGGGAGGTGGGTTGGGGGACTGGGTGAAAAAGATGAAAAGATTAAGAAGTACAAATACAAAATAGTCATGGGCATGTGAAGTACAGCATAGGGAATATAGTTAATATTGTAGTAACTATGTATAGTGCCAAGTGGGGACTAGACTAATTGGGGAGATCACTTTGTGAATTATATAAATGTCTAACCACAATGCTATACACCTGAAACAAATATAAAATAATATTTAATGTCAATTCTAATTGGAAAAAAAAGATTTCATCTCTTAAAGCTGTATTAAAATAATACTTTCTCCTAAGAAGCCATCCTCAGCTAGAAAAACTTTCTTCTTCCTCTGAATTAGGCAAGATTTAAATTTGGCAATACTGAGACTCAAACTTAAAGACAAATCTTTTCATGGCTATTTTTGTTTAAACATCTGGGTTCAGGATATAGTTGGATTGAAGTCAAACCCAACCAGGAAGCATCATGGTAGATTTTGTCTTAATCCCAGCTTTGCTAATTGCTGGATGTGTGACCTTAGTCAAGTCACTTACTTTTATGTACTTCAATTTCCTCATCTATGAAATGGAAATAATATTTACCATACAGAGTCGTTATGAAAATTAAATGAGTTAAGTTGTAAAGCACCTAGGAAAATGTCATGTTGTAAGTGTAAGCAATTATTATCAATCAAAATTATTATAACTTTACTCTGTAGATGAGAGAACCCTACAAAAAGAAGAGAGGAGAGAGTTGGCTCTATACTCCCCTCTCACTAGGCCCTGAAAGCAACTGTAATTTTTGTTTCAGTAAATACTTTAAAGAGCTCAATTGGTGCGCCTATGTGAATCTTCTGAGAAGCCATGTGGCAGAATAGGAGGATAACTGCGTAAGTCAAGAGCTCTTGCTTCCAGGATACCCTTTGGGTTTGGGGTTTTCCATTCTAAATCATGACTACACAGGGTAGCTGGTCTACCTGCACATAGCTGACCTCTGTAAAAGGCAAATAGAATTGGGTCATTTTTCAGTTTATCCTCCGAAGTTTCCCTGATACACACAGAATAAAATCCA
>NW_006494611.1:4972759-4975259 GCF_000325575.1 Pteropus alecto | reverse complement strand
GGAAGCCACTAAATTAATTAGTATATAAAGTAATGCTCTCTCTGTGAAATTACATAGTTGCAAACCTCAAAATCAAGGTTTCATTAAAAACTAGTTAAAAGCTTCAGGGATATGAAAATGTTGATTTGCCTCCTATTTGTTACAGGATAGCCCCAGACCTACAATGTGGATGTAAAAAAGCACCATAACAAATACGGTCAAAATCTAAGAACTAATTACAACAGCACTAGTGCTTAGACCAATATAAGGGGACAAAGCTCTCTTTTTTGCAGAGTAGAAAATAAAACTAAAAACAATATTTTTCTTTTGATTGCTTTTATAGATGGCCTTTCATGTGCAGGCCCCTGTGCTAATTGCTCTATTACATTATCTCACTGAAATCCCCTAACACCTCTGAGGCAGGTGCTGTAATCCTATTTTACCTCATCTGTAAAGGAAGCTCAAGGAAGCAGAAGGCCAGAAAGGTGAAATAATTTACCCAATGTAGGCACATCCAGAAAGTGTTGGAACTGAGATTCAAACCCATCCTTAACTTATGTAGTGCTGTATGTCTATTATACCTCAAAAAAACTGGAGGAAAAAAAGAAATGCCTTGAAAAAAAACGGAAGTAATATCCTAGAACAATCAACACATTTAACATTATTTGTAGCGTTCTAGCCTAGAATTCAAAAGCTGGGGCATTTCTTTGGGGAAAAAAAAGTTATACATTTATAATTATATTTATGAATAATATATAATTTTAATTATAAATTTAAAATTTTTAGAATCTAATTATAAAAGATAGAAAAAAATAAGCATGAGGTTGCAGGCTGTAGCATCAAATATTACATCAAGAAATTTTGAAATAACCTAAATGTCTAGCCATGGGAACAAATTATGACACAGAATTCAGTGATATTCTCTGAAGCCATTAACATGCACTATAAAGATGAAAAAATTTGTATAAAGGGAGAAACAAAATAAATTTCAAATGCATTAAAATCATATTAAAATCTTTTTTTTTTCCTCAAATGGACAATGATTGCAAGGGAATATTGTAAAATGAACAGTAGTATGTTAGGATGCCAGGATTTTTAAAATGTATCTTTATTATTATTGTAATGTTTTATTTATAACCTGAATTTTCACATAACTTCTAAAAGGAAAGCGTTGTTTAATGGCCTCATGAGAGAGGCTCATGAGAGAGGCTCACACCTTGTAAAAGGACTCTGTAAACTTTGGTATATGCATTTGAAAATAATGGTTCCCTTTACTTCCTTATGATCTCTCAACTATCTCCCAGAAGCATACGTAACAATGGTTTGGAAATCAGCTACCCCTACTTTGTCCCTGGGCCCCTTTCCCCACCACATAATATTATCAACACCAAAAGCAGCTTAAAACCTCAGAGGTAATATCACAGCATTTCCACCAATTCAATTCAACCACCCTTCCAGGTCCAGATCAAGCGCCACTCCTTTCCTCTTTTTCTAGAGGACTGGCAGTCCACTAGAGTGGGAAGAAGAGGGACAGACTTGGGTCAGAGTCCAGCTCTGTCACTTTCCAGCTTCGTGACTCCAGGCAAGTTACCTAACTCTCTTGGCTTCGTTTCCATGGCTATCAGATAGTACTACAGATAATTCTTCATATGATTGTTGAAATATACGAAATCAGGAAAATGCTTAAAACTGTGCTGCCCAATACAGTAGCCACAAGCCACATGTGGCCATCAAGCCCTATAGAAATGTGGCTAATCCATCCTAAGATGTGCTGTACCTATAGAATACACACCAGAGTTTGAAGAGTTTGTATAGAAAAAAAAAAAAAGGAATGTAAAATGTTGAATTAATAATTTTTATATTGATTATGTGATAAATAATATTTTGGATATACTATGTTAAATAAAATACATTACTAAAACTAATTTTTTTTCTGTTTTTTTTAGTTTTTTGATGTAATTATTATAAAATTTAAAATTCCATGTGCAGCCCACATTTGTATCTTGCTTTCTATTTCCACTGAACATAGTAAGTACTCAATGTTAGTTCTTTCTCTATTTTCCCTTGTCATTCACTGGCCACCTAGAGTGTTCTGTATTGCCAGCAGTGTCTAAAGTCTTTAATTACATATGTAGTACCAGAGGCGTCCCTTCCTCTTTCCAGGCCCCAGGTTACCAACCTGAGACAGATAGAGTAGAAAGGAAATCAGATTTAGAATTAGAAGACTGGCTCCTGGTTCTGTCATTACTATTTAGGTAGCCCTTAGCATGTCATTTCACTCCTCCACGCCATTGTTTTGTCATTTACAAAACAAGATAATGATATTCTGTTCATGGCACGAGAGAACGCATGTGAAAGTACTGATAAACTGTAAAGGACTGTCTAGGTCGGGATTAAGTTGCATAATTTGCACAGTAAGGAGGTCAGGCTGTTTTGCCTGCCTCCTCCGATAGGCTCCGCTTTCCATTTTGTATTGTCATTTAACTATTGTCCACATCTCATATATCTAAAAACGAGCTTC
>NW_006494611.1:4949034-4972189 GCF_000325575.1 Pteropus alecto | reverse complement strand
GTTGAGAGATCCTTCCTGCAGATGGAACACTATTGCCTTCCCGCCTTTGCTACTTCAGGTTTCCCCAGCTTACCCAACAGTCCACTCAGGGATGTGTGCAGTAAGCTCTTAGGACCTTTAAGTACCACCTATGCCAACAGCATAAACCTCAGATATTTGCAGAGAGGCTTGTGAGACCAGGAGCCCTGTCTCAAAAACCCATTTCTATTTTTAGCCAAGAACTACCTCCGTACCTTCTATACTCTACCTCCTCCCAAAGCCATAAAACATGAAAAGCTCAAAGCTACATCATCGTGTGGTTAGAAGGTGGGCTTCTCTACCTCATAGTGTGTTTCTTCCTAATTCAAAAATAAGGTTCAGATTATTTCTAGTTAAGCTAAACTTCAAACTCTCTATCAAAACACAATGTTCTACCTGCATGGCCCAGGAAAAACAAATACACAAAACATCTTGGGTGAAGATCTGAAGTTGAGATTTCTGCAGCTGAACCTGCCCTTCAGATTGGTATTCAAAAATTTTTTTTAATTAGAGGTGACATTCAATATTATGTTAGTTTCAGATATGCAGCATGGTTAGACATTTATATAATTTACAAAGTGATCCCCCCAATAACTCTAGTACCCACTTGGCACCATACATAGTAATTACAATATTAGGTACTCAGATATTTAAAGAAGAATCTCAAAAGGTCATATTTTCACTTAAGAAGGAAAAGACAGAAGACCAGGAAATGGGTGTTTCTGAGAGGGATAGTGAGCAATAGGAGTAGATAAGTACCTATGCAGAGACGGCATTTGTGAGCCTGTGGCCACCTCTGCATGTACGGACAATGGAGCCACACTTTACCCAACAGTTACAAAATCAGTGCTAGAGTCAAAAATCCCCATTCCTTGGGAAACTATTGATTAAAAGCATTTTTAGAGTTTTAAAAGTTATATCAACCTATTGCAGTACAGGAACTTTATCTGGATCCTGATTTGAATAAGAAAACTTTTTTAAATTATATATATGTGTGTATGTGTATACACACACTCTCATACATGCACATACACATGTGTGTATAGATACATCTATGCACATATATACATACATATGATAATTGGGGACATTTGAATATTGACTCCATATCTAATATGAAGAACTTGTTTGTTATTGAAATGTGATAATAGTATATAGTCATTTTTATTTTTAAACGTCCCTTTCAAACATACACATTGAAATATTTACAGATAAAATTAAAAAATAAATAGCTGAATTAGAAGTCAGTTAAGGTAAGACATTATTTTGCATGGATATTCATGTACAATACATGAAAGTTAAAACACAAAGTCCTCCTACCTTAAGTCACCCATAAAATACGGAATGCACAGTTTGTTTATACAATCCTGAAAAATCATACAAAAGTTTACTCAGTGAATCTAAAAAAGCTGGGTTATCCTCGAGCCCTGGAGGAGATTATGAGTTCTTCTGCTGAGTACCAAAAGAATTACTTATCTTGAGTTTAGTACCATACAGCATACAAAAGACAAATATGGGATCACATCCAGCACAAGATGCTCACCCTACAGGGACTGCAGAAATCCCTGATTCATATCTCCCTACCTACACTTGTGCAAGCCTTAAATTAAGCTGACTGAGTGGCTGTTAGAACTGTGGGCACTATTTCAATTACTCCTTCCAAACTCTCCCTCTTTAAAAGTGTACTGAGTAGGTAGAGCTGAATTGACACGCCACTCTGTGTGCCCATATACTGATTCTCTGAGGTAAAACTGTGCAAGGTTTCTGGTATTAGAGTTGATATTTAGGGGAAGAAAATAATCACATCTTACCCATAGAACTATATGAACAATAGGGAGTCTGCAGAGTGGTTTAAGTTACAAAGACAATCTTTGATGAGGAAGCATAGTCATGTCTACGTATATGCAGCAGAGAGCCTAGTATTCCATTGTTATTAATATCATTATCATCACCATTATTATAAGTATCACTTACTGACCCCCTGATCTGTGCTAGGTGCTTTGTATTTTATCTTAAGTCTTCTGAATAAATCCATGGGTTATTTTACAGGTGAGGAGGCTGAAACTCAGAGTAATTGAGTGAATTTCCAAAGGCCATACAGCTAGAAAGAGACAGAACCAAGATTCGAATCTCACTCCCCAAGCCTAGCCCTTTCTAGCATGTTGCTGCCCCTGCATGCAAATGAGGCCCTTAAGGCACAGTTATTTAAGGAAATCTCTTTATTTTCTAAAACATTTAAAAAAAAAAAATCTGTTGTTTAATTGAAAAACTCCAGTCTGTGATCTCATGGGACGACTTCTGCAAGTTTACAACCCTGTTTAGTTCGTTTCAGTTTCTCTGGCCATCATTCTGTCTTCCCTTTGAGCCATCTGACATGCTTGAGAGAACAGAAATCATTTTTTTGTTTGGAATAATAGAAATCTAGGTGACCCCATAAAAACTACCCTCCAAAAACACAGGTCCTAAAGGCTATTTTTATTCTTTAAATCTCAAGTCCATTGGTTTATTATGGCAACTTAATAATTGAGTCAGACTGGACATTCATGAGTGAGCTGACAAAGGATATGCTCTGCCCAAAGGCCAACCAAGAGTGACCACAGGGACCCCACAGAGAGTTTGACCTTAGAGTAGATTGCTTTATGAATCAGCTACTTTGATTTCTTATGCAGGTGTTTATCAAGTGCCTGCAAAGGAACCCCAACCCCAGGGTAGGTACTATGGGAGACACAAAAACTCAAATCGGAGGCCTAGCACATAGGCTAGCTCCAGGCATCATGGGGTGCAGGTAGTGGGGGAAACAGCAACCCTAAGTCACAGGAGCTTATCCTTTACTATCTCCAAAAGAATTAGAGAGAATGAGTGGTATTGGAGGGGGTTAGTAAAAGGTTCATCTCATTAAGTGCTGACCAGCAGAGGGAATCACCTGACCTAGATAGATAGTGAACTGTGAGCACCTTAAGGGCAAAGACAATGCATGTCTAATTTTCCCTTGTATTCCAAAAAATAAAAAGTAGACCTCAGATATCTGTTGTGGATATTTCCATCATGGTCATGTACTATGTTTACAATTTTAAAAAATATTTATGATTGAATACTGAAACTGTTCTGAGGTGCTACAGAAGAATTGGAAGGGCTCAGTTTGAGAAACTGGATTCCTGTCCTTAGACTCGATATGCCCATATGGGAGGTCAGCTGGAGATAAGGGAAATGGTAGAGTGGTCCCCAAAAGGTCTGGGATCCACAGATATCCCAAAAGATTATGAACAGATCACCCTCTGTCCTCAGAAGGGGAGGTAGCTGGGGAACAGAAGCCCACTCTGCCTTCTATTAGGGGAAGGTGAGCAGAGGCCAAGCTCTGTGACCCAATGGAACTCACTTCTGCCCACAAAGTCAACACCCCCCACACCCCACACAGCAATGGAGTTATGGGAGAAAAGGAAGCAAGATGAATATGGCTCACCACGGAAGGCACCAGGGCAGCTCATACCCCCATACAGTATGGGATGAGGCCATCAGGTGACTAACCCATGCTTCCAAGGAACCCAGGTCATAAGAGCATATACTTCACCAGTGAGACCTGGGGAATCTGAAGGAGAGAATCCTAGGGTGAGAAAACTGACAGGTCTATATCAGGCCAGCCAGGGAGGAGCTGCCAGTATCCTTTGATTTAATGTGTGGGAAGAACCAGTGGATGTCTATATCAGGCCAGCCAGGGAGGAGCTGCCAGTAGTATCCTTTGATTTAATGTGTAGGAAGAACCAGTGGACCTGACATAAAGAGCATGTTGAATGTAAAGTAATGTAGTATAAGAGCCAAAGTCTCCCTGAGCCCCTGTCTGAGTTAGCTAAGAGGCCCTCCTCTGTGCCTCCATAGCATCCTGTGCAGAACCCATCCCAGCACCCCTGTCACAATTTCTGTGTCTTCTCCTGTGCAAAGGTGTGATCTTCCAGAGCACAGGAACCATTCTAATTCTCTCTGAAGCCTTGGAACCTACCACACTGCTAGGTACAGACTGGGTCCTAAGTAATGACTTTTGCATGCCCTGAATGAATGAATAATAAGCAAGATGCCTATAGGAGATTCACACTCCACCCAAGAGAAATGCACGGCCTGACTGAAAAATCAAATTATAGCAAGTCCAGGAGAGGCCAACTGGCTAGGTTCTACCTGCCTCTCCCATATTACAACCTGAAAGCTTCAATGGAAAGGTCTTAACCACACGAGAAAAAGAACCAGTCAGTTACCACCAGGCACACAGGGCAGGAGCCTGGCAAAGTGATTCGCGCCACTACTGTGAAACTCCGTCCAGCTATTTGCAGGTGACCTGGAAGCAGAGGTGGAGGAAGTGGGAAGCAGGCAACCATGATAGGCAATGATGGAGAACTCACTGGAACTAGTATCTAAGTCAGCTGGATCCAGATAAAGTTAAGATCTAGTTTATATTATTTGCTAAAAAAATGTTAGAGGAAATCAAAAAAGACCAAGCTGTGGGAAAGGACTACAATAGTTTAAAGAGAGAGAGTCTGGAGAAAATTATGCTGATAAATCTTACCCCATTTGCAATGGTCCCCAGCCAGAGAACTCTTCATATCAGGTAACCATCTTTGGGGTAGGTTGAATACAGCTGTCAGGGATGATGCCTATCAATAATCATCATATATCAACACCGCTGTCTGACACGAACTATGTGTCAGGTACTACACTAGACAGTTTGTCTCCAATTATTGTAACGACACTGGAAGACAGATGCAAGTCACCAGTATTTTGTATGTAAAGATGAATATCTTTATATGAAGAGTTAAGTCCCTTGCCCAAGGTCATGCAGCTATTACAGAGGTAGGATTCAAAGCCCATACCTACTGCACACAGAGGCAAGACCACCCCTATAGAAAAGAGCAGGTAAGGGAAGACTTCCTGTGAGGAAATAGGGTTGGACCTGAACCTGGATGGATGAATAGGATTTGGATGGCTGGAGTAGTGCTGGAAGGACATCAGTTGGTCCTGAAAATCCTGAGTTCCTGTGGGAGAAGACACTCAACTTCAAGTGCTCTGTAATTATGCTATATTTCAAATAGTAAATGCTACCTGGTGGGCATTTTGGGATTCTAACTTTTTATGAATTTCAGAGAAAGGCAAATACAGCAGGTACTCGAATAACATCATTTCATTATAAAGTTGATAAGATACTTAGGAACTTAACTCTTGTTTATATCAATTAGCCTATGGTAAAATGGGTTTCATTATACATCACTCTGCTTAAAGTTGTAGGACCTATCGATGATGTTAAGTGAGGACTATTTTAATCAGCAGCTCTTCATCCGAAGCCCAAATCTTCTGCAGTGTCTCCTCCCATCAGACCATCAACACTGCTATTCAGGTTCCCTTGTACAGATGCATGGAGCCTAAGTGCTCTCTGAAACCTAGCAGCATGCCACTACTGTTAGAAAAGACTTTAGTAAGTAGTCAGGTGGCCAACCTGTCACCTGTTGAAAATATTCCCCGCTCAACAGCAACAAAAAATGGCCAGCCAGCATTTCCTTTCACATCTGTAGCAATGATCATCTCTTCTTCCCAGGCAGCCCAATATTAATTATGAAAAATTTTTTACTTACAAGGGACTGAACCCTTCTTCATGACCTTTAGCTTCCACCTGCTGGTTCTAATTCTACTCTCTAGAGGAAAACGCATGTGTTTTTTTCCATTAAATAATCCTTTAAGAAGATCATACCTCCCTAAACCCTCTCTTTTTCAAGCTAAACATTCTCAGTCTTTGAACCATCCCTCAGATAACATGGTTTCTGAAACCCCTAACTTTTCTGTTCACTCACCTCCAAGTCCACTCCCATTCATCCACATCGCTCTTAAAACTAAACAGTTTCCAGCTGTGGCCTGACTAATATGAAATAAATTTATGATAGGAACTTTACAATGCAAACTGATTACACCTCTACAATGCAAACTACAGTTTCTGGTTAGTTTTTAGCAGCCTCATGCTAATGACTTAGTGGAGCATCTCCTGAAGTAAAGCTCACTAGTCTTTCTTACATGTCCTACTCTCCAGTCCCACCTCCTAGCTGCCTTCTTTGTGGCATTGGTATTTGGAATTCACATTTTCTCTTCCATTTATCCTGGTACATTCTAGCTTTCTACATTCAGTCCCTCTTCTAGCCTGTGAAGCTTCTAGAGAAACTTGACCCTGGCACATACTACATTTGCTACCACTTCTGGCTTTACATCATCCATAAATGTAATCAGTAAGCCCTATGTCCTCCTCAAAATCACCGGTTAGAGCTGAGGATAGATACTACTCTCTTGACACAAATTAGCATTCTTTAGTAACAGTTATAGAAGTCCAACATTTAACCCACCATCCAGTCTGCATTTTCCATCTTATGAGAATATGAATCCTCAGTTATTGAGGATATAAAGATGTTAATTGTCTGATCAAAGAGTTCTTAGTTAATTATCATCATAATTGACATAAATTAAAGTTTCTCTATATTTCAGTATCACACAAAAATGTCTCGCCGTTGAGAGGATACTTGAGATGGCCTTTAAAATATAGGTTCTATGTAGCCATATACAAGTTTCATTGTGGAGACACTACAAAGAGCAGCTAAACTGACGTAAAAGAGGCTGGTAGACCACAACTGGGAAAGTATTATCTCATGTAGTAAGACATTATGGATACAGAAAAGCTACAGTGCTGTCCAATATGAGCCCCCAATTGAAAGTCTTGGGTCATGGAACTCTATGAATTATGCCCCGGGTGAGGAGAAGTAGGAGGATATATTTATTGAATGGTAATTAATAATTAATTTAAGTATCATATTATTACTTATTGAGTACTACCATGTACTGTGCATTTTATGTAGGTCATCTCAATTATTGCTTGATGCTGATGGTTTATAATTATCCTTTTTTAGTACATAAATATTTCTCCCTAGGTTTCTCCCGTTCTCCAGAAGACCTCCAATAGCACTTCGGCAAAAATATTTGCAAGTTTTCTCAGACCCCAGTAATTTATTCAATCATTAACCATCATTTTAATAAACAAATGTTTCTTAAGATTTTCCTGAAAATAAGATACTTTACTGGGCGCTAGAGACTCTGGCTGACTTCAAGCAGCTACATTTCTTAGATTCGTCCCTATTTAGCCACGGGCTTCAATCCTCTTCTTCTTTGTTGGCAAAGTGGCCTTCGGTAGGTTACATTAAACACTGATGTAACATCCCTTACATAATGAGAATAGATGTAAGGTGCATGTGTCCCCAGCACAGTTTCAGATATATAGGATCCTTAATAAATATTAGGGATTTTTTTCTTTCTTTCATTCTTTCCTTTGCAGTCTGCCAATTTATATCTTTTCAGAGAAGGTAAGAATAAAATAAAAGTCAAATTGTTCTGCTTTCTCCCAGGACATCTGTGAACTTTATGTCATTTGCCACCATCGGGGAGCTGAGCCTGTATTCTTTGCATATCTTTTTTTTAAACAAAAGAAAAAAGAAGGAAGACTTTGGTTCTTGATATATTTTGCAAGTTATGGTTTCCTTTTATTTCCTCTTCTCCTGACACTATTCTATTTATTAAATCCAAAGGAAACAAACTTAGATCATTTAAATGCAACTCCTAAGGAGGTGGCATACCTTGGTGTGAGACAGAGCTGGTTCAACACCAGGCTCTGACCAAGAGACAGTGGTCTCTCTGCCATCCTTGGCCAATGCTTTTGTTCCCCTGGACTTACCATGTGCTATGGTCTGAATTTTTATGTCCCCCGAAAAATTCATATGTTGAAATACTAACCCCCAGGGGTAAAATTATTAGTAGGTAATGTCTTTGAGAGGTGATTAGGTCATGAGGGTGAAGCCCTCGTGAATGAGACAGTGCTCTTATAAAAGAGACCCCACAGAGTCCAACGCCCCTTTTACCATGGAGGACACAGCAAGAAGGTACTAGCTATGGACGAGGAAGTGGACCCTCACCAGAATGTCACCATGCTGGTGCCTTAACCTCAGACTTTCCAGTCTCCAGAATTTTAAGAAATAAATTTCTGTTGTTTTTAAGCTACGCAGTCTGGTATTTTGTTATCACAGCCAAAACAGACTAAGATGTCATCAAATCCCTTATGTCCATACAGAACTCTTGGGTAAAATGTTATTCTAGTCACCTGAGTGAATCACCTGAAGATTTACTGTGTAAACACATAACCACTGTGCAGTAATGAGGAAACCAAAATATAACGACATACAGCTGCTCAAAACGCTAAGAGTGTGTTGCTAAGGGGAGAAACACCAGCCAACAGTTAGTGGGTCAAAAAGCAATCTCCCTACATTAGACATTCTGCTTTTTCATTATTGTTGATACAGTGACCTGTCACTAAATTCTACAGAATTTTATGTTGTGTTCAATAAATACGTACTATGGGCCCACTATGTGCCAGGGACCATGCTAGGGGCTTGGACTGAGCAGCAACTCTTTGGCAAGGACCAGATTTAATTTACCTTGTTCCGTTTACCAGTCTAGATGTTATCAGTTTGTTCTGTTACTTCCCCACCCCAGCTCTTGCACCCACACACAAAAAAAGATTTTTTACAGCTAAAAAAAAAACCCCTCTAACAAGATACTTCCTCAACTATCTAATCTCTCTTTCTTCATGGCAGGATCTCTTGAGTTTTTTAACACTTCCCCTCACTTTCCACGTGTCCCTTAAACAACTGAAGTCGGCCCATATCACTCCACTGAAATTGCATTTCTAACTGCAAAATCTAAAGACTCCTTAATGAGGCCTCTCAGTTCTTCAAACTCCCTCCCTCTAATGCCTGACAAGCATCTCTAGTTCCCTTCCTCTCTCATCTCAGCCTCCTCTGGAGATCAGCTTCCTGCCAGCCCTGAAATGCCCACATTCCCGGGGTCCAGCCTCATCAAGGGCTCAGTTCACTCTGTATCCCCTTATACACAGATGAGTCCTGCGACCACATGGCTAGTCCTTTCTGGTATCCCCTAGACTCCAGACCACATCTTTCTAAAATTTTTTAACGAACCACCTGTACAGAAACCTTACATTTACTCAACTTTAAAAAAAAAAAAAAATTATTAACCACTCTGTGCTCAGCATAAATCTTAGTGCTTAGGACACAACACTGAATAAACCAGAGGAAGACCACTGCCCTTAGAGCTTTATACTCTAACAGAAGGAGACACAAAAAGCATAAAACTAGATATGTCATAAGTAAATTATTTAGTATCTTAGAGGATGCTAAGTGCTATGGGAAACAAAGCAGAAGAGCAAAGTATGGGAAGAGGAGGATCAAAAGGACTGAGTTGAGGCAGGTTTCCATTTTTAAAATGGCAGTCAGAATAGGCCTCAATGAGAAGTGAACAAGTGAGCAAAGAATGAAAGGTGGTGAAGGAGTGAGTCCTGCAATATTTCAGGAAGAGCACTTGAGACAGGGGTAAGAGCCTGTACAAATCCCAGAAGCAGGAGTACACTGGTGTGAATTTGCTGGGAGGAAAGGAGCAGGAAGGAAGGTACAAGGAGAGGGGGTCAGAGAGGAACAGAGACGATGGGGCAAGGGATGGAGATCGGGTAGAGCCTTATTGGTGATAAGGACTTTGGCTTTTACTCTGAGTAAAAATGGGAGCCACTGCAAGAGTTTGAGCAGAGGAACAGCCTAATCTGATTCAATGTTGCCAGGATTGCTCAGGCTGCTCTGTAGGAATAGGAATAGGGGACAAGGGTAGAAGCGGGCAGATCATCAGAAAGTCACTGGAGCGATCCTGGTGAGAGATGCTTGTGGCCTGGACCAGGTGGTGCAAAGTGGATATATTTTAGATGTACTTCAAAAATCAAGCCCAAATGGATTAGATGTGGGCATGAGAGAAAGAGTCAAGGATGGTTCTAAGGTTTGGGGCCCAATCAACTTGAAGGATGGTGCTACTTTTAACAGAGAAGAAGAAGATAAAGGAAGAACAGATCAGGAGTTCAGTTCTGGGTATTCTGAGTTTGAGATTAGACTGGCACATGGGGTGTTAAAGAGGCAGGAAATTATGGAGGTCATGAAAAAGGTCTCGGCTGGAGGTGTAAATGTGGGTGTTATGAGCACTGAGGGACTTTTGGAGGTTTTAGAAGAGTTGGTTGAGTTGCTCTCCACTGGCTGCACCAGTGTTTACTCTGCTGCAAGAGCTCCTAGGTTGAAATCTGACTCTACCACTTCTCACTGTGGTACTCAACTGTTCTGAGCATGTTTTCTCACCTGTAAAAAGGGAGAAAACAACAGTATCTACCTTTTAGAGTTATAATGGGGGAAAAATTGAGCTGAGCAATTCAAGTTAATTACCTTGCACATAGCAAGAAGCGCTCAATATATGTTAGCAATTATAATCCTCTCCCTCACCCTCTCATCTCTTACTATCTTCCTAGGCTTGATATCTTCAACTTTTCCTTCTTTTGTAACTCATATTCAACTCATCCTTCACTGTCAGTGCTCCTGGATCACTTGTTCATCCTGGTACCTCACTGAACCTAGAATAAGCTCTTAAAAGGTATTGACTCAAACTAAATAGGAAACAAAGTTCTAATACTTCTATTCAAAATATTTCTTAAATCTGTCTCCATCTGTCTTTTCTCATTATTTTTCATCTGAGCTCCCAATAAATTTTACTTAAGCCTCAATTATAGCTCATCATTTACCCACTGTGTAACCTTGGGCAACGTACTTAACCTCTCTGAACCTCAGTGATATATCTGAGTTCAAAAGGTAACAGCATCTACCAATAGTGCATTCAGAGGAATAAATAAGATGCCATAAGCCACATACCACAAGGCCTGTCAGTAGTATTCATCATCACTGATCTTAATGACCCTAGAAAAATAGCATCCCTATTATTTTTGCTCAGTGTTATACAATCAGCAGTTAAAGTACCTGAGACTAGGATTTAAATTTAGATCTGACCATCTCCAAAGCCTAAGTGCCAATACCCAGCAGCAGAGGAAGGCAGAATTAAATGAGTAGAGGCCCAGTGGCACAGAATGACCTACGTATCCAGGTTCTGGCTCCAAATTCATGCTTGAACCCAGCTCATATTGCATTCTCAGCAGCAGCCATAAGGCGGGAGCTGTAGCCAGCAAGATGCCCCCAGCACACAGTAAGGAAAGAAAGTTTGCCTTGGACTTTGTCCTGCTTCTGCTTCTGCTTCTACTCCTCTCCTGCATGCCAACCCCCTTCCCTTCATTTTGGAACCATCCACAATCCCTACTCTTTCTCCAGGTCTGTACCCAGCCCTGCCCTAAGAAGTTCCTCTCCTGGGAGGCAGGGCAGGAACCAGAGTTTGAAAGGTTGGCTTGGAGAACAGGACAGACCATGCTTCACTCCCCAATGTTACTTCATTCCTCTGGGTCTCCTTGGGTCTCTCTCTCTTGCTGTCTCTCTCTCTCTTGGTGTCTCTCTCTCTCTCTCTCTCTCTCTCTCTCTCTCTCTCTCTCTCTCTCTCTCTCTTCCTCCTGTGAGGCTCATTTGCAATAATGCTGTCAACAAGGTGCCTATCTTATCTTTTAATCAAATCAACCAATAGCACCACAGCCCTAGCCTTTCACCGCTTTCTCTGAGGTCTCTCGACATTGCATTTCAGTGAAAGTGGGGCCACCAGTGTGATTCATACTTCAGTACATAGTTCATTCTATTAATGAGCACCCATTCATTTATTCACACACATGCCCCCCTGAACAGGTGTTACAGAAATAAACTGGGTCCAACCCCTGCTCCTGAGGCCTTAGAGGGAGAGAAAGATCCATAAATTAATGATGGAAAACCGTGTAAGGCATTAAGAACTGAGGGCTGGGTGGCAGCAGCTCTGCTAAAGGAAGTCAGAAAGAGTAATGTTCAACCCAGATTTTGAATAATCAACATGAGTTTTCCGGGCAGAGGCAAGCCCAACAGAAAGAACAAGAATTCAAAGGCTCAGTTATGAACGTGGGCTCATTGTACTCACACAACAGTGAGAAGCTGTGAGGGGGGAGGGGGTGAGAGCTATAGTGGTCGGAAATGAGGTTCAATAGGACTATCTGCTCCAGACATAAGTGTTCCTAGTCTCAGTTTATCCTGCAAAAAACTGGGACTGGTGACACTCTTCTAAGCAAACCAGTGACATTATTATTTTCTCTAAACTCAGTATTGAGCTCCTGGCACTAAAAAGCTTTGATGCAGCATGAAGAGGTAAAGAGGATCCACTTCAGTTGATAGAGGAGCTGACAGAGACCGTCTTTCCTCGCCCCTGGTCTGGCCTGTAGCACCACCATCTACCCCATCAAGCTCTGGCCTGGCTGATTTTGAACCCTAGTCTAACTCTCCCTGGAATACCAGGCTCCAGAAGAGGTTTACAGAGTAATGGGAAGAGACAAAGGTGAAAGAGGAGTTGGGACCAGCTGCAGGAATAACCTGAAGGTGAGCCAGGGAAATATTATTTTGTGTCTGGTGGATTACAGTGTCCTGAAAAGAGCATGAGATAGATCTGGGTTTGAATCTCACCTCCACCCTTTACTATCTGCATGACCTTGGGTAATTCACTTGATCTCACAGATGCTGTTTTCTCACCCATTAAATCAAGATAACAAACCCACCTCAGTTCTAAGAAATGAACTACAGGCATACCTTATATTAATGCACTTTGCTTTATGGCAATACTCACTTTCTTAGATACTTGCTTTATTGCGGTGGTCTGGGACCAAACCCGCACGATCTCTGAGGTATGCTTGTAATTTACTTCAAGTGGCCAGCACAGCATCAAGTGTAAGGAGTAATGGATCTCTAAATATTACTAAAATGATTATTAATATCCTCGTTATATCTTAAGTGAGAGGGGACCATCAGACTAAAACATCTTTGAAAATGTCCAGTCTTCCTGAAGCACCAAAATGGAATCAGCATCCCCTCCAGGACACTCACTGTGCTATTGTATATTCCTAGGTGAGACCCTATTCGGTCCTTTCCAAGTTGCCTTCTGTCCTCCTGGGCTGTTTGCAGTTTCCGTAGGATAGGATCACATTTCCCACGTGAGCTCGGGGCTTTCCAGAGGGCTCACGTGACAACTTGGCAGGGCGCAGCTTTTCCCAGCAAGGACATTAATAATACAGGTCTTTTTCCACAAACTCTGGCAAACAGTATAAAGTGACAAGTGAAAACACTGGGTCCAAATTCTCACTGGGCTTAGGGCAGAGAAGGCCAGAATAACTTGTTTTTATCAGGACTAAATCACGTAACTGAATCAGACCTACTTCTAGGAGAAGTGGGGAGGGACTCCTGGCATCATAAACTGCCTATATTGCCTATGGGTCTCTTCAGTGGAATGGTTCAGAGACGGGGCAGAGAGAAACGAGTGCATGTGACTTGGTGGCTGAAGAGTGTATTGGGCCATGGATTTCATCTCAGCAACAACCAAAAACAAAGCAGCCACCACAGGCAGCCCAGAGACACCTGTGACAGGAGACTTTACGAAGAGTAAGCCGATCTCCCCTCACAAACATGAGGACAAGTGGGATAGGTCTCGGCAAAATTTTTGTCTCCTTTGCTTATACTATATCAGCACAAAAGACCGTTCCTGGCATCACGGCACTCGGTCAATATGAGACTTAAATGTGTGTGGACGAAGAACACAGGCTTTAGATCCAACAGCACCAGTTAGTAACTATGCAAATATAAATAAGCCTTCTGTTCTCTCTGAGCCTCAGTCTCCTCATCAGGAAAATGGGATAATAACATGTATGTTGAAAGATTCTTACAAGAAATAAAATAATGCTTAGTACGTAGCAGGCACTCAGTAAATGGACTTCTCAAATACAGATCAGAACTTGAGTAATAAACTGTTTCCAATTCTTATAGGAGGAGACAATAAAAAATATATATATATAATACAGGTAAGGATAATAAATCAAAGGAAAGCAAAGGACTACCTCTAAGGTCACAGCTCCCTGTGTGACTCTGGACAAGTCACATGCTTCTCCAGGTCTCAGAATTCTCTATGGTAAGTTGGGGGTTTGGATTTGATCAGTGGTCTTCAAACTGTGCTCCAAGAATGTTAGATGGTGGAGACCCTGAGGGGTTACCTTAGAGTGGGGAAGAGGGAGACAAATGTGTCCCTATGCAGCTTCAGGAAGCTTCCCTAGGAAGGCTTTCTACTGAAGAAACAGTTCCACACTCAGTCTTTAGTCCTTTGCAATCTAGTGCTTTCTCCAAGGTCACCAGCATCCTCCCAATTACCAGTTCTCTCCAAGAATCTAGTCCAGAACTAGACCAAGGTAAGAAAGTCACCTAGGGTGAAAATTAAGGAGGCCTTCACCCTCAGGTTTGTACATATACAGGGCTGGCACCTGAGTGTGAGGGCCTCCTTAAATTTTGCACCTGAGGCAACTGGACTCACGCTATTACCAGCCCAGAGTCCCCAGGTCTTCTTCAGTGCCCATCCTCATTCACCTCTTTGGCATTTGGCATTTGGCGCTGTCAGCCACCCTCTCTGGAAATTTCTCACCACTGCCTTCCACAGGTAGTGTTCTTTCTGGCTTCTCTCCTTCCTCCTGGCAAAAGGAAGTAGGACAAGGAGAGAAATGGAAAGGAGAAAAAAGCATGCCAGGCAACGGGAAAGTATGGAGTTGTGGAGGTGGAGCTGAGTCTGGTTTTGGGCAGGCTGAGTTTGAGAGGTTGGTCAAAGTGCAACAGGCAGCTGGGCAAAGCAGGTATGGACCCCAGGAGAAGAGGTCAGGACAGAGAGATTTCTCCCCTTGCCTGGCAGAATCTTCTCTCCCACCCATATCTTCTTTCCTTGCTCTACTGCCCCTTCCCAGATCAGGACCACATTGCCTAAAATTAGCACCCCCAGGATGGCCTCCTGTCCCATGCCTGCTTCTCTCTACCTCCTCACACAGGATGACTCTCCCAAGTCCAGCTCTGAATAATCACGTCCTTCCTCAGAGACTCCGGATGGTGTCTTCCACATTTGCTCCATTAAGTTTAAATTCCTCAGTGAGCATACAAGACTGCTCACTCTCCTCACTCCCAAGCCTCCAAGCAACACCCCACCATAGGCAAATGTGTTCCTAAGCTGTAGGCCACCTAATGCACCACTACCCCTAATATTTGCCCTAGCCTGTTGGCCCGATTTGTCTCATACCCTTTTCTTCCTTCAACACATTCCCACCCCTCACTCCAATTTCTCCTGTCAAATCTTTGCACTGTAAACAGCACATCTACTTTCTTCTCTTCTCAGATCCTGCGTCCAGGCTTGCCAAAGCCTAGAGCTGTTTGCAGATGTTGGAGAGAACATTTTCTTTTTTTCTCAGCCAATAATTTCGTTGCAATACCATTACAAGCACACCTTAGAAATATTGCAGGCTGAGTTTCTGATTATTGCAATAAATCGAGTGAGAGTCTTGCTTTCAGTTTGTAAAAATACACATCTGTGAAGCACAATAAAACAAGTTATACCTGTATTGCAAAAGCAAGGCTCTTGCCTGGACCTCCATTAAGAGCCACAGGGTAGAAAACAAATACCTGTGTGGCAGCTGCCAGGAGACCCAGACATGCAGGTAGGTTACATTGAGCAGTATCTTCAGTAGGAAGTTTGTCAGCCACAGGGAAGCAGTATCTCCACTTGTTTTTCTCTTTACTCCCTTTTGCACCTAGCCCAGCTGTGGGCTCCAGCAGGCTCTCATTAAATTCTAACTGAATTAATTAAAGAGATCCTCCTGCTGGGAGTACAGAACTAATTCCAAAAATGAAAAATTATGGAATTATTTTTTTTTAAAGATAATTTTCTTGCCTTTTCCATGAAAGGATGACCCCACCAATGATAAAAATATTCTAAAACTGAATTGTGGTGATGACTGCACAACTCAGTAAATTTACTAAAAATCACTGAGTTTACACTTAAAGTAAGTTAATGTCATGGAATATTAATTGAACCTAAATGAAGTCATTTTAAAAAATCTGTATAATAATCAAAAGCACCATGATGGCATACTGTATTCCACTGAGTAATAAGCACACTCAAAAACAAACAATAAAAAGATGATTCAGCCCTGTAAGATGTGGTTCTGAGCTTAGTCTCAGTCCCCATGGGATCAGTGCAAGGTAAAGGTTACAACTGCCACTGCATAGGAGGTGTTGAGAGTCTGAGGGCCAGTGCAGTCATGTGCTGTGCCCCAAGGTCCGGGCTTCCACATCCCCCTCCTCCAATCTCTTCCCACAGTGTGTGTGAGCCAGTCCTGAGTGCACTGCAGGCTCAGGGAACAGAACTGTGTCTTCAGAGCCTGAGTCCCACTCATACCTGGACAACCCATGCTCAGTGCAGACCTCCAAAGAGCACCTCATTCCCCTGGGAAAGCACCCCCACCTACCCTGGTTCCCATCTCAACATCACAACATGCTGATGCCCAGAGAGTGCCCATGGCAAGCCCTCTCCCACCTCCCACATGCTCCAAAGAGGAGAGCCTGAGCCCCTTTAGGTTCACACAGCAAGCTGCACACCACACGGTTCCATTGGCCCTAGCAGAGGTAGTATAGCAGAACTCAGACCATCTGGGTTCAAATCCCAATTGATGAGCCCTGACACCTCTCTGTGCTTCAGTTTCGTCCTTTATACAATGGAGATATTATTACTACTTAACTCAGTATTATTTTGGGGACCAAATCAGTTAATGTAAACTACTTTGTACCTGGTATATAAGTTCTATATAACTGTTATACTATTAGTTTTTCCAGTGCATTAGAGCTGGCTCTTCATATATAAGCGGAAGAAATAGAAGATGCGGAATGTAAAAAGGGCCTGAGGCCATAGCAGCTTTCCTTGACATTTCAGACCTTTAAACACCGAGAAAACAATTATCTTGAGTCAACTCCAAAAGTTTCTTTATCCTAGCTGCCAAGTAGAGATGTTGGCAATGGGCACCAGGAAGGGTCAGGATAGAGACAGAAATTACCACAGCACAGTAAAATGTCAACACTTACAGGTTGTTGGCTCATCTATGGAAAAAAGGAAAGAAAAAAAAACTCTCTGTGGGAAAATATGCAACTTTATAAAATATCAGTGTCCTGGAGCCACACAGGACAATGAAGAAGAAAGGAGCTCCTGTAAATGGCTAGCCTGGTCTGTGGCAGCTTTAGAAGTGGTGAGAGGAGACTGTCAGCACCAAGTCCTCTAGCCTCTCACATTGAAAAAGTATAGGCAGAGATCTAGATTCACACAATTAGATTTGAGAGGCAGTAAGAGTCACACAACTAGCCATTACAGAAATGCAAATTAAGACCATAAAGAGATAACCACTGCCCACCTACTAGAACTAAAATAAAAATACGACAACATCAAATGCTGGCAAGGAGGTGGAGAAAGTAAATCTCTCCTACATTACTGGTGAGACTGTGACACGGTACAGCAACTCTAGAAATGAGTTTGGCCATTTCTTTAAAAATTAAAAATATACTTACCGTACAACTCTGCAATTATATTCCTGATATTTATCCCAGAAAAACAAAATTTTATGTTTACACAAAAACCTATATACAATTGTTCATAGCAGTATTATTTGTAACAGTCAAAAATTGAGAACATCCAAAACATCTTTCAATAGGTCAGTAGTGAAATTGTGGTCCATCCACACATGGAATACCTCTTAGGAATTAAAAAAGCAAACTATTGATTCTCTCAGCTACCTGGATGGAACTGAAGTACATGATGATGAGTAAAGACAAGCCGTCTCAGAAGGTATAACATTGTATGATTCTATTTAAAGAACATTCTCAAAGTGACAAAATTATAGAGATGAAAAACAAGGGAGGGGGCCGGGCCAGTGTGACAATGAAGGGGTAGCATGAGCGAGACCTTTGTGGTGTTTGAACAGTTATGTATCTGATGGCAGTGGCTCCACTAATCTAGACATTCAAGAAAATTACATAGAACTATACACACCTTGGACCAATCTCAGATTCCTGGTTTTGATATTGTACTATAATTATGTAAGATGAAATTATTGGAAGAAACTAAATAAAGGATGCACCGGACACCTCTGTACCATCTTTGCAACTTTCTGTGAATTTATAATTGTTTCAAAATAAAAAATGCTATCAAAAAAAAAAAAAGGTGCACAGCCAGTAAGTAGAGCAGCTGGGACTTTAATCCACATCTTTCTACACACAAATCCCAGTGCTCCAATCAAATTACTTGCAATTTTGTATGCACCTGACATTCTATATCTCCATGCCTTTGCACATACAAACTTCTAACGCAACCGTCCTTCCCCCACCTAGATAACTTTTGATTTCCTCTAAGACCCAATGCACATACCTTCTCCCCCAGGAAGCTTCCCTGACTTCCCATTCTAAAATTATTGACCTTCCAGAAACATGGCAGAGTGAGAGATGTCCCCAGATCTCTCTCCTTGAAACAACAATAAGCTGAACATCGAAAACTCCACAAAAAATACCTGCACGCAAGCACGTCTGAGCAAGGGATTGGCAAATAAGAGCAACCAGAGTTTACACTTCCATGTTACTTTATTAAGTTTTTAAACTATTTTATTTAAAATCAATATTGTACATCTATTGAAGTGTTTCGAAAATTATTTAAATAAATCAAAGTTAACCAATTGGTTAAGATCTTGTAACTTAAAAATAAATAAATAAATAAAATAATTTAAAAATTACTGACCTTCCTTCATACTTCCTGTGCACAGCATTTATTCAAATGAATTATAATTATCAGTTTCCTTGGTACTGTCTCCCACCATGTGCAAGCCACAGAATTGGGAAATATATTTGCAAACATCTCCAACAAAAAAGTTAGTCTATAGAATACATAAAAAGCTCTTATAACTCAATCATAAGAAAACAACCCAATTTTTTTTTTAATGGGCGAAAGATCTGAACAGACATTTCACCAAAGGGAAGATGCAGATGGCAAATAAGCGCATGAAAAGATGATCAATACCATTAATCACTAGAGAAATACAAATAAAACCACAAGATAGCACCACACACCTATTAGAATACCTAAAATTATAAAAGCTGATTATATCAAGTGTTGACAAGAAAGTGGAGCACCTGGAATGCTCATGTACTGCTGGTAGGAGTGTAAAATGGTATAACGTCTTTAGAAAACTTTTTGGCATCTTCTTAAAAAGTTAAACATACCCTACTATGTGACCCAGCCATTCTACTCCTAGGTATTTACCCAAGAGAGAAGAATGTATATGTCTCCACACCCAAAAACAATTTCACAAATGCTTACAGTGGCTTTATTTTAATAGCTGAAAAACTGGAAACAATCCACCCATCCCCCATGTCTGTCAGCAGGTGAATGGATAAACAAACTGTGGTAATTCCATAGAATATTATTCAGCAATAAAGGAATGAACTATTGATACGCGCAACATGGATGAATATCAATATAATTATACTGACTATAAGAAAAGCACATGTTGTATTATGCTATTTACAGAAAGTTTTAGAAAATGCAAAGTAACCTGTGGTGACAGAAAACAGAGTAGTGACAGCCTGGGCATGGGAAGCAGGACATAGAGGTGCAGGAGGAGGGATAAGGTGATGGAGAAAACTTTGGAGGATAATAGTTATGTTCAGTCATTTGATTAGGGGAGAATTTCATGAGTGTATACAAATGTCAAAACTCATCAAGCTGTGCAATTTAAACATGTGCAGGTTTTGGTTTGTCAATTATACCTCAATAGAACCATATGAAAAAAATAATGGGTACCATTAATAGGCAACTACTTTGTGGGAAGAATGTTACATAAATAATTATTAATCTTTACATAGGTATTATTCGGCCCATTTGACAGATGAGGAAACTGGATCAGAAAGGCCAGGTAGTTATCTAGCCATGGTTAAGCCAGGCTCAAACCCAGGTCAACTGTCTTCAAGCCTGGGGCACTGTGACCCCTTCCTGCAATGGCGAATTACCAGCATGAAGCCTTAGGTGAGAGCCCCCTGGCCTAAGGAAGTCCTCTAGGAAGGATCTGAAAGAAGGGTGATAGGGCTGGCATCACTGGGAAGCCAGGGAGCTCTGGTACCATTGAGAGGACATCGTCCCCTTTCCAGGTTGCCACTGCCACATATTCCTCCAACAGCCTAATCCCCCACATCACACTTTCTGGGCCAGACAAACTAAAGCAAGAAATAGGTTGTATCGGCTCCCCAGAACAGTCTTCTCTCTGCAGCTAGAATGGCTTGGTGTAAAGGACCCTGACCAGACATTCAGGAGAAAGAGATTCCAGTTTCACCTGTGTCATAGACAAGGCCCTTCACCCTTCTGGGCCTCCATTTGCTCAGATGTAAGATATGGAGGCCCACCAACAAGTTTTCCAAGGAATTCTTTCAGCCCCGATTCATATTCTGAGTGCCTTGCTGAAAGATTTTTCTCCTTCTGAAGTTGATCAAGTGCCACAAATAAAAATGATTCTTATTATTGTCAACAAAGCTGTACACTCAGCTCCCTACCCGCCCCCACCCCGCCATCAGCTCTAGCTCCACAGGCAAAGACACCTACCCAACTTAGCAGTGCCTACCCAAATGGTTTCCTCTGCTCCCTCCCCTCAGCCCTATCCCTCTGCAAGGATCTCCCAAAGACCCTGACCCACCATTTGCTGCTTTGTTTTCCAGTTAGCAGGTTGAGCACTTAAAACTCTGTTTTCAGAGGTCTGAGAACCCTGAGACACATAGAGCAATTTGAGACATAAATTTCCCCTTCAGAATTCTTGCAAGAAAGGCTGGAAATGAGTAGTCACAGGATGATGTATGTCGTAAACAGTCTTGATGTAAGGAACTCCTCCCCTTGTCACACCTGTATGACCAAGGCTAAGCCGGAATCTCCTGCCCAAATAGGCCAGGATATTTGGGTGGGCACATAGTAGGCTTTCAGTAAATATCTATGGAATTGAATTAAATCTCTCTTGCCAGAGGAATAATCTCTTGTCCCAACACAGAGGAATACCAGATCCACCTCAGTATGTTCCCCTGGAGAGAGCACTCAGAGCCAACAGGCTGAGAAGGCCCCTGCTTCAAACTGGCTGAGGGACCTGGAGCCACTCCTGAGACATCACATGAATAAGGAAATACACTAAAAAACTCTGGATGTTCCCAGCTCTGATGCTGTCTTTCCATACAGGGAAGAGCCCTTGGGATTGAAAGGAACAGTATGGCTCTTTGTAAAGCTCCAAGCACTTTGACCTGCAGCTGTTTCCCCAGCTTTAGAGATGGAATGATGTTGCCTGAGAGAAGGTACCCTGCTTGTTGGAACTGGATTTGGGAACTCCCACCAGGTGGGTGAGTACTTGCTGTATAAAGGCACTCACTAACTTTGAGAAGCTGTAGAGGTCCCAGTCAGGCTTAGTTTACATTTCTATTGCTGAAGAGCTGTGAAATCTTGGGCAAGTCTCTTTACCTCAGCAAGACTCAATTTCTACTTCTGCCACAGGGGAATAGAAATACCTACCTTGTTAAGTCCTTGCAGAATTAAATAAAATTATGCAGACAGAGCACAAAGTATAGAACCTGGAGCCATCATGAACTCAATCAATACCCTTCCCTTCCTCATACAGACACCTGACCTGGAAAACCAAGCCCCTGGTGAGGAAGGGGGCTTGATTCCAAGCTCACCAGAGGGGCACCTCATGAAGTGCATTGTTGCTATAGACGCAGAGGCAGGGCAGAGACTGAGACGGGTAGGGCCAGAGCTGGCACCCAGAGACCATCCACCACGCAAGGACTCAAGGATGGCCTTGGGGCAGTGCCCTATCCCCATTTCCCCAGCCTGGTTCCCTGCCTCCCCAGGAGCACTCACCTTTACCTCAGGCACAAAAATCACCAACTAAATGACTTTTCTTCTTAAAATGAGGGTGTGGGACCAGACGGCTTCTATGGTCCTTTCCTCCTTTATAATTTTCTAAACTACAATTCTATAGAGTAAACTGGCGCGTACCTGATATCTTGCCTTCTTTCATCCCTTCCTTCAGGATCCAAGAAGGAAGTGAGGAGAAGGAACCAAACAGTCAGAAAGAGAAAGGGGCAGAGGCTGGGGTTCCATCATGCCAATTTAATTAGCTCTAATCTGCAGACAGCAAGGCCTCGAAGAAAGAAGCTGTTATTTAAATTTCACATTTGGCAGGAAGTGTCCTCCTCCCCCCTCTAATCCCTCTATTATTGCTTATGAGTCAAAAGCTCTGATTTCAGTCCTGGTTCTCACAACTAGCAGTGCCAGGACTTCCTTTTCACACTTCTCTGACAGACTTCTTGATTTTTTCCAGAACGGAAATTTGCCCCAGATGTCGGTCAGTAAATGGAGAGTTTTCATCTGCCCTTATGAAAGGCTGTCAGTAATTCACAGACTCCCCGAAGGAGCAAGAGCCAAATGGGAAAATGCCAGCGACTTCTTTCCATCAATAAACCAAAGGTTTACCAATCAACTAAATCCCCTCCTCCATAGGCAGGGAGCCTTACAGTAGGCAAAACATTTCATTTTTACTGTCTTACAGGACCCTCACGACTGTCATATGGGATGATAAGCACAAATCTCAGTCATTCATTCATTCAACAAATGCTTATTGAGCACCTACTGTTCACAGGAGGGGAAGCAGAAGGATGTACAGAAGTGACTTGCCCATGCCTCCCAGACTGTTGGCGGAACAAGGGATGTGCTGGTAATCTGAATCTCCAAAATGAAACAGGCCTGGTTGGTAGCACCTGTGTCCGTGGTGTAAATTTTCCCACTACGGTCAATTTCAAGCTTCCAGTTTGCAAAATTCCTGAATATTTAAAAATCTGCTCTTGAGATGCTTCAGACTAAAAGCCAGTACTCCTGGCTCCTAAATGAGTGTTCTTTCTGCCTCACCACTTTATTTCCACACTGTGGGGGCTTAAAGAGTAACCCAATGAAAACTACCTGGAGGATTGTTAACTGCGGTAGGATTTCAGGCATGTTTTCTTCCTTATCAGCAATTTTTCCAGTGTTCTGTGAGCACTTATTACCTTTGTAATCAGGATGTATCAAGGTAAATAAAGTCATTGTTTTAGTGAGCTCAGTGGAATGTTTGGCAATAACCTCCCCCACATAATTTCTGTCACTGTGTTCCCTTGGGTTGGGA
>NW_006494611.1:4926035-4946549 GCF_000325575.1 Pteropus alecto | reverse complement strand
TCCAGAACCGCACACGAAGCAGTTGGTTAGAGATGAGTGAGCTTTTGTCTCTGAAAAAACCAGAGTTTTGTTTCTTATCGGACATATACAGAGCCAGAACTCTTCCATGGTGAGAAAGATAAGCCCTTGACCCTGAAAGATGACTTTCAGGATTGGTTGGTTGGAGGGGTTAGCTACTGTGCCAGGTCCCAGTCTGTGGAGGTGGTGGCATGGGGGGGAGGGTAGAGAGGGAGGGAGGGAGGGAGAGAGAGTTTCCTAAGAGTCTGACTTTCCTTGCAGAACAGAACAGATGCACCTAAGTTAAGCATTTGCCTAAATCAGGTGCGGTCTTACCTGGAGAATAAATTTTCTACTTTTGGAGTTCAAATTTCACCAGCAATTGAGAAAACACAATTCCCTGTTACAATTCCAAAAAACCTGCTTTGAAAAATTAAAGCCTCTTTTGCCACCATATGACCTTGTCTCCCAATGAGCTCAGGTGGAAGCAGATGGTTTGACTGAACAAGGAACAACTGCTCCTTCTTTCCTGAGCCTTAGAGGAAGAAGTTTACACACAGACACACGTACCCAACAGGAGGCAATCTGCCCTCTATCTCCAACCTGGGACTCAAGGAGCCTTACCTCATTATAGGGGCAGAGACCTGGCACCAGCGCTGGGGCAGGTTCAGGAAAGCCAATTCACTTCAGCTGGGCTCCATGACTTCACTGCTTCTTTCCGAGCTGCTGCTGCTGCAGAACTCTGAACAGTTGGCTCTACCCTGCCTGCCGAGAAAACAAACAAAAAAAAAAGGCAAAGTCACATATGTTAATACATGCAACAGTGTAAGCACCTTTGCCCCTCCTTCTCCCAACCGTGGTTCAGCCTCACCTGAAGGAGCCAGTCGCCTTCCCAGGGCTCAAACTGGCCATCTATTCACCCAGACCTACCCCTTCTGGAGCTCAGCAATTTCAGCATGAAATGTAGATGAAGCAAAGCAAACTACTACAGTTACTGAATCCTGGTGCTACTTACTTGCTATCATTGGGAAAGAAAAAAAAAATGTTAAAGCAAGAGTAAGAAGGTTACAGTTCTGGCCCCAAATCTCGTGTCTACATAAGGCTTGTGGACAACTGCTTATGATCAACAAATACATCAAACTTGCACCCAGTCTCCCTTTGACCTATAATATATTGTTTATAATGTTACAAGTGTGAATTCAATTTCTAATTTATTTTGGGAGCATTCTTAACTGAGCCTAAATTTTTAATCCACATATTATTATAGCTGTCTGGGTGGGTAGCATTTGTTTAAAGTAATTGTTATTTTTCCTAGTGCCAAAGAAATTTATGTCCAATCTAGAAATTTTAGAAAATATAATTAAGTCAGAAAGAAAAAGCTTATCTATTTTTCTCCACCCAAGATAACTACAGATAATACAGCCTTCCTGATTTTATTATCCAAAGTTTTTACACAGATGCAGTAAAGCCAAGCAATAAATCGTACCCCACCCCCCAAAGGCTGAACATTTACGTCATCTCCAACTTTTTTCGCTAATTACAAATTGCGCTTTGTACAATTTAATCTCTGGGGGAAATCCATGGTTATTTCCTTAAACACAGTCTTATAAGTCAAATTTCTGGGTCAAAGAGTTTCCAAATTTCTCATGTATAACATTTTTAGTGGAAATAAGTGTGGCCTTCAAGGAGTCCGGTTTTTCACATTTCATGCTCATACTTAGCTCAGCCCAAGTCTAAGATAACATCCATGATGATAAAATGATTTCCCCTGATCAAGCTTGGGGAGTGCGGTGAATGAATAAGAACTGATAAGGAGGAAAACTAGTGAGAAATCCACTGAGGAACAGAGAAGAAGTAGTAATACACAAGGACAATGTCTGGAAGAAGGAGACTCTGAGACAAATAAGCATCATTCCGTGAAAGTGCAGATGCTGATAGGAACTAAGTCAGATGAAACAAGCTGAAGTGAGCCCTTTGAGGGGATAAAAATGTCAAGTTCTTACAAAGATTCCGGGCAGAACAGAGCAAACAACAAAGGCATCAGGTGATGTGGAAAAATAAAAAGTTGCTTGCAGCACTTGAGCACTTTGCTGCTGTGTATAATTAATGCCAACAAAACACTAGGAGCCAAAGTTGCTGTGGGCTGAGTGAGCCAGGCCAGGAAGAGATCTCTACCCGCAAATGCAACTGAGCTGGTGGCCACTTGGAAGTCTGCCAGTAAGGAGCCTTCCCAAGGGAGCAGGAGCAAGGTGCTCTCGGGGTACAGGGACTCGGGCTGCTGACCCACCTGCCACGCTCCTTCTCTCTCTAGCCAGCCTCCCATCTCCCTCCTTTTACTCCAAGCCTAACCTTCAGTGAGAGATGGATAATTCACCAAGTAATCTGCTTAAACAGATTTAATGGCATTCTGTGGCCCTGTGACCCAGGCAAAGAAGACCCTAGGGACCCAAGTCTCAGGCCCTTTACTAGCTGACCAAACCCTTTGCCATTCCACCCCATGAACCCTATGCTCTAGCCACAGTAATCTACAGACTCATAAGGGAATGTGCGGTTTTATTCATGCTTTTAAAATCCTTTGGAAGATGGTTTGCAGACCTCCAACGTTACCCAAATAGGCAAGTCATTCGACTTGCCCAATCTGCCACTACCCCACCCACTTACACTCTTGGGCCTCCCCTGATAAACGAATGGTAAAATTTTCATTTAAAAGCAACTCACACATAAATAAAGGAGTTGGACCAGACACTTTCAGAATTGCAACTATGAAAAAAGACTACAGTGAGCTGGTGGTGGACCCTAGAGCTTGAGGGAAAGGTAATGAGGGACACCATGAGAAGCAAATGCCAAGCACGAGATCAAGTGATGAGGCTATGGGGGGCCTGCAGAAGGAGCGGAAGCTGGCATACAAAGAGCACAAGGAAGCGGTCTGGGGTGAGGCTGACAGGAAACCATACAGCCCCAGAGAGACCAGATGCTTGTTAACCTTTTAGTGTTTGCAAGGCTCGTCTATACTTCCTACTTTTTATTTTTGTAAGCATCCCCTGAATCCCTTCAAAACTCACTGAAAAGCTTGGTTTAGACCAACTCTGGGGGTCCCAGCTAACTCCGACTCACTGAAGCCTAACTGGGTCGTGTGTGAGACTACATGGACTTGCCCATGTCCTAGTATAAGGCTTTGGTCATCCACTGTGGCTGCTCAAAACTTTTTTTTTAATTTTCTTCTGAAGGGTGGGCCTGGGCTTTTGATAGATGAGGCAACTGGATGGGACGGTCCTGGATTGCAGGTGTAATCATGATTAGCATGAGAAATAAACAATAATAGAGCTGTACAGACTGTAGATTTTTCTATTAAGTGGCTGATACTAATTCATATCACCATGTCAGAGTCACCATGTCAGCTGATCACAGGGTCCTTTTGCATCCCTCTGTCCCTGAGCCACCTAAAAACTCATATGCTTCCTTACGGTTTTTATACAGTGCCTATTTAATGCATCACGCTACTGTAACCTGTGTGTTCTGCTCCCTGACCTCCCTCCTATCCCGCAAGGGTTACTGGTTTGACGTCTAGATTTGGTTTCACTCCTATTTTTCCATGGCCTAACCAGCCAAAGTTTTACTTACCTCCTTCCTCATGCTCAGGGCCTGTTCTCTGCTTTTTCTCTCCTCCTCTCACTCCTGCCTGCACTGTCCCACCCACCTTACAACTGCTGGCAGCTCCTCTGCTAATCCCCTTTCTCCTCCACCCTCAGTCAGACCCAGAAGGATCTAAAGATGATTCTAAAGAAGAAAGCAGAAGAATGTGAGGCTGCCTTGACCTCATTAACTCCCTCACACCCCAGCAAGTGTTTCCTTCTGGTGTACAATGTGTGAGACACCGACCATAGACCAGAACTAGGATTTAGAGCCCATCAAGAACCAAGGAACCCAGAACCCACAGAAGTCCGTAAAATGAGCCAAGACCACACACCCTAAGAATTTCATGGCCCAGCATCCCCTGATATAAGTATCCTCTTAGCAGGACCATTGCTAAAGGGCTTGGTTCTGAGTCAGAGAATGGGTTAGCCTATCACAGGGACAGGACTCTGGCCTCAGGTCGCTAACTTAAATGAGTGATCACATGGCACACAGAAGCCTTGGAGTAAAAGATAATCCTGTTAACCCCGAATCCATTATTCCACATTATCTGGAATGTGAGCAATTGTTCTGATTATGTTTGGATACGGAAGCTAAATTAGCTAAGAGCTTTCATTGATTTTTGTGCATAAAACATTCCAGGATCTGGGTCGCTACAAATCTGCTAAGCTCTGCAGTCAGATCAGAAGACACTGCACCCAAAATTTCTGCTAAAATCAGAAAACTTCCTGGATTATCTGTGCCCTCCTCTCCCCTCCCATCTCTTGGGCCCAGACCAACATTATGGGGTCCCTGACCAAGGGTTAGACCAAAGGTTAGCTATAGTGTTCCTTTACTTTTTTTTTTAATTTAAATTTATTTTTTTAATTTAAATTTATTTTAGCAATTACTATGTGCCAAGTACCTTGCGTACTAAATTATTCACTTATTCCTCACACATTTCTATGAGGCAAAAAGAGTTGTCTTCATTTTCAGGTGAGGAAACAGAGCCCAGGCACAAAACAGATAAGTGACTAAGCCAGAATCCCACAACTGGCCTGCCTCACTGAGGTCTTTCTTCCCTGCAGTGTGAGGATAAAGCTAGGCTAAACTCTTTCAATAAAGGAACTGAAATTAAAGGTGAGTTGAACACTGAATGCACAGGTTCTGACAAAAAGAGAAATGGTGTGCAATGATTTATTTTCAGAGAACCAGAAAAGGGAAGTTCTTCTGCCACTGTCATCTGCAAAATACCCAAAGTAGGGTATTCCTGTTCATTTCTCTACAGCAAACAATCACTCAGTTTTCACTGTGCCTTTTTTAGGTGTCAATCTGGCTCTATGGGGAGACACTAAGCCCTTTTTTCAGTCAAAGCAATACACACACATGACTTCAGACCCTGACCCACCCCTCCATGCCCCTAATTTCTGTTACCCAAATACAACGGCTCTTATCTATGTCTAGAGTTGCCTCAGTATATATAAATAGCATGCGTATATGGCTCTTCTTTTGCAATGTTAAATATTACTCTTTGACTTCCTACTACAGAAAATGAGGATTTAGTTCTCTTTTACCATCATCCGACACACCACTTCTACTTTCCAAATTCTCTTAATACAGTTATGCCATTTTTTATTAAGTCAACATTAGAATTTACATTTTTATGATCAAATAAATTATGGTTCACAGATTAGCTATGCAGTGCGTTATGATGAATGCCTCTCCTGTACATTCCTTAGTTGTCAACACTCAACTTTCCGTAAGTCCCTTTTTTTTTGGATTTCTTGAAGCTCTCCATTCTGGAAATTCTGCCCTCCTGCTCCAACCTGAGCTAGTGGCTCTCTGGATTTAAAAGGAGAATCCATTCCTACTGTCTTAATTTACTCCATAATGTTGGGAGAACATAACAACACTAGCTTCCTCAGAAAGAATGTATGGAGAGGTACAATAGCTGAGACTTCTCATATCTAAAAATGCCTTATTCAACCCTCACATTTGATTAATAATTTGTCAACATAAATTCTCAGTTGTAAATACTTTCCTCTCAGAATTTTAAAAGCATGGTCCAGCTTCTTCTAGTGTTATCGTGGAATCAGATTTCTATTCTTATGTATAATCAGTTATCCCGCCCCACCATCTATAAGCTTTTCCTGTTTTTTCACAATGATATGCTTTGATGCGTGTCTTTTTTCATTCATGGCCCTGGGCAGTCAAGTGAGTTTTTCAGACTAGAAGCCTATGTCATTCAGTTCTCAGAATTTTTCTTGTATTATTACTTTTCTTATGATTCTTCCTCCCCATCGTCTCTATTTCCTTTTTCTATAAGTCCTACTACTCGACATCTTAGAATAATCCTTCCTCATTTTTCATTTCATTGCCTTTTTTTGTTTGACTTTCAGCAAGATTTCTTCAACTTTATATTCTAAATCTTCTACTGATTCATTTATTTATTCTATCATACTTTTAATTTCCGAAAGTTCTTTCTGATTCTCTGCATCCTTTCTCATAGCACAGTCTTTATTTTATTAACATGATATCTTCTCTATGACCTAGTAATTACAGTTTTCGTTAAATTTTTTCCTGCTCCCTACATTGTCTCTATTTCTTGTGAGGATGTTTTGTTTTTTGGTTTTTGTTTTTCTTAATATTGGTTTTTGTTGTTGCTCTTTTGGTTTCTGTCTTTCATGTTTCCAGCTTTGTCAAGTATCTGGTGATCCTTAGTGGTCTTTTTTAATTTACAAGCATGACACTAAAAGCTGACCAGAAGCTCCACATGTGTGGACAGGGCTGCTAGACTGATGGATCTTACCAGAGAGAGTCTGAGAGTAATCTGCCCATTTTATTTAAAGAATCCTGAATATCAATATCTACAATCCTTTTCTCTTGGGCTATTCAGTTTAGAGACAGAGTAGAGACTCAGCATAGAGACTCCTCTAATCTCACAACCAGGGAACAGGGAGTATAACTCTAGTTTGCCAGTACTGTGGGAACCCACAGAAAAAAGATGAAGAGGGGTGATCTCACTGTCCTCTATGAAGACTTTGATTCACTCCCTGTGTCTTAGAATAATATCTCACACATTCTCGCCTCAGCTTGGTCTGCTGTGCCTGATCTTAATCAGGTCTGAAAATTGAATTTGTTCTTGGAAAGATCTTAAAACAAATTTTAGTTACCAGGGGAAAGGAAAAAAAGATTTTTTTTTTTATAGATATGGTTTCAAATGCCTGACATTTAGGAAAGTATTAACTAACACAGGTTCACAATAACTTATCAGGAATCTTTGAGGCTTGATAAGTATTGGAATTCAGAATTCTTCATTTTTTAGAAAAGTAATATGTTGCCTAAATCACATGTTACATCCCTCTGCAACAGGGTCAGGGCAGCTCTCCATAATTATATGGCTTAACATTTCTGCAGCAAAACAAATGAATATTTAAACTAAGTGGATTAAATAAAGATTTATAAATAGGCTCACATCAGTCCCAGTCAGCTTTCGCCACCAAAGAGGTTAAGAATAAAACGTGGTTTTCACAGATTTTTAGATCTGGAAACTGCAGATAAGGGATTGTATGTGCATTTTCTATGTGCTTCCTACACCTCCTGTCACATTTGGGGCATTTTTACAGGGATTTTATCACTCTGTGGAACTGCTTGCTTGCAATGAGATGTGGAGAAAATGAGGCAATTTGAGAGGTGGGTGCTGGGGAAGGCCAGGCTCAACAGGGAGATGGTATAATGGCATAATCACTTAGGATATTTGAGTCTCAGTTTTATGCTAGCAGGCTGTGTTACTTTGGAAAATGTACTTAACTTCTCTGAGCCTCAATTTCCTCATCTATAAATTGTGGGTTACTCTATTTAATTTTGAGTTGTTAAGATTTAGTCAGCCAACAATTTTGTATTATGCATATTATTGCATTGCTCTGGGTACTAGAAAATAATTATGAACAAAAGAGATGAGATCTCTGCCCTCGCAAACAGCTTCCTATCAAGAAGAAACACAGAGTATATTAGTAAGATGCCCATGTATATCACTGAAGAACAACGAAGCTGGATAAAAGGGAAAGAAGGAGGCAGGCACCAGATTATTATCTTATATGAGGTGATCAGAATGGCCTTTCTAATAAGGTGACACTTAAATAGAAACGTGAAAGAAGAGAAGAAGCAAACAATGAGAATATGCAAAGGAAGGGTATTCTAACTGAAAAGAACAGCAAGTGCAAAGGTCCTGAGGTAAAAATGTGCTTTATGTTTAAGGAGTAAGGTCTATGAAGTAAAATAGAATGAAGAGGCAGAAGAGAGAAGGAGATGAAGTCTATGTAGAACTGAGGGCCGAATCGTGCAGAATCTTGTAGGCCCTTCTAAGAACTTTGACTCTGAGTGAAATGGGAGGGCTTTGTTGGTTTTTAGCAGAAAAATGATATAATACTACATCTTTTAAAACGATCACTCTAGTTGCTATTTTGAGAAGAGACCATAGGCCCAAGAAGGAGGCCTAGTTAAAAGCTACTCTAAAAATTAAAAGTACAGATTGATCTGTCGTCTTGCATCAAATAAGTAGTCAGTTCCCTGATTTACTCTGCAAGTATAGCTGATATGGTTTGCTGACAGACTGGATGCAGCATGAGAGAATGAGAGTCAAGAGTGATTCTAGAGTTTTAAGCTCTAGCAACTGGAAAAATGAAGTTGTCTTTTCCTGAAGTGGAATGACTGTTTTAGGGGGAAAAAAAAAAAAAGCAGCAGTCCAGTCTTAGACTTGTCATCATTGAGATGTCTATTAGACACCTACGGGAATGTGTTGAGTAGATGACTGAATATATGAGTGCAGCATTCAGAGGAAAGTTCTGGGATGGAACTATCAATTGAGGATTGTCACCATGTGAATGGTTCCACCAGGAATTGAGAAACAGAGAAGGGGCCAAGTCCAAGGACTGCTCCCTGGGGCACTCCAAAGTAAACAAGTGAAGATGAGCCAACAAAGATACTGAGAAGGAGAAGCCAGTGAGAGGAAAGAAGAGCCAAGGAGAGTGATGTTCCAGAAGCCAAGAGAAGACATTTTTTTCAAGGGGGATGGAACAATCAACTATATAAAATGCTGCTGATAAATCAAGATTAGGACTGAGATTTGACCATCATACATGGCAATATGGAGGTCACTGGTGAACCTGACAGGTGTAGTTTTTGTGGAGTGATGGAGGCAAAATGTGACTAGATGGAGTTTAAATAATGAGAGAAGAAGAACTGCAGGGAGCAAGCACAGGTGACTCTCTCAAGGAGCAGAGAAATGAGGCAGTAGCTGGAGGGGTAGATGAGGTCAGAGGAAGATGTACCTGTGCATTATGTGTGTGAGTGGGAGAAACAACAGCCATAGATGGAGAAAAACGGAGGGAAGAGGGGAGCGGAGAAGATGAAGAAGGGCGGAGAGGGAGTGGGGGGAGAGGAATAATCCAGTAGATTATTGAAAAGGGAAGGGAGAATTGCTGGAGTCAGGTCCTTAATCAATTAGGGAAACAGGATGCAGTACGAGTAGAGGAGTTAGTCTTAGATAGGAGTAGAAAAAAATTCATCATCCAGAGTAACAGGCAGAAGGTAGAATATAGGGGCATAAATTTGGTAGCGGAAAAGTTTGAAAGTTCTATGCCGTTATTTTCTCAGGTACATGGGAAACAAGGTTCTCAACTGAAAGTACGGATGGGCAAAGAGGCGTTAAAGATTTGAAGAGAGAGAAAGGTGTGAAACACTCATCTAGATTAGAGAATGGCAGTGGTTCTCAACCAAGACTGCCCATTGTAATAACTGCAGATCTTTCAAAAAAGGACACTGATGCCCAGGTCCATGCCACAAAGACTTTGATTTTATTAGTTTTGGGTGCAATGCAGGCAGCAGCACTTTTTATAATCTCCCCCAAATAATACTAATAGAAGCCAGAGTTGAGAAACACTGGACCAAGGAAATAAAGCAAGATGACCTGACAATACCGAAGTCCACTCAAGGGTGATGGCCATGAATTAGAGTGAGACTCGTCAGGATAATGGAATAATTTTCTACAGTCACATTTAGCTGTGTGGAGCAGGCCTGGTGTAGAGCAGGGGTCTCCGATCCCCAGGCCACGAATCGGTACCACACAGGAATCGGGCCGCACAGCAAGAGGTGAGCGGCAGGCAAGCAAGCCAAGCTTTGTCTGTATTTGTGGCCACTCCCCAGCGCTAGCATCACCACCTCCACCCCACCTCAGATCATCAGGCATTAGGTTCTCATAGGAGCACCAGTCCCTGGTGCCAAAAAGGTTGGGAACTGCTGGTATAGAGCTAAAGAGCTGGATTTATCTGGGGTTAAATGAAATACCTGTAAAGCATGTAACACACCTGAACATAGTAAAGAGTTCAGTAAACAAAACCTGCTATGTTTACTTTTATCACCAGCTAAGTGACATACACCAGCCTTGTAGCAAATATAATTTTGTTTTTTTTTTTCATCCAAATGGTTCACCCAATTTGTGTATATCACATGGTTTTTAAGTAATTTGGAATAACTAAAATCACAAATGGATATCCTTGAATATCAAGGAGTCTCCTCTGGGGTGTGTGTGTGTGTGTGAGAGAGAGAGAGAGAGAGAGAGAGAGAGAGAGAGAGAGAGAAAGAGATTCAGCCTGCTTTTGTCAGAGCTCCCTCACTGCCTTCCTCCCTCTCTCACCTGGGACACACTCCCATGACCTTGGTTCCCAACAGGATAAGGAAAACAACAGCAAGGTCCCAAACCTGACTCCACACCAGGGCTCAGCTCCATGGATCAGCCCAGAGAACATTCTATTTTTCATCTTGCCACTTGTCTCTCACTCAAGGCCAGAAGTGACAGGTAGAAGAAAAAGACAGTCTGGTGGGCCAGGAGGGCCCTCCAGCGCTTCCTACCACGGGCGCCTGCAGCCTCACTGTGTTCTCATAGCTCGACCTTACCTAGAGAGCACCAGCACATTCCCACTGGTGTTTGAGTACACTCTGGTCTCAGTGGGCAGATGGCATGCATCAGAGGGGCCGAGCTCACTCCACAAGGCCTCCTAAGGGCTAGGTACTACGCTGGACCCTGGGCTGTGCGGAGAACCCAGCCAGCATCCTGCTATCCAGGAGGCCATTGTATAACACAGCTAACATTGTATAACATAGTGAGTACGTGTAAGAGATAAAAGTCTTCTCTTTCCTTTGGGTGTCATGGATCTGAGGGACTTATCTTGAACTGAGGATGAGCTAAAAGGTCAGTCTAGGCACAGCAGAGAGACCAATGGGATGAGGAAGAAACTAACCACTGCAGCAGTAAGAAGTTAGCTCTCTCAAAAATCACCATCCCCACTACACTCACACACAACACACATGACAGGGCTTTTGGACCCCCGGCAGCATGCCAAGCCCTATCCCAGGCCCTGGAAGAATCCTGATCCTTCCTGGAGCAAATGTGAGTTGCCTCAGGCCACGCTAGCTCAGTGCTGAGGTCTGGCTATAGGGCCACCCTGATGTGTTGTGTCAGAGCCCAATTTCTTTGAGGCCAGGGCCCTGCTTTGTCTTCATCAGTACTCCTGGAGAAGAAACACTGCTCCAGAGTCCTCTGACAACTTTGTCCCTCCTGTCCCTTTTCCAGACTACGAACCTCTACCAGACAGATGCAGCAGGAGCCTGCTCACCTGGCAGCTCTGACATTCCTTCCTGTAGTCTGGCATGTCTAGAACACCCTCCTCTGCACCGTATAACTCACCAAGCTGTTGACAGCCATCCTGACTCACTTCCCTGTCCCAGACTTTCCCAACAACCCAGAAGGCAGGACTGCCTGCCTCCCTCCCTCCCCACTACCGCCTACCACAGCCCCCAGCTGGTTATCTGAGTCAGGAGAGCACAACTCCTTGCCTGTGGACCAAGTTGTTTATCACAAGCCTGCAGGGACCATGACTGTGGGAGTTTTTATAGACACCTGTGGATACTCTAACAGATGTCTGTAAATTCACAGAAGAGCAGGGAGTGTGTCAGCAATAACAAACCCTTCTGTGTGGCTCTTTCATACTTTCTCATCTTTTCACTTCTATGATCTAATTGGAACATAACAACAAATGCGAGGTTAGACAGACCCACTATTATTATCCCCTTTTATGCATAAGGAAATTAGAGCTAGGATTAAGTAGCTTGGGCCACACAGCTGCTGGATAGCAGAGTCTGAACCACAGTTTAAGCTTTTACATTTACCTAAAGATTTACCTATAAAATTTACATGTGAGATATATTTATATTTCATAGGTCTACCTGTATGGAAATATATAAAATATCTTTACCTATAAAGAACCTATATAAACATGTTTTTACATTTATGTATTTTCTACTTTATGTTCACAAAGTTAGCTCATTCAGGTCTCCTGTGCACTGCAAATCAGAGAACAGAAGAACCATGAGCTTCGGAGTGTAGGCAGCTCAGGGGGTTCAAATGTCTCACCACTTTGTGACTTTGAGTAGATAAATCTCTCAACTTCAGTTTCCTCATCTGTACAGTAGGGCTAATTATTCCCATCCCGAAGGCCGTTGGGCAGCCTAAGGACATCTGTGCGTCATACCTGGTAGCTGTGGGCACTTAATGAACAGCAGCTATTTTTTCATTCATCCTTTGTTCTCCAAGAATAACAAATTACTCCCCATTACCCAGACATGCCGCATAGTTTCACTCCTCCTGGCCTGTGCTCCTGCTGTCCCTTAAGCCAAAATGTCCTTTCTCCTTTCTCAACCCATCAGAACTCTTCTCATCCTTCAACATCCAGTTCAACCCTATCTCTTTTGTGAAAACTCCCCCCTTTGTCCTCTGGGTCCCAACACCCAATCGTTCATCTGAGTTATAAAATGTTTTGCTCTTCCTAGAACTGGTGCTCACATAACAGACTTGCACACTTCCCCATGAAAAGACGATGTCTTGTTCCAACCAGCCCTCCACAGCCCGAGCATTAGTATTTAACAGTGCCCCTTTAGAACTGCCTTAGTAGTTTTATTCAAATAAGACTAGCTCATTATTTTTTTAAATCAATCAACACACAAAATTATATAGTTAAATGTCACCTAAGATCCCTCCACACACACACATACACACACACACACAGAATAGATTAATGTCATTCTTCACGTTTCTACATTTGTATATGGATAGAATTGTGAGGATTAGGAGAGAATACATGGAAGGAGCATGGGTGAAATTGCTTTATAAAACAACTATTTCGTATTTTTAAATTTTATTTTAATTCTACAGAAAAGTAAAATAATGGAAAGGCTGTACTTTTAACACATTTCTCCACCATAAGATTTTATTTCCTTAAAGATTCTTTTAAATTCAAGGAAAAAAAATTAACTGAAAGGTTGGAGCCATGATTTTAACACCTTATTTAGTCAGTATGAGAGGGAAAGTTACATACATGTCCTCCCATGTCATCCCGTAGCTTTCCATTTCCAGCACATTGTTTTTTTTTTTTACTTTGTCACATTCTATTCTGTAAGCGTACTGCCCTCTCTTGCCTAGCTTACCTCTATTTGAATGAATGAAGGGCTCACCAAATGACCTTTAACCACACCTTCCTAAGTTTGCTTTTGATTAATCTTTTCCATCAAGTAGATTTTCCCAAGAAAGGCTCATATATGCTATATTCTCTAAGTTCTTGTACATATGAGAGTGACTACCTGCCTTATCCTTGCAGAGTGATTTAATTAAGCGTAAAAGTCTTTAGTCACACTGCCTTTCCCTCAGAACTCTAAATATTTCTTCTCTGTGTTTTCAAGTTTTTCTTCTGCTGCATCTGCTGCAGATCAAGTCTGAGGCCAAAATGATTTTTACCCTGTGGCAAGATGAACAGCTCCCAGTATGCATTTCCTCATTTCCCTTTCCATAATAGAAAAACCCTGAGTTTTGAGGGCAAACCCAGCTGGAGACGTTTTCCCAGCCTCCTTTGCAGCCAAGTAGGTCCATGTGTTTTGGACCTACTATGTTTTGGTCAGTGGAACATGAGAAGTGGCATGTGTCCCCACGGTTACCCTTCTGAGAAATCATCTTTGTACGACCTTTAAATCTCTAATTTTTCTCTGATGAATTTCTTTATTTTTTTTCTCAGCATATACTGTAATTTTCATCAAGCCTTCTCTCTCTGTTAGTAATTTAGTTTTCAGTGGCTTCTACTTTGTACCCTTTATTAGCTTTTTCTCTAATGATGTTGTTTGTATACTCAATTTTTTTTCTCAGTTCTGTAAATGCCCTTTTTATTTCATTCTGTAGTTTTGCCTTCTTGTTTTTGAGTTCTTAATTAATTAGTTTTCAATACACTTTATTTTTAATGAATGAATGAATGAATATCCCTACTGCCTCTCCAATCCCAGAGCCAACTGCAACCCAGAAATTATCCTGGGAAATGGGGAGAATAGGCCAAAATTATCCCATTTATCATCGAATGACAGAAAATAATTTTACTCATATGTCATGCCTTCCATCTTCTTGATCCTATCATCTTTAAAGGGACAGGTCAAGGCCTACGTGCTCCACACTCTTCCAACCCACACTGATTGCTTCCTCTCCAGTTCTCAAAGGGCTTCTCTGAACTAAATGTAATGCCTGGGCTCCTAAATGAACCTGGAACTTTTGAGAAAGAGGATGAAGCTTCTCCCTCTCTCTTTTTATTCATGGTTGGGCACATAAAGGTTTTCTCTGAAGATTTCTGGACTACTGATTTTCTGAATGAAAAGGAGAGTAAAAACTAGAACCAAGACTCAGAATAGGCTTCAACACAAGACCCACTAGTTCCAATTTAACTATAAGTTGGAAAACGCCACAAGGCAAGTGGAAGGGAGATGATTCAGCAAGGGTATTAGCATCAGAGCCAGGAATGAGGCCTTCCCAACCTACCGCTGCAGGCACTGTTGAGAGGCTGAGCAAGCCTACATTCAGGTCCAAGCACCTCAACTCACTCATTGTCTGACTTTGAACAAATCATCAAATCTCCCGCAGCCTTGTTTTCTCATCTATTAAATGGAGATGATAATAGTATATGCCACATAGGGAGGTTATGAAAATTATTTTAGATAATGAATGTAATGCTTCCAGCCTCATCCCTCACCATCTCTTGCCTTGCGTGTTTCTCTCCAGGAACATCAACCTGTTAGTAGTTCCCACACACATGCGACAAGCCATTCTTCATCCCATACCCTTGCTCCTACAGCCCTTTTTCCTTCAAATGCCCTTCTCCCAAAGGCTAACAGCTACTGCCCTCTAAGACTCAGCTTAGGCATCACCTCCTCCAGGAAGCTCTTCCAAAACTCACTGTACCTTCTTCCCAGCCTCTGTGTATACCTAAATCATTAATTACTGTGTTTTAATTAATATCTGCATGTCCACTCCCAACCAAGCTCTTGAAGGAACAGCACTGTGGGAATATTTGGGTCTGTGTTCTAAAAATGAGCACTGCGCATGGGTTACAGCAGGTACTCAATGTTTGTTGAATGAATGAACAAAGCAAACACTCTAAGAAAACAGAAAGAGGGTGGTACAGGAAGTTTGTACAGGAAGCCACTAACTTCTAAGGCCCTACCAGTTACACTGAATATGTGTGTGCATGTCTACAATGTGTGTTCTTTATGTAGATATTCCCAATGCCTAGCACGATGCTTAGCACATAATAGACACTTAATAAATATTTGATGAAGAAAGTAATATTAAATAAACTTTACAAAAGAAGATATGTTTTAAGAGCCTAGAAGCACAGCTGCAAGACAAGCCCTTAACAATGCTGATATTTAGTTTCATTTAGAAACCGAAAGCTTAAGGGAGCCAAGCAGTGGTACCCACTCAGCTATGTCCACTACCAGTGTTTATTCCCAATCATAACCAAATAATGAGTACAAGTAGATATCAGAATTTCAAAGGGCAAGCAAAAAAAAGGGGGAGTGGGGAGCAAACCAGGTTTGATGCAAACGACTATGACCAAAAAGGGAAATGAGCATATGTATACTGGATCCAAATGTCATGCTATTCATATGTGACTGTCCATTAATTTCTTTCCATTCATATGTTCTTAATGGAATGGTAGAAAGCTTCCATAGCCCCTGTATGCATAAATTTAGCCAAGCTCCCAATGAAACACAAGGACAAAGCACTTCTCAGACCCAAAGGACTAGGAATTATTAACAGAGGGAAAACCTATAACATGATATAGGAAAGAGCTACACCACCAATGCCAGCTTCACTACTTAGTAGCAGTGAATCTTCAGGTAAGTTTCTACCCTCTCATCTGCAAAATGGAACTAATGATACCACCACACCAAAGTGTTGCTGTGGGGACTTGGTGAGAGAACACAAACACAGTGCCTCCTTGCAGCCAGGCACTCAGCAAAAGCCCAGAAGATGGTAAACTCGCCATGTTTTCCTCACCAAGACTCAGCTAAGACTTCAGTCCAAGAGGTTCTTCCACATCCATAGGAAAGAAAGGCACAAGCATTCAACATGGTGGGTGCTGTCAACTCTCCCTCAGAGGATCGTCAAGAGGTTGCAAAGGGTAGAGTGTTCCTAAAATTAAAGCTGAGTTCCGTCTCAGTACTGTGCCAAGGAAACCAGGAGATGGATGCAAATTTAGAAAGACTATAATGAAAAAAATTGTACAATCATCCTCTTGGGACATGTAATTCTTTTCTGGTTGCCAGATTTCCTGGTCATGTAAAGTGTACATGATATATTTATTCCTGTGGAAAAGTTTTTGAATATAGAGTCACGCCATGTTGAATCCAAGGACAGACAAGAGGAAGGTTGCCAAGATCCGGGGGAAACAATGTTTAGGCCGCCTTTGAATATTTCCATTTTATTCTACCTTTCAGAGCAGGTAAAAACTAGCATTGCATGTAGCTCTTTCCTACAAGTTACTTCATGCATAACTTGTCCCACCTACTCAGTCTGATTTTGCATCCTTCTGCTTCTTGCCCTACAGTCAAAGAGAGTCATAGACTCTCAAAGTTGGAAGGGGCATTTTAGATCAACTTTTCTGCAAAGCAGGAATCCTCTAATGACAAACACATTCCTTGCAGCTCTTGTTTGGATATTCCCATGCCTGGAAGTTCACTGCCTTGTGACATAGCTCATTCCATATTTGGGCAGTTCTGCTAAGTTCCTCTGCCATCCTGCAACTTTTCCCCGACCCTCTACTGTTTCTCCCCTCTATAGCAGCCACTTAGTATGACCCTGACCCTTCTTCCACTTGAAGAAGGTACCTCTTATTTTATCTCCTGCAGTTTCCACATTTATTCCACCTACAATATGGTGTCTTAAACCTCTGTCTTCCAAGCAGCTCATTTCTGGGTGCTTCATTTTACCATAATCTGTTATTGTACCCAGAGAAACGTAACACTCCAGATGGGTCTGAACAACCAGATGGAGTAGAGTAGAACAGGCACAGTCCCTCCTTCAAAGCCTGAGATCAAATACTCCTCTTCTTGGCTTCTCTCTTCTCCCTCGCTCAAGTTCCATTCCTCTCACTAGGTCCCCAGTGACTCTGGGAACAGAAACAAATTTGGAAGTGCCAGAGACAGTGGAAAGAGGAGGAGGAGATGACGCAGCTCAGTTTCTTGCACTGGCAGCTGAGGGAACCCAACCAGACAGGCTATCTCCAAAAATAGCTTTCTTTGGATACAGCCTCTTAGTAACTTCTTGAGAGCCTTTCATTCCAGCTTTCCAGGGTGTGGTCCTCAGTGTCCCTGTACCCATTCTCTTGCCACCCTTTCCAGAGTTTGATGGACTAGCTTCATTTAGCCACTGACATTTATAATCATCATTCCATATGTCCAAGGTCTAAATATGCTTAGAAATATATTTTTATGGAAATAGATTAATATCCATCAACAGAAGACTAGTGAAGTTAATACACTTATAATTTAGAATGTGATGTGGCTGTGAAAAATATATGTATACACTGATATGGAAATACATTTAATACATATAGTAAAGTGAAAAAAGCAAGTTTGTAAAGTGGCAGTTACATTTACTTAGTTTTTAAAATGTATTTGCACATAACCATGAATAAAACATAAATGCATAAAAAGAAGCTGAAGGGCCCACAACAAACTAAACAGTGGTCACTTCAGAGAGAAGTGGGATTGCAAAGAATAAATGTAAAAGGTGAGGGTTAATTTTTTACCCGATTGAAGATTCAAAAAACAAACCGATTTCATCTATTATTTGTATGAAGAAACCCCCTTACGTATACCTTTTGCCCTTTGCCATTTGATTATCTCTGAGCTGGAAGGGCCTAGAGAGATGGGAGTGGAGTCCTTGATGTGGCAAGTCCAGGGTGACGTGCATCTTGCTCAAGGCCACACAGCTAGCTAGTAACTGCCAGAGACCACAAGTCACAGTGCAGGCCCTCACATAATGGGAGTCCCAGTGGATTAAAGAGAGGGCTTAATTTAATTTCTAAATCAAATCAATTTTTTTCTTTTAGCTGAGTCAAAAATTCCTACTTGGGTACAATAGCGAGTTAGAAGAGACCAAGACTCATCAAAGTTGCAGGAGGAAAGGGAAGCCCATCTTTTTCCATGGAGGAAAAGGAGCATTAGAGAAGGCATGTTACTCAGGCACAGTTGTCAAGGGCCCTATCTTCTGTGGGCTTCCTTGCCCTCATCCATAAATCAGAGGTAAAGGGCTGAGTAAGAGGGGATGAGAGAGATTCAATCAACAAACACAGGGTGCTCTGTGTGCTAGGTGCTTGTCTGAGCCATGACTACATCTACAGAATGCAACCCACAACATCTTGAATGCTTCTTGCTGCAGAGGGGCCATCAGTCTGTGACTTCAATTCCATACGGACGGACACTCTGCCTCTCAGGGAAGGAAGGCTGAGTTCAAGTTCAATTCAAGTCCAACTATATAGAGTTGCTGGGCTATCACATGGATTACTTCATTCAATACTCGCCAAATTTTTACAAATATGCTCAAAGAAATTCATAAGTCACTTGTCAAAAGCACATAATTTGTAAAGAGTGATGCCTTATGCAAAATCAGGTCTCCTAACTCTAAATTTGGTGCTCCCTTTACCTTGTCTCTTTGAGACAAGACCTGGAAGGAAAACTCACTTGAGCAGTAAAACTTAAGAAGTTCTCAAGCTGGCGTGCCTGTCCCTGCAGCACACACAAGTGTACAAATAGTTCCATAACAATGACAGCAGAGACAGTCTCCAAGGGCAGCACAATACCTCAAATAAACATCACGCTACCATGTGAAATATTTATGGCTGGGCCGATAAGTTGTCACAAATGTGCTTCAAAGTAATCTAGGTGAAGTGTGGAATTATAGATCAGTCACGAGTTTTGACAATTGTTGAAGATAAGTGATTGTATATGGGAGTTCATTACACCATTCTGTATGTTTGAAATTTTCCATTATAAAACTTTTATAATGTATCATGTGAGTGATCATTTCTTTCTCAATTTGTCACCTGGTAGGAGGTTCCATTTTAATTAACTTTCTTCCTGCTTATGCATGGTAAGAAAAATATTAGGAAGAAAGATTCCTGCGGCTTGTAAAAATCCCAACTATAACAATAATAGCTATCACTTACTGAGTGCTTTCTTGTATTCCTGGCACTATACTGGACTCTTTATCTATGATTTCATTTAATCTTTGCAATGGCCCAGTCCGGTAAGGTGTGAGCTTAAGTACTTTGTCCGAGTCTACACTGGTGATAAATAGTGAGCAAGAATTTGAATCCTGAATTACTTGTGCTCTTACTTTCTACTGTTTCCACATGACATAATACTTAGGTACTTTAAGACTTTATATGTAATTGAAACTAAACCTATGAATTTTTTTTAAATGATTATACCCTTAAAGTGTATCTTAGTAATTCCAACTTTAGGATTCTAGCCTATGGATTTTATCTGGAATATGGACAGATTTACTCACAAACATGTAAATCTCAGTGTCAATTAAAATAGGGAAAAAATAAGAAGTGGTTTGACTGTTCAGCAGTGGCCCTCCTCCAGTCTTGGGTGGTTGCTCCTCCTCTTGGTCCACAGCATCCTGCACTAGTCTCTTGTTACTCTGACAAGGGGCACCATACTGTGAGCTTCTTAAAAGCTGAGCTTTTCTTATATATGTTTGGTTTAGAATGAGCACTCGAATATGTGAGAAATGACTCTGGAGTTGCTTATTTAACACATATGGATACTGAAAACCGGGTGTTAAAGGAAGTTACTAGATAGAGGTCACAGGGCAGGACTAGAATCCAAGGCCACATGCAGGGTTCTTCTCCCTCCACCGTAAACTTTTTCTAAAATGAAATAAAAATGGATGGTGTTTGAATGCTTGAGGCAGGGGTGGGAAAGGTGGAGGAAGTTGGAAGTGTCTTCCTCTATAGGTCTTCATGAAAGTGATCAGATTCCATGGGATCAAGAGACCTTGGAGATGGTGAGCAGCTAATATGGGTGATAAATGAAAGTTGCAGTTTAATGCGGATGTAAACTCTGACATATATATGTCTGAGAAGTTAAGCAAGAAAAGCAAGAGATATCTGCACATGTAGTGTGTTCTCAGCCATTTAGAGAAAACAAATTCATAAAAAATAAAAGAAAAAGACCAGAAGAAAACTTGCCAAATACTAACAATGGTTGCCTTTGAGTAATGGAATTTTTTTTTCTGTTTCTCTATGCTTTTTTGTACTTTCCAAATTGTCCTCAATGGGCATGCTTTATTCTTATAATCAGAATGATAAATAAAATGTAAATCACCAAATACGTGGTGATAGAAAGAAATCTAACTATGGGTGGTGAACACAATGCAATATATATATGCCTTACTGTTGAATTGTACACCTGAAACTTACTGGATTTCATTAACCAATGTCACCATAATAAAAATAAATTAAT